>NC_084647.1:27231972-27570132 GCF_019802595.1 Syngnathoides biaculeatus | reverse complement strand
TGCAAGTTCTCCCACTTAGAAATCATGGAGGGGTCTGAAATTTTCATCATAGGTGCATGTCCACTGTGAGAGAGATAATCTAAAAAGAAAAATCCAGAAATCACAATGTATGATTTTTTTTTTTTAATGATTTATTTCTGTGATACAGCTGCAAATCAGTATTTGAACACCTGTCTATCAGCTAGAATTCTGAACCTCAAAGACCTGTTAGTCCGCCTTTAAAGGTCCACCTCCACTCCATGTATTATCCTGAACGCTCATTTTCAAAAGCCACATCACACTTCGAATAACTTCTTGGTCAGAGCATCCAATCAAGCCCTCCCTCTCGTCCAATCAGCGATGAATCTTATGCCCGACCAGTACCTACCTTTTCCGGTAGAATAGATGTTTTTTTTTTTTTACCGTGTTGTTTAATTATTTGTTGTGTTTTGCAGTTCAGGCTCACTGTACCTCCCCATTTCTTCACAACACCGTCCCTGCTCTTGCAACCCTCCCCCACACACTCACCACCACAGGTTGCTTGTTTACATTCTCTTCTTAGTAAAAATGTGCGTATGGTGAAATGGGCGCCTGACAGATTGACAGGCATGAGCTCACATGCATTTCCATGAGGCAGCATGTCATCCACCCTTCTGCTGCTCTCCAGCATAGTGCGATGTGATGTCATTCAGGCCTACACACACCATCTCAGCGAGTTAGAGTTGTTCATTGGCACCCCGCCCCCTTTTTCCTCAAGCGCTGCAACAACGCCCACCAAGAGTGGTTGCATGCTCAGAATGGAGAATGGAATGACTGTGAGGAGAGGGGGAAAGGAGGGGAAATGCTTAGCAACTAGAAGCATTTTTGTGGATGAGACCATGCACAGGGGCAAGTGAATGCTTGTCCCCTCCTTTTTAAAGTTGAAGATGGTTGAATTCTACGTGTTATTTCTTCCTTACTCAACCAGGTTGCAGGTTACTTTTGACTGGTAGTCATTTGAATGCATAAGTCCGCACTCTGATAGCAGCTGCTCTGAAAACTGGGCCAACTAGACCTCAAGTGCATCTCTGCACTGTAACTGCTATAAATAAACATGATAAAAAGACATCCTCACCTCAGCTCTGAAGCGCGCACACACTCAATTGAAGACGTAAAGGCACACTGGGTGCCAAAGGTTGTCCTTCAGTGCATATACTGCAAGCTTCGGCTGGGAGCAAAGATATGTTCTGACTTGTTTTTCATTGTTTTGAACTGCACTCTTTATCGTCCAGCTTTGTTATACCCTTCTACATTAACATCTTGCATGCTAACAGTGTAACCAGTTTGCAATAACGAATAACGGGGGAACACGTTATATGAAAGTATAAACATCATGGGAATGTCCAACAATCACACCGCTCGGGAAGGAAACGGGCTCTGTGTCCCAGAGATGGATGTGTTTTAGTCTGAAATGTGCAAATCAGCCCCAAAGCAAAAGCTAAAGCCCTTGTGAAGATGCTGTTTCAAGCTGGTAAGAAAGTATCATTATCGACAGTGAAATGATTCCGGCACCAACATGGGCTGAAAGGCCACTCATTGAGAAAGAAACCCTTACTCCTAAAAAAGCATGAAAAAGCTACATTAGTTTGCAAAAAGACACCAAGACAAAGCTCTGAACTTCCTGTGGTCTGATGAAACTAAAGTGGAGCTGTTTGGCCCGAATGCCCTTTACATCTGGAGGAAAAAGAGGGAAACTTGTAGATTTGAGAACACCATCCCAACTGTGAAGCATGGAGGTGGCAGCATCACGTTGTGGCACTGTTTAACTGCAGCAGCAACTGGAGCTCTTCACTAAATAGACTATCATGAAGAAATGGAGATATTAAATGGAGATATTGTGGCAGCATCTCAAAACATTAGCAAGGATGCTAAAACTTGGGCACAAAGGGGTCTTCCAAATGGACAATGTCCCTAAGCATACTGCCAAAATGGTTTAAAAGTGGCTTGAGGATAACAAACTTAAGTTCTTGGAGTGGCCATCACAAAGCCTTGATCTGGGTCTCAGTGAAAATTTGTGGACAGATCTGTAAAGGCGTGTGCAAGCGAAGCAAACTACAAACCTGACTCAGTTACACTAGTTCTGTCAGGAGGAATGGGTCAGGATTCCAGCAGAGTACTGTCAGAAGCTTGTGGAAGGTTACCCAAAAAATTTGGCTCAAGTCTTGCAAAGGAAATGCTGCTACTCAGTACTAAGGAAATGTATGTAAACCTTTTGACCTTGAAGAAAATTTTAAATTCTCCAAGAAATTCTCTCATTACTGTGGCTATAAACAAAATAAAATGCTTGCTGATCCTGATTTACATGAAACCGAAGATGTTTAGTCTGTTTTGACTTCAGACAGTGAGACAAAACATGAAATATTTTTGCACAGTGTATGTAAACATCTATCTTGGGCAGAAGGAATTCAAATCAATATAGTTAGAGAATATCAATAATCACCTCAGCATGATGCACTGCAAAAGACTAATGTTAAATGTTGAAGAAATACGTCTTTAGATTAAAGCATATTATTCAATCTTCAACATTCTGGACAGTAATTGTACATTAAATTTTGAGAAGAGATTCACAGATTTTTCCAATATGTTGGTTGCCCCATGTAGCTGATTTGCTTTTCAAAATTCTACCTTTGCAGCAAGTTACCAAGATCCCGTCAGCCTCACTTATTTTTGTGACTTTATTAGAATCACTAAATCAGTCATTGCTTTGACACATAAGCTTTGATTGAGACTTTCAATACTTAAGTTGTTCTGGGCTGGCTTATGACTAAGCAGCTAAACATGAAGTTGCTTCCCCTTGGGGAGCCTGGAAACATTACTGGCTGGGTGTTATTAGTCACTGAATACAATCTGAATGTTGGCATTTCATTTTATCCCCTGTGGTTTGTACCCTCACCGTGAGCAGAAGTGAATCGATTTATTTTTCGCGCTTTAAAATGTTACGTTGACATCAATTTCCTGAAGTCCCATGTGATTTCATCACATTGATTATATTCCTAGCCACATGTTGACAGTCTGTTTACCATCACACAGGTTAGATGCATCAAAACTCTCGAATCTTAGTGACTATCATGCTCATTTTTAAAGGTCTAATATATATTTGCCTTAATTCAGAGTGACTCTAGTGTTGCACATCCGACAAATATTGACACAAATGGATGCCAACTATTTAGACAGAGTGGTCATAAAGTTTTAACTTTCCTCTTTTTCCTTTTTATTTCTTTGTAGGAAGAAGTGTTTGGAGGATTTGGAACAAGCACTGAGCAAAAAAGAATACCAAGTCCATCAACAACCACTTCAGGTACTCAAACTACTTACTGTTATTATTACTTACTTGTTTTTTATTTACCAAGCAAGGTTTGGGTTTATTGACTTGTGGTTGTTGGTTGTCTTTCACCTTGTCTGTGTGGAACTTCTTGTGTATATTTTTTGTTATATGAATCTGGAATTTTACATGACTGTTGGCTGACTGCTTAGCTCATCTGCCTCACAGTTCTGAGATCCCGTGTTCACTCTAGACTCGCCTCTGTCAAGTATGCATGATTTCTCCGTTCCCGCAAACGTTTTCTGCGGGTACTCCGTTTTCCTCCCACATTTCCAAAACATGTATTCATTGAAAAATCTGAATTGCCAGTAGGTTTGAATGAGATTGTGAGTGGTTGTTTATATGCACCTTGACTGACGACCAGTTCAGGGCATACCTCGCCTCTTGCCCGGAGTCAACTGGGATGGCCACCAGCATGCCTGACTGTAGTGAGGATAGGTGGTATGGAAAATGGATGGTTAGCCTCTCTTTGAAATCTATCCATCCATTTTCTGAGCCGCTTATACTCACAAGGGTCGCAGGAAGGTAGCCTATTCCAACTATTTCTGGGCAAGAGGCAGGGTACCCCCTGAACTGGTTGCCAGTCAATCGCAGGGCACATAGAAACGAACAACCACTCGCACTCGTAATCACACTTAGGGGCAATTTAGAATCTCCAATTAATGCATGTTTTCGGAATGTGGGAGGAAGCCAGAGTGCCCGGAGAAAACCGATGCATGCACAGAGAGAACATGCAAACTCCGCACAGGGAGTGCCGGGACTGTACTGCCTACCTTTGAAATATATCTTCAGAAAATAAACACATTTTAAAAATGACCAACCCTTTGTTGTTTACAATGATGGTAACTTTTGTTTTTTTGTGTAAGTTCAGAAACTTTCTGGGATGGTTCATAGATTTGAAAGAAGTTTAAGAAGTAGTTTATCTTTCTCCCAGGTCTTTCAGTATTTTTGTTTTAATTTGCCGTGCTTATGGAGAATCTCTTTGATGCAGGATAAATACAATCAAATGTCTTTCTTTTTTTAGTTTTTTACACAATGTTTTAGCATGAGGGCTATCTTTTCTATTTTTAGACACAAAATGGATGATTTAACTTCAATATCTAATGGTAAAGACTAACATTAACCCTTTAACCCTAACCCTGTTCTTTGAATTTATCATCAGGTCTACCTATACAAGAGAAAAAGCCAAGAGGACGTCCACCGCGCACCCTTACTGCCCAAAAAGCTGTTGCTGCAGGTCGACTTTCCCCTTCGTCCCTTTTCTCACACACACAGACCAAACCTGAAGACCCTGAAAGGCCAGCTGAAAAAGTGAAGAGACTCCCAGGGAGGCCACCTGGCACTGGAGAAAAGCGAAGAGGTCGTCCCCCATCATCAAGTTCCAAGAAAGGCTGGAGTGTGGGAAGCCCTGCGGCAGCGGAGGATAGTAGACAAGCAGGTTCTGAGTCGAGCGTGGACACAGAGGAGGACAGAGATGGAAAAGGTGCAAAGAGGGCACCACAGTGCTCTGGTCAGCCACATGATGAAAATCTACCCCAAGGTGGGCGCGGTGAATCCAAAGTTTCCAACTTAAAGAGAGCAACTACACTTACATCATTCAAGTCACGGCTCAAGGCGTTGCCTGGCGTGCCTCGACGTAGGCGTGGACGCCCTCCCTCGGCAGAGCGGCTCAAAGCTGAGGCGGCTGTGGCTGAGCTGTCTGCCTCCACTGAATGTGGGGAAGGAAAACATCAAGCCTTTAAAGGAGGGGACAGAGGCGCAGGACCACAGCAGTCCATGCTGACTAATGTGAATGCTGAGGAAGACCAGGACTCTTCCAAACTTCCCTCCATGCCAGACCCAGCGGTAGGACTCAGAAAAAGCCCTCGACACAGGAAGCCCATCAGGATTGTCCCATCTTCAAAGCGCACTGATGCAACCATCGCTAAACAGCTACTGCAGCGAGCTAAGAAAGGAGCACAGAAGCGACTGGAAAAGGAAGCCGAGGCTGGTGGGACTGGTCCCTTTGAGACCGGTATCAGGAAGACCCAGCTGAAGAACATTAGGCAGTTCATCATGCCTGTGGTTAGCACCGTATCCCTTCGTATAATCAAAACCCCAAAGCGGTTCATTGAAGACGAAGGCCACTTTGTGTCCCCTCCACCTCATATGAAGATCGCACGTTTGGAGGCACCAAACCCATCTGTCTCCACATCCACCCAACCCACTTCCACCAATTCTTCCCCTTCACCGGCAATGGTCTCCACGACAGTGGCCACCACGAGTACTGGTACTACTGCTCCCAACGACTCCCTCCCGCCTCCACTACCTCCAGCAACTACCCCCTCTGCTCCATCAACAACTGACCGTCTTCTCAATAGCAATACCGAAAATGCGGCCAATGGACGTTTCAGTAGTAGTGCTGCTTCTTGCGGTTCAAGTGCTGTGTCACAGCATTCATCCCAACTTTCCTCAGCAGAGTCTTCCAGATCTAGCAGCCCCACTCTGGATGACTCCTCGTGCGATTCTCAGGCATCCGAGGGCACGCAAGCCCTGTCTGAGCCTGAGGACCACTCTCCATCCTCGCAGGTAGACAGGGAGCCCAATCTGTTACACAGGTCCCAGCCTCCCTCACCTCCTTCGGAGCCAGAGCGTGTTTTATCCAAGAGGAGTCGACGTGGCCGTAGAGGACAGGGTGTGAGTCGGAGTGATCAAGGCCTGACTGCGAGGGATACTCTAGCCTCTAGTGCCAAAAAGCCAATCATCAGCCCACCCATGGGGGTGCTGATGTCCTCCTCCGCACTTCTAAACACACAAGTTTCATCCACAGCATCTTCGTCTTCTTCGCCTCCACCTCCCCCTCTCCTCACACCACCACAGCCTCCTCATTCAGCCTCTGCTAGTACAGCTGCTATTAGTGAGCACCATTCCCAGTCACCCTGGTTGCCACACCCCATCCCTCCATTCATGTCCGGGTCATCAGTGCTATCTGGTATGTCGGACAAACGGAGCCGCTCCATTCTGAGAGAGCCTACCTTCCGCTGGACGTCGCCGTCCCACCCTGAATACCAGTACTTCTCTTCTGCCAAGTACGCCAAGGAGGGCCTCATTCGGAAACCAATTTTTGACAACTTTCGTCCTCCCCCTCTAACCGCTCAAGATGTTGGGCTGCTGCCTCAAGGTGTCAGCGGAGTAGGGGGGACTGCTCCCGGTGCCTTCCCCGCACAAGGCGGTGGATCAGGAACGGGTAACCGCCTGTTTGCAACTCATCACCCTCACACCCATCCCTCCTCATCCCGCTTTGATGTACCTCTCCAGAAGCGTAGCCCGCTTCTGCGTGCCCCACGTTTTACTGCCAGTGAAGCCCACTATAGAATATTTGAGTCGGTAACACTGCACTCGTCCTCTGGGAGCAGTCCAGGATCTCTATCCCCTCACCATAAATCTTCAAGCTCCAGCAGAAGTTCACGGCGCAGGAGACGATTTATCTCTGGAATTTTACGTGGCCATACGCGGTCTCCATCCCACTCGATGACCAGGCGCAGCAGTCAAATTGGAAGCCGAATATCTGTGGGCAGAGGCTCCTCCAAGATGTGTGCTGTGTCTGACTCTGTGTCAAGTAATAATCCCAGCTCCTTGCAGGGGGGCTCCGCCACTTCACTAGCTACTAGTGCCTTAACTCCTGCTCCCTTTGGGAACTTTTCTGTTTCCATGGGTCTGACCTCACAGGGGATACCTGACAGCAGGAGAGGGCCGGCTGGAGACCCACCACCACCTTTATCAACTACATCGTCATCCTCCTCGCCTGTTTTCCCCCACTTTCCTTCTAGTGACCAGGACACAGGGCGAGGAGCTGGAAAAGGAAGTAAAGAGAAAAGCATGCCAGCTCCCCAGGAGCCTCCTCCAAAGGACAAAGAAAGAGATGCTGAGAAAAACAGGGAGAAGGAAAATAAAAAGGATGGGAGGAAGGATCTGGAGAAAAGGAGTAAAGTTACCACTCCAGATGGCTCCCCAATTGCACCCCCTGGGCTCTTTATAGAAGGGAGGGACTCCGAAGATGCACTTTTATCTATTGCTACTAAAAAGGCTACAGGGAGGAAAAAATCAATGTCAGTTGATGCGGTTACAGACAATTCATCCTCTGAGTTCCGTAGTCTCCATGCCACTGCTCCCAATTCCATTGCAAAGGACCGTTTGCCTAAGAGAGGGAGAGCCAATGAAAAGGGGGCAGATGTAGAGGATGGGGAAAAGGAGGAAGAGAAACAAAGTGCTCCCAGTCATCATTCAACGAGCCTTCCAGGGCAGCCAGGCAAGCAGTTTCTCCCAGTTTCCTCGCTTGGATCAGTGTTGGAAGAAGCAGAGAAACAACCTGCTGCCGACAAGCGGGTAGTTGGACTTCTAAGAAAGGCCAAGGCCCAGTTCTTTGAGATCAAGAAGAACAAGCTAAAACCTGCAGACCAAACTAAGGTCCAGGTCAGTTTTCATTGAAACATAAGTCTCTGTATTTACAAATGCAGTTATAGTCAAGTGTTTTTTTTTCAATTTATGAATAGAAATCTGTAGAGCTGCAACAATCATTTAATTTAATAACAAATCAACTATCTAATTAATACTAATAATTTTGCATATTCGATTGACAAAAGTTACTGAGCTTGATTGTCAAAATCCTCTGAAATTCAGCCTCTCAACAGTAAATATTAATATGATTGGAAAGCAGTAAATAGTAATTATATGTTTTGTTTAACAAAGCAGCAGCACGGTGAAAGACTGGTTAGCACAGTTAGCCCAGCCTTCTTGTGTGAATTTTGCATGGTGCTCCGGTCTCTTCCCACATTCCAAAAACATACATGGTAGCATACACTGTCTGTAGGTGTGAATGGTTGTTTGTATGTGCCCTGCGATTGGCTAGTGACCAAATCAGGGTGTACACCGTCTTTCACCCACCCAAAGTCACCATATTTTGGAAAGAAACTGTCAACAATTTTTCCCTTTTTCTGACATGTTATGTACCAAACTTGTAGCGGAATCACAATCGATTTATGTTTATACATCAATTTGAAATAGTCCTGTTTTTGTATAGAGATAGAAATATTGAAAATTTAACATTAATCAGGAAAAAAAAATTGACAGATGAATTGATTTTAAAAATATTTTAGTTGCAGCCCTAGAAATCGGTTGCACTTAAAGTGAAACCTGATAATAGGAAAGTCCCACAGAGGGTGTTGCTTGAGGGGATTTCTGTTGTCTTCATACATTATGCACGGAGCAACATCACCTGTGATTTTGAAAGCAATCCTTTGAATAGTTATTTCTGTTCTTCTACGTCTAATTCCTTTGATTACTTGGCCATTGCACTCCTACATGGGTTGGGCTATTTTTAGCAACTTGACCTTGAGTTTTCATTTGCAGCTTTGTTCCAATGAAACTGGGACCGACGTTACTGTATGTCTATGAACAGAGTATAACTATCTGTTATACTTGTTTAATTGTTGGGAGCAGGGTCAAGAAAGTGACTCTTCAGAGACCTCTGTACACAGTCCACGCATCAAGCACGTGTGCCGCCGTGCAGCTGTGGCTCTTGGCCGCAACCGAGCAGTGTTCCCTGATGACATGCCCACACTTAGTGCCTTGCCCTGGGAGGAGAGGGAGAAGATCCTGTCTTCCATGGGGAATGATGGTGAGGAAATATGGACACATTTCACTCACTTATGGACTTCACTTTTCTTGTGTTGATTTTTTTGTTTAATAATTATATATTGGTTAGACTCATTTCATTTATACTACCATATTGTTATTGGCTCCGGCACTCCCGCAACACTTGTGAGGATGTGCGGCTTGGACAATGGAATGGATTATTTATCTATTGATTTTTCCTGTTTGGCTGTTAGGTCAAGCAGAATGAAGGCTTGGTATCGCTGTCATGCCAGAACAGTTTTAGTGTGTCATAGGAGAGTCTATAGGCTGCCACTATGGTTTCTTAGTGTTGCAAAGGTCGATCAGGTGAACAGAACAAAGTTTCTTGAGGGAAGTGAGAAAAAAGGACAAAGGTCTAATTGCAAACAAAATGAAACAAGTAAAAGCTTATACATCTAGAACAATGACACATTACATATGAGTGTTGTATGGGGTAGTTGTGCTACACCCTGCGCGGGAAAGACAAGAAGAGATAGGACAGGGGAAAATGCATGCAGGACAAGGGTCATGAACCCGAGTGTACAACTGAAGTGTACTGAGAGTGACTGTGTAAATCATAAGTCTATAGGATGCTCGTGTGAGTGAGGTGTTCCCCAAGCAATTTGTATATTTATGTATTATTTGCTGCAGTAAGTGAATGGTCCCACGCCCAGCGAAAAAGTCCCAGGTGCGCAGACGCATGGATATGAATTAACCGTTTCCCATGCTGGATGATTGACAGAAGTGTCCAGTGATTGCTGTGGCTTCACCGCGTTGGCAGACCCAACAATCAATTGACAGGTGGAATCAGCGCCAGGAGTCCACCCGAGAGATACCCTGTAGACGGGACACACCCCAGACCGAGGGATCCAGGGCAGTCAGCTGGCCCCACCGATGTGCTTGGCTAACTGGTCACCCAGAGGCGGCCAGATCCCTGACTGGCAGTCATTGGCCCTACCTTGTGTGTCAGTCCCGTCCCCCGAGAGGTGTGGTGCATTAAAATCTGAAGAGGCCACGGGGTCTGGTGGCAGGTGTGCCAGGCACAGCCAAATCCCCCGCACTCAAGACCCACTGTCCCCCAGAGATGAGTGTATGTGATTCATTAAAAGACATGGGGATGAGTGTATGATTTATTAAAATGTTGGGGGGCAGGTAGGGCTGAGGGGCAGGGGCTCAAACAGGGAAACATCACTGATCCTGAAACCCGGTCCAACACCTACACCCTCAAGAACCCATACCAGTCTCCCAGGAATCCCTGAATATGTGTGTGTGCCCAAATGTGATGAGTGGCAAAAATATTTACAGGGAGTGGTATGAGGGTGTGCTAAGTGAGTGAGAGGAATGGCAGGTCAGGCCCATCAGGCAGGATAACTATGGACGAAGAGGGCTGGCCCACCTTCTTCCTTTGCAGAAGATGCTTCACCATTTATACGACAAACTCCAGTTGTTAAAAGTTGCTCTGGAGTCTTGGTATTCTTTTTTTGATTGCTGCTTTTAATTTATTGTATTGAAGAAAGTTTCCAACTGTTCTTTTGAATTTTTAGAATGGTTCATCATGGGTCCTAAAAACTTTGTTCAATAGTTGTTGAAGAATGCAATGCAACAATTCCATGTTGTTTCCCATGTGCTAAAAGGAAAGGATACATAGTTATTGTCCAAATCTGGATTATGATAGATTGGGCAGCACATACTGGACCTTATTGAGATCCTGTAGATTTGAAACTTTTCCGCCAAACCCTTAAGATAGATTTTTGGATTTTTGAAGCGTTTATGATGTTTACGATTTGTGGAAATGAATGAGAGTTTGATATTGTTGGACTCTGTCTGTCTGTTCCAATTCTAGCCAAGAGATGCTCTTCATTGGGTGCATCCTTTTGATTAATTGGGTAGCTAAATAATAGTGTTTAAAGCATTTAGGCCTCCCTCCTGTTTAGTTTTCTGAAAATGAGATGAATTCTATTTTTCTCATTTTTTTAAAATCAAAATGTATTATGGCAGAATTTAATATTTAGGACCATTTAAATGTGGTTTTAAATTGAATAATTTGAGGTAAGGTTTTCATTTTTATAGTGGCTATTTTTCCCAGTAGTAATATATGGAAATGATTCCAGCGTTTTATACCAGATGGGATTTCCTCCAGAAGTGTTGTGTAGTAGTGATATATGGAAATGATTCCAGCGTTTTATACCAGATGGGATGTCCTCCAGAAGTGTTGTGTAATGTAAATTAGTTATTAGTAATATATTAATACCTAAATACTAAATGTTTTCTTTAGGAATGGGGTAATCTGGGATTTGATCTATAGCATTCCATGAGTCTGCTGTTATTGAAAGTATTGTTTGATTTTGTCCTGTTGAACGAGTAATATGATACTTGTCAAAATGTTTTAATGAGATGGAATACTGCCTGAAGAGAAGACTTGGGTTCCAGTAAATTAAGAATATCATCAACATACAAATTGATTTTGTGTTCTGTCACCGGTGAGCAAATACATTTTCAAATTAGCATTCTGACATGTAGCGGTAGCAAGAGGTTTGATGAATATTGCATCAGCTTTGGTAAGTGTGGCATCCTTGTCTAATTCCTCTTTGTAAAGTAACACTTTGTCATCCTATTTGTGGTAACTTGTTGCTTTCGACGAGTTGTATAAATATTTGCTTCTGTTGTGGTCCATCTAAAGATGTACGTATTCCTGCTTTCAGACAAGTCATCAGTCGCAGGCTCAGAGGAGGCCGAGCCTCAATCTCCACCCATAAAGCCACGCGAGACACGGCAAAGGACCATTCAAGAAGCTCCTCCCAAAAAGGGTCGGCGGTCACGGCGCTGTGGCCAATGTTCAGGCTGTCAAGTTCCTGAAGATTGTGGGGTGTGTACCAACTGCCTTGACAAACCCAAGTTTGGGGGACGGAACATCAAAAAGCAGTGCTGCAAGTAAGTCTTACTAGATCAGTGCTATTTATAAGGATGCACTGATACCACTTTCCCAAGTATTTAACTAATTATGGACTCTTTAGCTGAGCCAATCAGACGATGGGGAGGGGAAAAACACCACTCACTGTGGTGAATTTAAAGTTTTAATTAGTTAGACCATTTCAAAAGTTTGTGTTTTACTTGTTTGAAGCAGAAATCTGAGTGGACAAAAATAAATTCTGCATACTGAAAGTATTCAGACACCTAAAGTTTATTTTTATTTTTTTTATAATTTGCTCAAGTCATTTAAGTTAACTTTTTCCCTCAGTGTACACAGCCCCCAATATGGACAGACAAAATTGAATTGTTCACATTTTTGCAGATTGCAGAAAGAAAAACTGAAATAAGCCATAAGCATTCAGACGCTTTGTTGTGACACTAACACATTTAACTCAGGTGCTGTCCATTTCTTCTGAGCATCCTTGAAATGGTTGTACACCTTCGTCAGAGTCCAGCTTTATTTGATTATACTCATTGGGCTCGATTAGGAAAGCCACAAACCTGTCTATCTACAACCTTACAGCTCACTGCATGTCAGCGCAAATGAGAATCATGAGGTCAAAAGAACTACTTCAAAAACTCAAATTGACTTGACTATAACAAGTCATCAGTCAATGTAACAATTAAGAAATCAGTAGAGTCATTTTCTGTTCCCACCTACAGGATGAGAAAGTGTCAGAACTTGCAGTGGATGCCCTCAAAGCTGTTTCTGCAAAAGCAAGGCAAAGGTAAGAAAGACAAGAAGAAGCACAGGTTAGCTGAGAAGAAGGAGGGTCTCAATCCAGTTAAAGGACAGAATTCTGAAGCTGGCACCAAGCCCGTTACTGCACTGCCAAAGGATGAACTTGCCCACAAAAAGAGTGAAATTCCTCCTCACGACCCTGGCGAAGAGAAGTCAAAAGAGCAGTCATCACCACAAGTATCCTCTCCAGCTCCGTCATCTTCTCCTTCCCCAGATGAATCCCCACAAACTACCAGCGCATTCACAGCCCTGGCCCAATCCGCTGACCCCAAGCATCTCTCTCTCTCAAACACAATCCCTAGCAAGAAGTTTAAAAAGGGGCAGCAGACAGCATCACTCTCATCCTCCTCTTCGTCGTCCCCCTCCTCGTCTAGCTCGTCGTCGTCCTCATCCTCCTCATCTTCTTCCTCCTCATCCTCAGCTCAGAATTCCCCCGCCCCTTCCCCATCTATCCCAGCACATCCTCAACCGTCCCCACAGCCGCAGGGGCCGCAAAGCGATAAGGCACCCACAAGGAAAGACTCCTCACCCAAGATTCCATTCAGCGAACCCCAGAAGACCCAGCAGCAATCACCGCAACAGAAGAGCTCAACAACAGCACCATCAGATACAAGTAAGGGACTGGCGAGATCTTTTGGCTTTTTTTTTTGTTTTGTTTTGTTTTGGGTTTTTTTTTTTTGCATATTTTCCACTACACACTTGGGATGGGCTGTTTTTCACTTCAAAATTAAAATCACACTCCATAGAACATACCAGCAAATTAAAATAAAATAACGTGCAAACTAAAGATATGTTAAATTTAGTAATTTTCTGACATGTATCCTCAAATTTTACTAGGGCTGCAGCTATTGAATATTCATCAGTACTATTTTCGTCCATTTGTTGTTGCCTTCCTTACGTTCCAAGCTAGCTGTGACTTTGAGTGAGTGTGGCCTAAATAAAAAAAACGGGGAGGGGGTCTGGTCTGCGGACATTGGAGTCAGCAAACTATACTTGTAGTTTGCAGTTTTGAACTCAGGTTGGTAACTGACTTTTAATTGGCTAGCCTCAGCCAGTCTGCGTCTTAAGTGCTTGGGTGTCTGTTGTAGCCTTAGCAGCATGAGTATGAGTGTGCTTATTACGTGTTTGTTTTATTACTTTTTGTCGACTAAAGTGATTTGAAAGTGCACCAGAAGCTGCGTCAATCCATAACCACTTTGTGGGGGTATTACAATCCTACAATAACTGGAGGTAGTAGGCAAGATTGAATGAGTTTACATCGATAAGTTTTGTTGGCGATCGTAGAGGCACATGAAATAGTTGTACGTTGCTTTAGTTACGCTGCACATTTATTCCTTTTTTTGAGAGTGAAATGATTCCAAACTTATGACATTGTGTCTTTCACACTCTTTCATCCTGGCATGCCGCCATGGCACCATCATATTTCCACAGAGTGGTGCGTGCTTCTGTAGTAGCATTAATCCATGTCGGCAAATGATCATTGCTTTGAGGCAGCTATTTTGCTTAAACCTTTTTAAGTAATCACATTATTTGAGTTATTCAACCACTGTATCTAGAACATCCCATGACCAAATCTGGAAAACTGAAAAACTGACTTACTCCGGATACTACACTAAAGCAAATTTATTTGTATACCGCATTTCATACACAAGGTAATTCAATGTGCTTTACATGATTAAAAGCATTCAAATACAAAGAACTAAAAACACTTGAAAATAAAAAGTACAATTGAGCATAACTATAAACTGTGCCTGGTGGCACCACCTTTTGTTCATGGAAAAGAGATATTGATTTGGAACATGGTGAAAGGTCATTAGATTCAAATTGACTTTTTTCCTTGTTTTATATCTTTCATAGTTGACCCAAAGCAGCTGAAGAAGCAAATTTTTCGCTCTGCTCTTCCAACTCTTAAAGAGAAACCAAAAGACAAGGTAGGAAATGTGCTTTTCCCCATCCCCTGACCCCCCACTTTTTTAGCAATTGATCAAACTCAAGGTTGAATATAATTACATGCTTTAATGGAATTAGCAGTTCATTTATTTTTCTTAGGCTATTAAAAAGTGTATGGATTCGATGCATTCTGCTTAGTTCTTACAGTTAATTTGAGGATTACATCGATTCAGGTGTAAAAATGTATGCACTTGTTGCTATGCCAGACATTTGATCCATGTTTTTAGTTATGGAAGCTCTCTATGATGTCTAGTAGAGAGTTTTCCTTAAGCTGCTGTTTTCATTTCTACACGTCTCCAAATGAAAACCTTAAGAGATGATGCTGTCTGTAAGCACAACAATCACTGTATTTGTATCTTTTTTTTTTTTCCTCTTACGCTGTACCCGAGTAGACGCTGGCCACTAAACCCCCTGGCAGCTGTACTTTAAACTGGCTGGGCACTCCCTCGACTAGGGGCCAGGCGAAGTCCGCGGCGCCCTGCGACGGAGTGCATCGTATCAGAGTGGATTTCAAGAGGGACCATGATGTGGAGAAGGTGTGGGAGGCGGGTGGCCTCAGCCTACTCACCTCTGTGCCTGTCACACCCAGGGTGCTCTGCTTCTTATGTGCAAGCAGTGGAAATGTTGAGGTAGACAAAATAAAATGCATTAGTTTCCTTACACATATGAAGCACTTTCAATTACATTTTCCACCAGCTTCATTGCATAAACATAGTTAAATTCATGTTTGCCTGTTAAGTTGGTGATGGGAATCTATAATAGCAATTGCGGTGCATGAAATCTAAATGTGTTGGTTCCTTTGTGTCTGCCTAGTTTGTTTTCTGCCAGGTGTGCTGCGAACCGTTCCATCTCTTTTGCCTGGGAGAGTCTGAGCGTCCTATCCAAGAGCAATTTGAAAACTGGTGTTGTCGCCGATGCCGTTTCTGCCAGGCCTGTGGCCGCCAGCACCAGAAAGCTAAAGTGAGCCATTCAGTACAGTTTGGATAATTTTTTGGGTCAGGCAGAAAAGAAGCTCAATCAAGGATGACACCGTGTAAAATGGCTGTGGAATCTTCCTTAGAGAGACACTTGCTGGCATTCCATGGGGACAGCCATAAATCAGCTTTATGGATTTGTGCCTTAATTTTGATTATTTAACTGAAATCTTGTGCATGCTGCACATGGTGTGAAACTCAGATGGTTGTCATTACAGTTTTATCTTTACATTATTTATCTATCTATACACATTTTTTACACTTAGAAGTCAAACTCTTTGTTCATTGTTTTGTCCTGTTAGTACTATTTGACAAACAACACAGATATGATTGATCTTCTCATTGGAGGTTTGCTTGGCAAATTGATTTTTTTTTTTTTTTTTTTTTTTACGCTCCAAGTTGTTTGGAAAAAATCTCCGCCTAAAGGGCGTTAAGTTATTTATTGCTTTGATTGGCTTCCATTTTTGGCTCCTCTACATGTCTCTGGCTTGCTCCGTGCAGACTGTGGCTGAAAGCTGCTGGCAAGGCCACTGGTGTGTCGAACCACTGCAGATAAATCCTTGAATATGGGAACTCTATGGTCATAAAAATCATGCCTAATACACTTCTAAACGTATGTGTCTTAGTTAGACAGTACATCTCTCGAAGAACTTGCCAATGAAAATTTTGTACTGTACAGTGTTTATAGTATTGTAACTCTCTGATATAACTCCCCGAGGTAAGCAAAATGTAGAGAATAATGATGTTAATTCATTACACTAATATAGAAACAGCTCTGATTATTGTGCACCACTGTGAACTACATTTTCAGTAATAAACATATTACATAAATACTGATCTGATAATGTTCGTCAAAATTGAGAATTATTGTTACAATTTTTACATTGGGACATCATTCTAGTGAAAGTCATCATAGTGGGGATGGGCGGTTCATTTGAGATAAATTAATTGATAATTTGTGGGGAAAATGTAGATCTTGAGCAAGGATCACATTTGGTTATCCTTTCCAGAAGGAATGGGTTGGAATGGATGCTGAGTGGATACCATTAATCACATGATGTGAAGCTATACAATGTTAATGTAAACAGCATTAGAGTCATTTTAATGAGATGAAGTGCCGTAAGTACACACCTCTGGGGAAGATCGTCTGCTTAGGACCTGTCTTAGTAGTTCAATCTTACGACAGCCTCACTTCGCCAACCCCCACCTGGATGGCAGTAAAACGGGCCGACATGTCAGGGGGTGAGACAGGGCGAGTGGCTTGTTGCATAATTGGCAAGGTTTAACCGAATACGAGGGTGTGGTCTTAAGTCAAGATTTAATCATTTCTACAGAGCTAGCTGCTATAATTTCTGCGGGTAGTTCATTCCGACTACTAGATCACCAATGGAGAGAATGTTCGAGAACCTGCTGACTTCTTTTTAGGTTTCGAAGTAATCAAAAGATCAGCATATTGTCAGTATTATCCTTAGGATTAATTGAATGTTCTTTGTGAATAATGACATTATGCGTATTTACATGATCTCGTCTTAATTTGGGCCCGTAGCAGCAGCTGTTGGAGTGTGATAAGTGCCATAACAGTTATCACCCGGAGTGCCTGGGTCCCAACCACCCTGCAAAACCCACCAAAAAGAAGAAAGTCTGGGTATGATGAATACTTTCAACGGTAGCCTCCAAACACCTTCTCACCTTGATGTGTGTACTCTTGCACCAAAGTTCTTCCAGCCTTTTGTTCACACGTGATCTTTCCAGGTTTGGCACACTAGTGTCAAATCCATCCACCTACGTCTTTCTCCCAGACAGCAACTACGAAAACATTACACTTATGTCACAGTGTCACTTTAACACCTTCTTTACACAACTGCCTGCTAGTTTGAGCAACACAGTCCCCAACTCGTTTGTTGTGTGTTTATTTTTCCAGATTTGCACCAAGTGTGTGCGTTGTAAGCGTTGTGGAGCCACCAAACCTGGAAAGTCCTGGGATGCCCAGTGGTCACATGACTTTTCCATGTGTCACAACTGTGCCAAACTCTTTGCTAAAGGTGATCAGTACCCAGTAGCTATTGTCCTTAGGTCAAAGAAAGAATCATGTTGGTTTTGAATGACAATTTACACATAATGACCAGTGATAAATGAGGTAACAACTCTGAGTCACAAGTGATTTATTTGATAAATCTTTATTAATTCAGAAACTGGATAATTAGTTATTGAAGCGCAATACAGTAAATTTGATGAGAACAATAAATAGCCAAAAATCGATGCCTGTGCAAACAGTCGCAAGTAATATTAAGCACAAGTAAGAGCAGGTACATCTTCAACATCATGGTGTTTTTTTTTACAGTGAGCTGAAAAAAAAATGCTGACATTAATTACAAATACTTTTTTATTCCATATCACAGGGAACACCTGCCCACTTTGCAATAAGTGCTACAATGATGACGATCAGGAGAGCAAGACAATAAAGTGTGGACGCTGCAACCGTTGGGTTCATACCAAGTGTGAGAGCCTGACAGGTTTGTGTCAGCCTAAAAAAGTCCAGGTGGAAGACTGTAGATTGTTTATTGTAAATTCACACGCTTATCACACCTCGCTTTGCGACATCACTTGTCAGCGCTTGTTCAAACATGCTCACAGGCTGCTCCACAGCGGTCATCACGTACATGAGCTGTTAAAAGATAATGAAAGATAATAGGGAGGGTATTGACCAATTATCTCTCGCTTTCCATCAGATGAAATGTATGAGCTGCTGTCAAAGCTGCCAGAGAGTGTTGCCTACACGTGTACCAAATGTACAGATTGCCAACCGGCTGAGTGGCGGACGGCACTGGAAGGGGAGCTCCAGGCCCGCATTCGCCACATCCTCACTGCACTGCTCAACTCGCGCACCACAGCTCACCTACTACGCTACAGACAGGTTAGAAACACAGATTGTTAACGTGTTTAGTCCTATTGGACTTGTTGCTATAGGCACAGTACTTCTGTGTGGTTAAAACCCTCATTTCACCACTTGGTGAATAAATAAACCCTTACATGTGATTCAACCAAGGCTGCACAATTGAGAAAACAGGGGAAAGGATTTTAACATTCTCTCCCGCATTTATTCGCATATATGTAGTGTCAGCTTAAAAGATGATACACAAGGAAAACAACTTCAGAGAAACAGACCATTGGCCATGTTTTATATTTCCATCCACCCATTTTCTGAGCCGCTTATCCTCACAAGGGCTGGAGCCAATCCCAGCTATGTTCAGGAAGGAAGTAGGGTACACCCTGATCTGGTTGCCAGCCAATTGCAGGCCACATAAAAACGAGAAGACATTTGCATTCAAGGGCAATTTAGAGTCTCCAATTTTGGGATGTGGGAGGGAACCGCAGTACCCTGAGAAAACCCACACAGGTTCGGAACTGTGAGGCAGGCAAGCCACTCGGCCGCTGTGCCACGGACTGTAAAATGAAAATAGAAAAATAAATTAAAGTGGAACTTCATTGTAACAGACTTATAGAGGTTAGAGCTTGTCTGTAGAAACTGTAAATTCATGTAATTTTAAGTCCTTTTTTTCCAAAATTGTTGTAAATAAATGTAACCTCTCACAAACTTAGTTTTAAACATTGCTATGATGGTCTAATGCTGCCATGAAAGTGCCTTAATAGCTGATGCTTGGAAAGGGCAAAATTGGCTCGCTGGTGTGGAAAAAGTCATGCCACAGAGGCAAATTAGGATCTCTTTCATTAGCGCCTAGGATAGTGCGCTTCCTTTTATCACCTCTGTTACGATTGGATGTGACAATAGTTTACTTTATACCGAATTCACCATATCATGTTCAAGAGATGTGGGCACATTTAGCGCCTCAAGTAAACAGCAGCATCAATTCCTGGATTCCAATTCTGGAACTTAGTCAATTACCACATGGAGTTTTGAGTTCCATCCGGACATTCTGTCTGTTCAATCCGAAGGCCTTTGTTTCCGGGTCTGTTAAATTGAGGTTCTACTCGTATTTTTCACTTTTCATGGTTACAGTCTGCCTGCATGTCTTAAGTGAGCAGACACTCACAAGATGAAGCTGTACTGAAATAAAGGTTGGCCAATGTGCTATATCCCACGACAACATTGTGTGGAGCTCTTTTGCGGTGAAACATTTGTGGTGTTTTTCATCTTGGCGGAGATTGAATAAAACTTTCCCCGTGGGGAATAGTAAGCATTGAATTAATCCATTCCAGAGTCAAACTGTTGCCTTCATAAAATGTTTACTAACTGTGCAAAGCGCGCTACAGTTTTACTACAGAGCATTAAGTTGCATATCTGCTTTTATGGTTGTCATCACAGCCATCAATTGTAGTCTTTTGCAATGGCATTTCAAAAACCAAATTAGCAAAGCGCGCTTGTCCTTTAGAAGACAAG
Source organism: Syngnathoides biaculeatus (assembly GCF_019802595.1). Lineage (NCBI taxonomy): Eukaryota > Metazoa > Chordata > Actinopteri > Syngnathiformes > Syngnathidae > Syngnathoides > Syngnathoides biaculeatus. The sequence continues at coordinate 27,550,105 of NC_084647.1, read as the reverse complement.
TGTATAAGAAGTCTTGCAATATGCCAAAGTCTGAGGTCTTGCAAGATATGCCCAGGTGAGACTTGAAAATATTTTGTTTTTAATTTTAAACCCTTGAAGGCATTCCATTTTAGAAGTTCCGGTGTATGTAGTTGATGTATGAACTAATTAACCAATCGACATATCTACATAACAAAGCCTCTATTTCCTGCTTGGCAAAGTAATAAACTGTGATATGAATTTCACAACTTGTCAAAGCAACATCAAACAAAACATTAGCCCCACTTTCACCAAACAACCCTTACTCTTTTGGGGTAGGCGGTTAAACCTCCCGAGCTCAACCCTGAGACTGAAGAGAGTCTTCCATCTCGTCGCTCCCCCGAGGGCCCTGACCCTCCAGTCCTAACCGAAGCCTCTCCTGCAACTCCTCGAAACTCCCCTGCAGACCTAGAGTCTGTGGAGAAGAAGATGGATAAGGGCAGCTACAAGTCTGTGGTACGTATGCCTGTGATGACTTGGGCAGTTTTAGTACACATACATTATTGAGTCAACAGTAGTGTCGTTAGGCCTCAACAATATTCTTAAGATCCATTAAATTATTTGGTTGTTTTTCCAAACAAAATAGACCAACAACTTCAATATATAGTGCCAGGAAAGTTAAAAAATACTATCCATTAATACTACATTATTCACTTAAATATCATCATAAATCTAAGCGTTTCCCTTCATTTCGTACAGTAAGATAGTGAGTGAGCCTTCTTGTTGTTTTGTGTTACGTTTTAAAGTTCCTACAGTTGCTTTGTCACAGCCCCCTTCGCCATTCACCTGAACCAGGAGGAAATGCTTAGACCCATTTTTGCAAACTGCGGGAGTACATTTGTCCTTACCATTATGGGCACCACTTCATTTTTCTGTATAAGCTGTGTAATATTTTCTGAAATAAATGGTGATGTATTAAACTTATATAATCGGGATCTTTTAATTGGAGGTCCAAAGTCATTTAGCGAAGATTTTTTAATTCAACTCAGTAATTTCAAAGAAAAAACAAGCAAAGAGCATGTGCAGCAATATTGGCCCCCCTCAGTATTTGGTTGCACATCGTTTGGCATTGATGACAACCTCCAAACATTTCTTGCATCCATCTAAAATCTTTTTGCACTTCACAATTAGTATTTTGTCCCACACAGTTTTCTTACACTAGGTAAGACACTTCGCTCTAAAATGTGTTAATTTTCTCATTTCGTGATACCTGTGCTATAGTCAACGCCTCCAGTACCAGATGTAGCAAAGCAAACCCACAGCATTATGAATCCTTCACCATACTTGACTGATGGCAAGGTGTTCTTTTCCTTCAAGCTTTCATTATGCCATCTGTAAACATACTGTTTTCATGCACTGGCATAAAAAGTTCTATTATTGTTGCATATGTTCATAAAGTATACAAGTTCTCTATGGAAAAATGCAGTTTCAGTTGATTCATTCTCTTGCAGAGATATTTCAGTTTTAATACTCAAACTGGGGTGGGTGGCAATAATGGTGAACGTGACTGTAATTTGCGCATATACATCATTGCTCCAAAACGGCTTATTATTGAAAATGACAGCCATTTTTTGGGAACAAAAAATACATGAACTTTTTAGCAAGATATGGACTATCTAGACAAGGGGCACATGATATTTTGTTTGAGCTTCGAAATAATTTTAAGTTTACTGGAAAGCTTAACGCACAAGAGAATTACATGTATCTAACAGCTTTTTTTTTCATACGAGTAGCTCTATTGTAATAACAGAATGCAAAACACCACTGGTAGGCAAACTAAACCAATTTCAATGTGATGGTGTTTTACCTATTTAAGAATCTGATATTTGATCACATCAGCTACAGTGTAGCAACACATCTCGAGGGGCGATAGAACAATACAGTCCCATATTCTCTATCCTCTGTGAAAAAACAAACTACTTTACTAGTACTATTTTATCACTGCTGGTTGCTGAGCAGTTGTGACAATCTTTTTTGTGTTTATACAATACATATGCATTTATTATAATTGTACTCTTGTGACTAAGGAATACACACCACAAGCCTCACAATGGATGTATAAATAGGTTAATTTTTACATTCTAATACATTGTTGTTACGATATGTTTGAATTAAGTACAACACTGAGTTTTTTTTTTCTCATTTATAAACGATTTTCATGAAACTTGTATTTTATGGAGGGCTAGAACAGATTAATAAAATTTGCATTCATTGGAATGGGCAAAACTAATTTGATACATGAATGTTCAGTTATGAGTGTGATCATGGATCAAATTCAACTCGTACATCAAAGGCAGTGTAGTTGTGACCTTTCTTTCAGATGGCATTCAGTGATGACATCGTGCGAATCATTCAGACCGCTATCAACAGTGACGGTGGTCAGCCTGAGAGCAGGAAGGCCAACATTATGGTCAAGTCTTACTTCATCTGGGTAAGAACCACTGCTTCACAAATTTTCAAGAAAAGAATTTCTTGTCATCCAAAGTAGCACAGTGAGTGATGTTATATACTGTATGTTTAATTGTAACAATTTCTGTTATTTATTCATTAATAGTCTATGTAGAGATCCAAACGATAGGTCAAGGAATCATCAGTGTTTGAATGTTCTGTTTCAGCAAATGGAGCGAATCTTTCCCTGGTTCGAAGTGAAAGAGTCTCGCTTCTGGGAAAGCTCAAAACTCTGCGCCAAGTGAGTTTCAGCTGCAAGTTTCACTGATTTGGTATCATAACCATCTTTCTTTGGATGTTTTTTTTTTTTTAATCTGATGTAATTTTGTCTGATGTCTTTCAAATAATTTCCTTGGAGTGACTGTGTCTTGCGTTTTCCAATTTCGCTGTGGGAATTTAGGTTTTAATAGCTGTGTAATGTGAGCGCTGCCTTTAAACTTCTCTGAAGGGGAGATCTGTAATTACCAATGAGAACTGAAGAGAAAGAGAGGCTATACCATCATGTGTGTGGCAGCGGGAGGCAGAAAGCAGTGAGCTAATATTTATAGAATGTGTTTGTTTCAATGCGCCAACCTCTGAAATATGGAGTGGAGACAAAGGCTGAGAGGAAAGATGAGGATTTTAGCTACTTCAGCCCTCAAGTCAAATCTGAATCTACTAAATGAGTGACGTAGGACAAATGAGTTAATCCCACTGGACTACCACTGAGATCAAAGCATCAGTCAAAAGTTTTGAGTCATAGTAATGAATTTGATTTCTTTGTGAATTGGTACTGATTGGTCAGCTTGATGACTACAGGAAAGTGGCAGAAGGTAAGAATGTTTGCGCCAAACCCTCAGAGGAACCCTGATCCGTGTCATATCTTTTAATTGTGCAAGAAAGATTAGCAAGAAAATTATACACTGGTCTGCATTTTTTGCATTTTTCATGTTTTTTTCCCACCTCTGTATCTTGTGTTGCTTTACTCGGGTAATTAGAGCGGAGCTGTCAAATGTTACAGCTTGTCTGTATTTTCTTATGGAAATCACTGACTTGTTCCGGCTGTAAAACTGAATGTTCCAGATATTGGAAAAAAATAGTGTCTTGCAGTAACGGCCACTACAGCATTGTCAGGGCCAGCAAGACACGTCAGACGCTAGCCAGTAAAAAGGTCATAAAATAGTTCAATGAAATAAACACTATATTGTAAAAACAAAAAAAAGAAATGAGACATACATTTTGAAAAGTCACATGTTCTCCATGCTTTCCACTTTTTGGGAACTTCCTGGGAGTGCCTGTTGCAGTTTTTATAAGATCATCTTTATTAGTCCCACAATACAATAAATATTCATCCATGCATCCATCTTCTGTATCCTTGTGCTGAGGCCTGTCCCAGATACAGTTGAAGTCAGAAGTTTACATACACTTTGCAAAAACAAATTTCATTTTTTTGTCTTACTGTCTGAAGTCATATCAGTCTAAAGCTCTCCTGTTTGAGCTAAGTCAGGATACCCAAAATTATTTAATTTTGTTAAATGCTGCAATAATGACAGAGAATTTCTTAGATAATTGTATATTTTCTTTATCAGAAGTTTACATATATTTCCTTAGTATCGAGTACCATTTCCTTTAAACTGCATGACTTGGGTCAAACATTTTGCGGAACTTTCCACAACCTTCTGACTACTTTGCTGGAATCCTGGCCCATTCCTCCTGACAGAACTTGAGTCAGGTTTGTTGGTTGACTCGCTTGCACCCGCCATTTCAGATCTGCCCACAAATTTTCGATGGGATTTAGATTAGGGCTTTATAATGGCCACACCAAGACATTGACTTTCTTATCCTCAAGCAACTTTTTAACCATTTTGGGAGTATGCTTGGGGACATTGTCCATTTGGAAGACCCATGTGTGCCCAAGTTTTAGCTTCCTGGTGGATGTCTTGAGATGTTGACTTAATATATCCATATAATGTTCTTTCTTCGTGATGCTGTTTATTTTATGAAGACCTCTATTTCATGCTGCAGCAAAACAGACCCACTATATGACCTCCATGCTTCGCATTAGGTATAATGTTCTCCGGTCTACAAGCTTCCCTGTTTTTCTTCGAGATGTAACGTTGGTCATTATGGCTAAACAGCTCCACTTTAGTTTCATCGAACCACAAGACATGTCACCAGAAGTTAAAATCTTTGTCTTGGTATCTTTTGCGAGCTGTAAACTGGCTTTTGTACGTTTCTTTCAGCTTCATTCTCATTGAGTCGCCTTTCAGTCCATGGAGGTTTAGGACTCGTTTCACTGTGGATAATGACACTTTCTTACCAGCTTCATCCAGCCTTTTCAGAAGGGCTTTAGGTTTTGTTCTAGGGTTGCTCTGCACAGACCAAAACACATCCTTCTCTGGGACATAGAGCCTGCCTCCTTCCAGAGCCGTTTGATGGCTGGACATTCCCATGATGTTTATATTTGCATATAATTCTTTGAATAGATGAACCTGGCAGCTTCAAACATTTGTAAATTGCACCCAAGGATGAGCCAGGCTTGTAGACCTCCATAATTCCTTCTCTGACTTCCTGACTCATTTCTTTTGATTTCCCCAAGATGCCAAACAAGAAAGCAGAGTGTTTGGGGTGTGGCTCTAATTACATCCACAGGTGTACCATCAATTAACTCACATGTTGTCATTTAACCTATCTGGAGTTTCCAAAGCATGACCTCATCTGGGTTTCCCCATGTTCTTTAAAGACAGTACTTTTTGTGTACGTAAACTTTTGACTTTGAAGGATATCTCACTCAGTCATATTCTCACAAGGGTTGCGGGAGGTCACCTATCCCAGAAAACCTTTGGCAAAAGGTGCACTACATCCTGAACTGATCACCAGTCAGTCACAGGGCACATATCGACACCATCACTGAGCGGGAATTGATCCCATGCTGTCTGCACCAAAGTCAGGCATCTGTACCACTGGAATTATTGGCAAAAAATACATCGTTGTTCAATGAAACCTCTGCCGACTCACAATTACATGTAGTTGTGGCAGCATCATCCTCTGGGGCAGTTTGTCTTTAGCTGGAATTTGACCCTTGTATATGTGAAGAAATATGAACATTTGAAATAACAGTGTTAGCGACATTCTGGCTATTGCTTGAAAGTAGCAGCAACAACAACAAAAGTCAGGAAAGCTAATAGAATAGCTGGGATTTACTGTATTTGGAGTTAATCAGACGCTTAGAATACGGTTTAGTAGCCTTTGTGTGCAACATTTAATATTTTGTTTTGTAAGAGTTTGAATTTTGTTTTATTCTGAACACAGCATCATTCCCAGTTATTTGACGACATTTTCACTTCTGTATTTTGAATTACCCTCTCAAAAATATTTTTTAAAAATCAGTTGAGTTGTGCAGATTATAGGTCGTATTATTAGCAGAATAGATTATTGAATGATGATCGCCTCATTTTTCAAATCACAAAAACCGTTTCATTTGAACAGGGGTGTTTGTTTAGACCTTTTATATCAACAGTAAATTTTGATCATCTGCAGTTGTAGTTAATGTAACTATTAATGTGGGTGGTTTGATTGACAGACAAGCTGTTAAACCTCTCCTCCTGCCAAATGAGATTTGGTCCAGTAAATGAATGGGTAATTGCCCTCTGAATTTATTGTATGTTGAAATTCTATATTGACTAGAGACAATAAACCTACAGGACAGGATCAGTAGAATAAATCCCCATTATGTCTACTGCTGAACAAATCTGAATTAATTTGGACCAGATTGTAGGATGTTTAAGATCGACTGTTTTGATGTATATTAAGAGCAAATGCTGATGAAGACTCTCACTCTGAGAATTCCAAACAAAGTGATTGTATTGAATTAATGATGCTCTTTGTACAGATGATAGGCTTCTGGAATTAATATTCATGCAACCTGAAGCCATACAATGCCAGTGAGAGCTGGAGTTGTACTTGCTACACATATTCATTCACACATTCTCATTTAATCACCAACACTCAGCAACTCTCCTTGGAGCTATCAGCTTTCCCAGACGATTTATTATTTATCATGTTTTGCCTGGTCTGCAGACTTTATTGAGAAACTCACTGTAACAGTGCGATGTGGCATGAGCAGACTCACATCTGTGGTCTTCTTGTGGTTCACTTTGTGAAGTTGTGTACCAAGGAACAAATGGTCCATTGTGTGGATCCAGTAGCCCACTTTACTGCCTTGGCTTTTTAAATAGAGTCCACCATCATTGTTTTTTATTGATGTTGTCATTGCTCACTTTCTACTCAGGAACTTTTATTTCGCTCAAGATCATGTTAAGTTAAATTTTCATTTGGCATGTTTTTTACATTTTGGTTACTTTCTTGAATTTTTTTTTTTTTTTTTTTTTTTTTTGCTGCTGTTCCTGTCAAGGACTCTTGCCCATTTGTGATATTGCCGAGTAAAATAACTGGAAGATGAGCTAGACTGCAAGAGCTACAGTATTTTGTTGATTAATTGAATAATCCTCCAAAAATGTATTGTGTTTTTTTCACGATGAGACATCAAAATGTGCATGTAAGTTCAAGTTATTATTGTTGTCCACTTGAGGTCTCTGTCATCACTATACAATACCGTTCACTTTCAGTGTCTGTGGCTTTAAGATCTGGTCCCATTCTGGGTGATGTTGGAGTCAGCGAATGAGAGTGTACAAGTTGACTCTTGTGACCTCAGGTTTCCAACTGCCTGTTAACTTACCAACCGTTAGACAGTCTGCTTAAATTTTAGTTCCTCGGTGTCAGTTGTGGTTTATTTTATTTTTGTTCAATTACCTGATGAAAAGTACCTTGAGTGTTTATCCTTGCACAGGATTACAATACGTTCTAACTCGCAGTGGTAAACAATGTTAAATTAGCTAACATTAATACTTGTGTTGGTGGTCACAGACATGCTGTTGTCGTGTTTTAGATTTGTTTTGGAGTAGACTCCTTGCACTTAAACTTAAATTTTAAATGTGAATTGATGCCAAACTTTAGACATTGTCCATCTTTTTATGCATTCTTTCCTCGTGACTTTTCACCATATTTTTTTTAACTGCAAAATGGTCCATAAGTATGCAATTAACATTTGTCCTTGTGTAAAAATAAGTACTCTGAAGCTTTAAGGTGAGACTTTTCTATCTGCTTTTTTGTCATCAAATCATTTGATTTATTTGATTGTTTAGTCGCAGTGTAGAGAAGTGCTGCATTTTTATTTTGCTAAAGAAAGAAACTGCATCTCAGTCTAAGTATCAAATGTTTTGGATGCTTTTGTTTTTTACATTTTATTTAAAATCACATTTTAATGTAGTAATACTAAATGATATACTAATAGTGTTTGTGCCAGCAAAAGACCACGAATGTCATATTATGAAGCTGAAGCGTATTAAGCTACATTTTTAAATGGTGAATTGAGAGTAGTCATATAGTGCTTTATTCACACCATCACAGTGGTCAAAGTGGTTTACAAAGCCTCACTGTCACCCATTCTTACACCAATGTGTGACTGCAGCGATTCAAGTCGCTGGGAGGCCCACTGGCGCCAGAAGGACCCTTCGACATGCTCCTAAATCATTCAATTCAATTCATTCAATTTAATGAATGATTACCGTAACTGGAGTGCAAACAGACATTTTTATTTTTATCACTTCTTACTTAGAAGGAGTTGGAATTATGTGTTGACTATTGTGTTGTCCTGCTGTTTTCCTCAGCAGTGGTCTCCTTCCCAATGCTGTTTTGCCTCCATCTCTGGACCACAACTACGCCCAGTGGCAGGAAAGACTGGAGCTGTCTCGCTCTGAACATCCCCACCTCGTGAAAAACATCATTCCAGCCCCTTGTCCCAAGAACGCTGTTGAACCAGATTCTCAAGCAACACCTCCCCCTTATCCTCCCCCTCTACCCTCACGACACCCACTTATACCAGGTAAGGCGCACACAGTTTCTTCTGAAATGTGCTTAGTTAACTCTAGAGCAATGAAGCTGATCAAAAAAAAATCATGAACAGTAAGTGCAATTTTGATGAGTCAAACATAAGATCAGAATACACAAACTGGTGCTTCTGATATAATGAAAAACCTCAAATGACAGTAGTTAAACCTGGTGGTAAAAGTTGTGGTGCTTCCTTAATTCTTGTGACCTTGGTGCTACTTATTTTCTCTACAGATTGTGAAGACAGCCCAGAATCTCCTCCTCCATCAGGCATTAGTGATAACAGGCAATGTGCACTGTGTCTAAAATACGGAGACGAGAACACAAACGTGAGTTATTAGTGCGTTTCACCCACATTTTAAACATATTGTGCTTAGACTGTCAAATGTCATGTCTGTCTGTATGATCCAGGAGGGTGGCAGGTTGCTATACATCGGACAGAATGAATGGACACATGTCAACTGTGCACTGTGGTCAGCGGAAGTGTTTGAGGATGATGACGGCTCCCTGAAAAATGTACATACGGCTGTTCTCAGGGGGAAACAGCTGGTAAGACACAAGGAAAAATGTACCCCCTAGATTAGGCTGTTGTGGTACTTAAAAGAATTACTGCCTCGGTAGACTTGAGTTGAATGTAGCTGTTTATTTCAATATATTTTCATTTAATATTTTAAAAGTGATTAGTTTGTAAGCATTTGTTTATGTACAATTTTATTTCTACGTGGAATACATTTTTATGGAGTCACTGTGGGTAGTATCTGGGCTCCTTCTAGTGGTACTCTAAAGAATCACTGCCTCTGCAAAGTTCAATGGTATTTAACTTTTTAGTTCAATATAATTTCATTTAGTCTTTAGGAAGTGTTTTCATCCATCCATTTTCTTCTGCTTATCAGAGGTTGGGTGACGGGGCCAGTAGGTTTAGCTGGGAACTCCAGACTTCCCTCTCTCCAGGACCTTTATCCAGCTCTTTCCGGGGGGATCCGGAGGTGTTTTCAGGTCAGTTTGGAGATTTAGTCTCTTCAGCATGTCCTGCCGTCCCTGGGGTCTACTCCTGGTGGGACATGCCCGGAACACTTCACCAGGGAGGCGTCCATGAGGCATCCTATTCAGATCCCCGAGTCACATCATTTGACCCTTCTCAATCTGGAGGAGCAGCGGCTCTACTCTGAGCCCCTTCCGGATAACCAAGCTTCTCACCCTTTCTCTAAGGCAGAGCCCCAATACCTGTTCGTTTTTTTCCGCTGCTGCTGGTGCTGGCAAGGACTCTTGCCCCTTTGTGATATTGCAGAATAGATAATCAAATGTGACAAATAGATTTTTTTGTGGAGGAAACTCACCTCGGCGACTTGGATCCAGAATCTTGTCCGTTTGGTCACGACCCATAGGTCATGACCATAAGTGAGGGTTGGAACATAGATCGACCGGTAAGTTAAGAGCTTTACGTTTCGGCTGAGGTCCTTCATCCCCACAACGGACCGATACAAAGCCTGCATCACTGCAGATGCTGCACCGACGTGCCAGTCAATCGATCGTTCCGTTCTTCCCTCATTCATGAAGAAGACCTCAAGATACTTGAACTTTTCCATTTGGGGAAGGATATCATCCCTGATCTGAAGATGGCATGCTACTCTTTTCCGACTGAGGACCATGGTCTCAGATTTAGAGGTGCTGGTTTTCATCCGAGCCTATTCACACACTGCTGTGAACTGCTCCAGTGAATTACAGCTTGATGAAGCCGACAGAACATGCCAACAGAGATGCAGTACCGAGGTCTCTGAGCCACACCCTGTAGAAATTCTATCCATAAAAGGAATGAACAGAATCGGTAACAAAAAGCAGCATTGGTGGAGTCCAACCTTCACCGAAAACGAGTCAGACTTACTGTCAGGAATTTCGACCAAATTCTGACACTGGACTGAAGCAGCTTGTATCAGTCTCCGGTACATCATACTTCTGAAGCACCTCCCACAGGATTCCCCAAGGGATACGTTTGAACACTTACTCCATGTCCACAAATTTTATGTAGACTGGTTGGGTGAACTCTATGCATCCTCAAGGATGCTGCCAAAGGTCTAACGGTGGTCTATTGTTCAATGGTCAGGACGAAAACCACACTGCTCCTCCTGAATCTGAGATTTGACTTCCCAATGGACCCTTATTTCCTATTCCTCCCCAAAAAGAGGAGCCAGAGAAGGTGACAGGGGCGTCTGATTCGGATGCCTCCCAGGTGAGGTGTTTTGGTGCTCCCACTGGAAGGAGACACCAGGGAAGACCCAGGACACGCTGGAGAGACTAAGTCTCTAGGTTAGCTTGAGAACACCTCGGGATCCCCTCGGAAGAGCTGGATGAAGTAGCTGGCGAAAGGCGTCTAGGCGTCTCTACTAAAGCTACTGCCCCGCGACCTGACCTGGATAAGCGGTAGAAGATGGATGGATAAATGGTAAGTCCAATATAAATGTTCAAACTGCACGTTACAGCCGCTTAAAAAAACAAATATACTCAGAATAAATTTGCTGTCTTGTTTTGATGAAGACGTTGGCATACTAAGCGAGCGTGTTTTAATGCTGGTCATAAAACTAAAAGTCAAGTACTTTTTTTTTCTTTTTTTTAGGTGGTAAATGGTGTAATATGTTTGAGAGATGCTAATTCAAATTCAAACAATCAATTATAGAAGATGAGATCAAAATTTGATTATTAAACTGAAAACAATCAGGTAAGAGAACAATAAAAGATCTGATAAAGGGAGAATTTTCCAAAGCGGCTTTGATGTATTGGATCTCATTAAATTTAAATAAATTAAATAACTTTACTATACCATACTTGTAAAGTGGCCCGAGTGTACAATTATGCCATAGCTCTCTCAAAGCTGTTTGTGCTAATTTCTCATGTCCTTCTTCATAGTGCTGTGAGATATGTCAACAGCCAGGAGCCACAGTCGGTTGCTGCTTCACCTCCTGCACCCATAACTACCACTTTATGTGTGCCCGCCAGGGCAACTGCATCTTCCTGGAAGACAAGAAATTCTATTGTTCTAAGCACAAGGACCTAATTAAGGGAGAAGTAAGAAACTGTAATTACTCATTATACATCAGATAATTCTGTACAACATAAACTAAAAAGTACATACTGCTCATTGCAAGCCTTGAATGAGGACGTCTGAGTCATTTCATGCAGTTAAAGCACTGCAATGTTATTTTTACTTTGTTCCTTTCTCCCAGGTGGTGTCTGGCTTTGAAGTGACCCGCAGGGTTCTGGTTGATCTGGAGGGAATCTGTGTAAAGAGGAAATGGTTGGCAGGACTAGAGCCTGAAAGTCTCCACATGATGATAGGTATTGTGAAGCAATGCCAGTGAATTTTTCTCTAAACATGACATTACATCTTTCTTAAATGTCTGATTATAACTTTTCACTATTTCTATAGGCTCGATGACCATTAACTGCTTGGGCAGACTGACTGAACTCTCAGACTGTGAACGCAAACTCTTCCCTATTGGTTACCAGTAGGTTGTTTTTTTCTTTGAATTAAATTGTACAGATTTAAATTTATGACCTCACTTGGAAAATAATAATTATATAATAAATATCTAATGATTTACAATTTCAAACAATGTATATTTTTAATTTATTCACATTATGCTGTTTTCACTGTTAGACTTACCTTTTTTAATTGATTGACTCAGAAATCACATTACCTTACAAAATATCTACACTCTTTTAGTGAGTCATGTTGAGTCTTTTACCAATGTGGTTGGCTGCCCTAAAAAGTGCTACAAACAAATTTTCCCCCACTGCAGGGGGGAGAAAAAGTCTTATGCTGTTTTTTTAGTTTAGCACTCTGTGTCATAAGGCACAGTAGGTGCAATTGCAGTTTCTGTAATCTTTTTTTCATGACAGCAGGTGATTGGCCCACTGCCCAACCCCAGAACCTGGTACAGTATTCCTAGGTGCTCACTCATCCATGTACTAACCAAGACTGATCCTGCTTAGTTTGAGATCAGACGAGATAGGGCACTCTGGGTAGAATGTGACTCATATTGTACACACAGATTTTGTGGCTGTCAAGCACATGTTAAAGTAACTAGACCGACAACAACAAATCTGAAAGAGCAATGGTTGGAAGGCCAGAGGTGGCATTTCAATACATAATTAAAATTTGTCCTGAAAACCCCAATTAAAAAAAAAAAATCCCCCCCCCCCCCAAACAATGCAAGAAGATAAAGCATTTTTCATCACTAAACAAAACTTAATAACTTTAGGAAATATTTACTCTGACCAGAGTTTTCTGTAATTCAAGTGATAGAGTGTCTGGAATGGATGAAAATATAGTCTAATAATCTAGTGAAGAATATATTTGGAGCTCATAACCATGGTGGTTTCAAAATACTGGAAAATGAACTGAACGGAGCAATGAAGCTCAAGTCTGTAGTCTTAAGGAAGGATAAACAACATCTGTCTTCCTCCAGGTGTTCCAGGGTGTACTGGAGTACTTTGGATGCACGAAAGCGCTGCATGTACACCTGTAGAATCCTAGTTTGTCACTCTCCTGTGGGAGAGTCTGATTCTAAGAGCATGGTTCCACCTGAGGAGAATCTCACAATAGCACATAGTCCGCCTCCTGTACAAGGTATCGTTTGAACCCTCTCAGCTTGAGTGTACCAGTTTTATGCATGGTTAACCAGTGCGCTGTAGATTTCACTTTTTTCTCTCTGTGTCAAGACGTTCCTGATCCATTTGAGTCTCCAAGGTGCTCAGATACTCTCTCCCCTGCAAAGACTCCCAAGCTCAGGGTCTACACCAGGAACCGTCACCCTAGCTACCCACCTGCCACCCAGCGCTCGCAAGGCCCTTGTCCACTGCTTTCTCTGGGTAGAATATTGCTTTCTTGTTTTACTTTTACATTCACTGGAAACTCAATTAGTTATGGTAATGCAATGTAGTTAAAAACGAACACTAAATAGATATTTTTCCGTTTTAATTCATACTCTCAGAAAGGTATTTAAACTTCAGAAGTTCTCTTCAAAGAAAGATTGCACATTCAAATGTTTTATTGTCTATCCGCTATCCTGTTCATATCGATGTAAAACTGCACTGCATCATATTATGAGCTGTTGCTCAGATGTTAGCCAGTATTACAAACATTTTATTTATATTTATTTGAGCATTGCCAATCATGTATTCATCACCTTTTCTGTTTTTGTCAGTAGGAAGTTCCTCTCAAACTCAAAGTCAAATCGTGGAGACTGTGATGGACCCTGTCACTCAGAATATTGACTCACGTCGCCACAGTTCTCCTTGTCTTTCACCTCCATCCCACCTGCACCATAAAGAGAGACCAGTGAAATCACTGACTCAGATTTTGCCATGGCCTCTTGCCTCTCCCCCTCCACTTATCTCCTCACCTGCCCGAGACCCAGAAAAGACTAAACGCCTCAGCAAGGACCCAATCCAGAGGGACAAAGAAAAGCCAAGACTGTCTATATCTGTCAGGAATAGACCGCAACCTTCCATACATCAGGGAGTAAGAAACATAGACAAGATAAAGGTGTCAAGTCGTGGTCATGCCTCTAAGGATTCTGAGAGAAACAGAGCATCAAGCGACCTCAGGCAAAAGAACTCTAACAGTGTTGAATCAATAGTCAAAGAGCAAGAAAAGAAAAAGCCAACTGTAAAAGAACTGGATAGGGCAAGAATTCTTCGAAGAGATGCATTGAAAGATTCAGAGAGAGGTCAACAAGTAAACTCTGACTGTGAGAAAGGTAGAGAGGTCAACAGAGAGTTAAACAACAGAGATGCTGAAAAGAGCAAATCATCTTTTAGAGATTCCAGCTCAAGGGATATTGAAAATGCGAGAGCCATCAATAGGGAATCAGTGCCAAGGGAGTCCGAAAAGCATAGACAATTTAGCAGGGAACCAGGAAAAGACAGACCATTCAGCATAGACTCTGAAAAGGGTCAACCTCCTTCAAGTGACTCCAATTATAGAATCACAGAGGGAAACAAGGACTCAAGGAAAGAGAGCAACCTCGGCGTCCAGTCCAAACAGGGTGGAGATGAAATTGGGAACCCCAGGCTGGCACCTGGTGGCCCGGGCCAGTCTTCACCTCCTATGGGCACTGCTGTACTCTCCACTCATCAGCAACGAGGGGGCAGTACCAACCAGGCTCAGAAGCATGGGAAAAATGGGACCAAAGACCAGAATATAACTATGGGTCACCACAAGTCCACTTCTCACATTAAGGAACCAACCAGTTCAGATAGTGCTGGAAGCTTAACGCCATCTTCCCTCTTTAATAATACAGTTGTTGGAAAATCCACCTCCCCAACAATTGCACGAAGATCAAATGATTATTTGTCAGGTCCAGCTGCAGGAGCGGCCATGAAGCCCTTCTGGCCGTCAAGGACAGTGGGAGATGATGACCTAATCAAGGAAAGCTCCATACACATGGACTCCCCAGTTGCAGCTTCAGCGGCCAAAGACAGGCAACCTAAAGTCAAGGTGGGAGACAACAGAGAGATATCCAAAGACATTGAAAGGGAGAAGGGTCTCAAATTCAGCAAAAATGAGAGCAAATCCCCACTTTTAAACAATAACATTAAACCCAGTGGCAGTTCCAGCATGCATGTGATTAATCTCATCCCTCAAAACAACAGCAATAGTAAAGTTCAGTTGTTTGGAAGCTGCACCAAATCCCATAGCAAGGGTCAGGGGGAGAGGCCGGTGAACCCGGGAAGCAACAGGTCTTCTTCAAAAGGCAGAGAAAATTTTAGCTCCGGTGTGGACAATTTCCAAGGGACGAAGATGACCTTTCAATCCCACATCAAACCAACAATGAAGCAGCTAGTGTTGTGTTCAAGAGAGAAAAAGAAACCTGTAAAAAATACCATTGTAACACAGCTGAAGGCCAACATTAAGACCGACCCCAATGGCACCACCAACGTAGATGGAATTTCGTCTTCCTGTCCTCCGACCACTACCTCTTCTGTTTCTCCTGCTGGCCTGGGGATCCGTCACTGTGCCCGCCCCATTCTCTTCTCCTCACCTTCTGCCAGCAGCAGTGACAGCTCAGAATCTGATACCCAGACTCAAACAGAGGAAGAGGAGGACTCTCACAAAGAACACCCTTGCTCTGAGCTCAGAGACCACCACAACCTCCTCACTCAAGTAACAGAAGATGAGGTAGAAGGCCCTGATGATTATCATGACAGAAGTATGGGCGATACACATCACGAGGACGACAGTGACGGTTCAGGATCGGCCAAGCGGCGCTACCCTCGACGTAGTGCCCGTGCTCGCTCTAACATGTTCTTTGGACTTACACCTTTTTATGGGGTTCGCTCTTACGGGGAAGAGGACCTTCCGTTCTACAGCAGTGGGGATGGATCTGGCCCCTTAGTTAAGAGGAGGACTGGGTGTAAAAAGTCAGCTGAGGGGCAGGTGGACGGGGCTGATGATAGGACCACCTCCTCGTCATCGGGGGACAGTGGAGATGAAGAGGACAGCGGAATGAACCAGAGAGTCAAGGACCCTTATTACTACAACTTCACACGGACAATAATCAACCCAGGTGAGGCCTTGCCTTCAATAGAAGGACTCGATCAGTGTCTGGGACGGGGCTCCCAGCTTCAACGCTTCCTCAAAGATGAAGAACAGCAGCAGCCGAGAGCACAAGAAAAAACTGAAGACGACATACTCAGTGCACTGTGAGTACATGTGAATATTTTGTACTTGTCATCATTTATTAGCTCAGATTCATGACATTTTGCATGATAGCTTCAATAGGCCATGATCGTTGTGAGATTAAGCGGTATAGAAAATGGATGGATAAAATAATTTTGACCCTAATCGTCCAATAACTGCAATATTGTAAACAAGTTGCCTCCTTGGAGATAATAAACACTATTTATTATAAACATTCTACACTTATGATGCTACATACACTAAACAGTATCGCTACTTTCAAATCTGCATACATTTTAATAATACAGATTAGCTAGCTCTGCTGTGTTACAAATTACCTGAATAATGATGACTGCATGATTGATTATAGCTTTTGTTTTATGGCAGCACCGTTAGTAGTGGCGAACTGTTAATGCTACACAGCATTAGCATATATGTAGCAACAGGTATGTATGCTGGTCGCAGAGTGACAGGCTACATATATTTTTATGCTTTCCAGATAATGTCTTGGGTGTTACTTCTACAAATAAATGACCAGGTTTGTTTTGTTGACCATTTTTGTGGTCATTAACATACCTATTGCATATCGGCTAGTTAATTGCATTGCTCCATGTCACTTTGGAGGTTCCTTCACACACCCGACTTTTGAGTGATTTCTGTCAAAATAGCATCATATTTGCGGATAAATCCATGTCACAGGGGTTATCTCAGTCACTCACATTTGAAAAATCTACAGGTGTGGTCAGTCATGCCCGCAGATATAAAGTTGCGGGGGTGTGTTCTGTTTGTAATTTTAAGTGTACCTCTTTAAGAGCAGAGGGGGGCGGTGTCAGGTAAACTGGGAAGTAGAAATAGGCTGAGCAGCAGCTCGGCCGTGTGCTTCCGTGTTTAAAAAAAACGACGTCTTTCAATATCTATGTATTTCTACTCAGAACAAATTTTACACACGTGATTTTTCGTGCTCGACGGTGCAGATTTGCTAGTGCGATATACGCCCGCAAAATTGCAGTGATCATCTATTCATCTCGTCATCTATTTCGCTGCCCTCCACTGCCTGTTAAGTACTGTGACATGTTTGTTCATTACGTTTACAACTGTTCGGCTTTTCTCAAATGCAGTTTCCTCTGTATTTAGAATCATCTTTATTTTGCCAAGTATGTCAGAAACACACAAGGAATTCATCTGTGGTAGTTGAAGCCACTATTGTCCAATATGACGACAGACAGACAGAGACAGTTGACAGAGAACACATCCGAGACATAAAGACATTGGGAGAACAGTCACTGAGCAACAAAGCAATCTAGAAGTGAGGCTACTGGTTTTTTTTTTTTGGGGTGGGGGGACAGACGGTGGGGGAATCAAGTAAATATGTGCCCATCTGATCACAAATTTACCAGCATCACTAATAGCGATATGTGATTGCCCAGCCATACTCACAACACAGTTAAGACAAACAGATAATCTACAGTTTCCATCTAATTTAACTAAATCAGATGATAAATCAAAATCAGATGGTAAAATCAGCAATCTCCCAGTGAATTATGCTGACTACAGTATGATATATTGATGGGGAGCTACTTTATAATGACAACTTTGATACATCTTGGTGCAAACCTTTTGTTTTACATAAGGATATTGTTACAGGCTGAGACGAACGTACATGGGAGACTAGAGGCCCACAATCTCCTATTTATTGAAAGACAGTATTTAAAATTAAAACAAGTACACACATAGTTTGATTAATGAAAAGATTTTTATTAATCATAGTTTTGATTGGCTAGCATTGGACTTCCCCATAATCAATCTGACATTTGTATGCTGTGTTTCACAGGACTTTGGGTAAGCAGCACATTGGTCAGCTCGATGGAATTGATGATGGCTCAGAAAGTGACACTAGCATCTGCACCACCAGCAACACAACAACTACAGCCAGCTTGGTTTCCACGCCACATAAGAACACTCCGAGAAGAAGAGGAAAAGAGAGGCACCAGGAGAAACAGGACTCTCACGAGTCTACCAAGGAGGCACACACCAGTGGTGGAGGAAATGGAGCAACGAGCATAAGCACTCGAGAAGGACGAAAAGGACAGAAAGACAATTGCCTCACTTTAGGGAGCGGGGTCAAGTCACAGCCACAAAGTCAGGGCCAAGATCCACTCGAAGCTCAACTATCTCTCAACACAGACCTTCTTAAATCAGACTCTGACAACAATAACAGTGATGACTGTGGTAACATTTTGCCGTCCGATATTATGGAGTTTGTTCTGAACATACCTTCCATGTCAATGCAGGCTCTGGTTCAGCAGCCCGAGTCTTCTTCCTCCGAGTTACTGCTGAATGAGGGCTACGTTGGTGTAGATGTTGAGCGGCGTAAAAATATTCTGTTTGATGACTTTTCTGAACCTCTGCCCAGTGCTGAGACTAGAGGGGTCGCGGAGAGTAGTGTGAACAGCTCCATATCTGTAGAGGAGCCTTATCTTCCACTTGAGCTGCCCTCTGATCTTTCTGTACTAACCACACGCAGTCCTACTGTGAATTCCAGTCAGAACCATAGTGCTGGCAACATCATCTCAGATACCTCAGAGCGCACCATGTTGGGCATGACGTCTGACCCAGATTCAGTGAGTAGAAAGAAAAGTGGAGACAAGAAAAGAGTGGGACCAGGAGTGTCCCCCTCTGAAAATCAACGTGATGCTGCAACTTTGGGAAATGGGGATCCACAAGTCACTGAAGGTCACATGACCTCCGAGCAGTTTATACCTAGCCCTGCTATTGGTCAAGTGGTTGAAACGCCAGTAAACCAGGATGTTTCCAGGAATTCTACCACTCCCGGTTTGCCAAGTTCCCCATCACTACCTCATCATGGACAAAAGTTCCTCCCTACCTCAGCTTCTGCTGCAGGCAGCCCCAGTCCTGTTCCTGGTCCAGGACCATCTCAGGTACAGGTTTCCACCCCAGCTATCATCAAACCGAGTCCTGATAAACTCATCGTTGTGAACCAGCAGTTTCAGCCTCTCTACGTCCTCCAGACTGTCCCCAATGGAGTCGGCCAAAAAATAACAGCCACAGGAGTGATGGACACTAGCTCTCAAGCAGTTCTGAGCTCCATGACGCTCGCCACGGGGTTGAATGCCGGGTTATCCGGATCCCAGCCTATATTTCCTGCTGGTGGAAAAGTCTTAGGTACGATGTCTCACTCCTCTCAAATTCATACCTTCAGAGGAGCAAGCCAGGCTGGCTTCCAAACAGGGATTCCGAGTACCACTTCAGGTCTTCTCATTGGGTTGTCCTCTCAAGCTCATGACCAGCCTCAGATTCTAGTTTCAGAAGCGGGTCGACCGCATGAGTTGGGTCCAAATGTTGCCATCGTGTCCAGTACGTCTTCTCTCACAGCTGTCCCGACTGTACTGTCCTCTGCCCATGGTAAGAAGAGGCCCATCTCTCGTCTTCTGCCTAAAAAACCCAAGAAATTGGCCCGCTCGCGCAGCCAGCCAACTCTCGCCCCTGATGTTGGCCCTCCCAACATGACCCTTATCAATCTGTCATCCCCTCAAATCACCGCAAGCATTCCCAGTCAATCTGGTGGCCTAGTTGAGCTAAGCACTCTATCCAGCGCTCAGCGTAAGGTTCCCAATATAATCAAACGACCAAAATCCGGTGGTGTAATGTATTTGGATCCCACTACACTCATTCAGCAAAGGATTCCTGGTGCTACCCAGGGTGGTGTACTGGATTCCTCCACTCACATCTTACCTTCTGGACTCAGTGCCAGTCAGTCAGTTTTAAATGTTGTTCCTGTGCCCTCTAGTGGTACCGCTGGTCTCCTGACTTCAGGATCGGTGTCTCTTTCAACACCAGTCCTCAGCTCGACTGAAATCACAGGGCCCATTAGCAACCTCTTGTTTAAGGCCAGCCCGCACGGGTTGAGCCTGTCCGATCAACCGATGGTTCTGCAGTCGGCAGGGGGAACACCTCTGGTGTCCCAACTCACCTCGCCTGTGACATCCATAGCCAACAGTATATGTGTACTCCCTTCCCAGCAGTCATTCAGTGTAGCTGTCACTCAGCATGGAGATACAGAGGGCAGCACTGTGCACTTACATCAAGCTTTTTCCAGAGGCCAAACTTTGGAGTCCAGTCCAAGCACCACAGTTACAATAGCGCCAGTTACCCCTTTGAGCCCTGCGAAAGGGCGGGTGGTTGGAGTGTTTACCCAGACACAGAGCTCCATGCACTCCCAGAGCAGCAGAACCACTCCCATACACAGACGCTCTGATCAAAGCCTGCAAAACTCCATTGGTGTTGCATCCGCATCAATTACGGTTTCAAGGGCAGAAAAGGGAAAACCCAAAGCTAAAAGAAGCAGGAAGACCACAGACATGTGCAATATCAAAAAGGTCAGGGTCTCCCAGGTTGAGGAGCATCACGGTAACTCAGCAGGACCAAAACCTTCAAATTCAAGGTGAGTTATTTTGGCACCTGACACTTTTCTCTGAATTTATAAAGCACACATTGTCCCTTTGTCTTTACAAGCACCCCACAAAAACTGAGCTGCTCTGAGCCCATGGACACGGACGAACCCCCCAACAAGGCAACCAACAAGAGGTTGGGTGACACCTTTGCTCATTACTTATCTTTACACTATTTCTATTAAACTATGTCAATGCTTACTTTAATCCTTTGTAGTGCACTTGGTAAAAAGAAGAATGCGGAAGATGCTGGCTCTCCTGGAAAGCTTGCGGTCCAAGACAAAGGTTCTTCTGAAAGAGGACCAGATAGTCTCACAGTTGCTTTACCACCCAGCCAAGTTAGCAGCAGCAAAGACACGGGGCTGGACAGCAAACCCAAGAAGGGCATCATCTTTGAGATTCGCAGTGAAGACGGCTTCCACATCTGCTGTGAAAGTATTGAAGGTCGATGCAAATGATCAAATTTCCTGACTATACTATAAGTCCTCTTATGGTTTTACAATGTATAGCTTAACCACAAATAGTGAAGCATGTCATTTGGACTAAATGTGTGATAAAAGAAATGCACGTTATCCTTAGATGCTTGCTGAATTGAGGTCTTGGACAATAGGACACAATCTACTGAACTCTAGAAGTCTTTTGCATTATACCCCCAAATTTACTATTTATTCGTTCCTTTGAAGAAAAGGACTGAACTAAAATGTTCCCTGCATTATCTGTTTCCGTTGTTTGCTCTCCTGCTGTATCTGAAACATATCCACTGTGGTACACACTATAACATCATATTGTAATTGTTTGTTTCACAGATGCCTGGAAATCCCTAACGGATAAAGTGCAGGAAGCTCGCTCTCATGCTAAACTACAAAAAGTGTCCTTTGAAGGTAAAGCACAACTTTAATCTGAAGTTGCACACATTCAGATTGTAGCCTCTTAAATTATTTGATTTGAATGCGAGTGATCTTACGCATGGGGGGGGGGGTCATTAAATGTGGTCTTACTGTTTTTATAGTGGGGTTCACTAAAGAAGTAATAGTTGTAGTTGAGGAAGTGAAGAGAAGTTTTATCCTTTTTTTTATCGTGATGACTTATGAGACATGTGATACAAATTCAGCACAAGTACTTGCTTCTGTACTTGTGCCTGGCATCATGTGCTTTGGGTATGGAAGGTATTCATACCCCTTTAAATACAAAAAAAAAACCTGAATTGTTGGACTTTTTGCATATTCATTTAAAAAAAAAAAGAATAACTGAAATGTCACACTTCCATAAGTATTCAGGCCCTTTGCTCAGTAGTATATAGTAGAATCACCCATTTGACCTAATACAGCCATGAGTGTTTTTGGGAATGATGCAACAAGTTTTTCCATACCTGGATTGGGCGATCCTCTGCCATTCCTCCTGAGTGAACATTGGTGGACAGGGATTTTCAGGTCCCTCCAAAGTTGCTGATTTGTATTTAAGTCAGGGCTCTGGCTCGGCCGTTCAAGAACAGTCACAGAGTTCTTTGGAACCCACTTCTTCATTGTTTTAGTTGTATGCCTAGGGTCATTGTCTTGTTGGATAGTGAATTTTGAGACCAGTCTGAGGTCCTGAACATTTTGGAGAAGGTTTTTCTCTATTGCAAACAGTCGAAAGCAGACTTCGATGGTTTGAGAGAGTGAGTATATTGGTTTTACAGGGGTGAACGGACTGAGCATGCTGGGAGTGGTCCATGAGGCTGTGGTGTTCCTGTTAGAGCAGCTGTATGGCACCAGACACTGTCGGAGTTACCACTTCCGTTTCCACAAACCCAAGGAAACCGAAGAGCTCCACGTCAACCCGCACGGGTCTGCACGGGCGGAGGTCCACCAGAGGTTTGCATGTGACCCACGCATCCATACTTTATCATCATAGGGAACTCTCACAAACATATCTAATTTGCTTGTTTTGTTCGACCGAACTACTCCCTAGGAGGTCTGTTTTTGATATTTTCAATTTCTTGGCCTCAAAACACCGCCAGCCTCCTGAGTATAGGCCACTGGGAGAGGATGAAGAAGCAGCACACCTCAGGTCTGCCAGGTCTGTCAGACAGCATACAAAATAAGTGGATTCTTTTGAAACAAATGAAATTGTTCCATTCTTCTCTCCTTACAATGACTGCAGACGTGCGTCGATGGAACTGCCACTTGCTGTGAGATTCAAAAACCTCAAGGCTACCTCCAAGGAAACGATAGGAGTCTACAGGTAAAAAAAAAAAAAAAAAAATCTGGTATAAATATTTAGACTGAACATTACATTTTGCACGTACACAGTGTTTTATTAAATGAATGGCAAAAAACGAAAGTGCAGACTGATTTGGGCGGACAAGAGTTGCACGGTTGTTTAATTTTACACTTATTGGGTGGGCAGGCACTTGAGAGACCCAACTCTTTGTTGGCAAACAATGAAAAGCCTTCAAAAGTTTTTGCTGCAAAGCATACAAAGTTGTGCAGGTTTAACCTTGGCTCATGTCGTGTCAAAGAAGAATAGCCAAAAAGTACAAAAGTCTCTATCGTCAGACTGTAATGTTATCCGTTAACCGTTTTACAGATCCCCCATACATGGGCGAGG
Source organism: Syngnathoides biaculeatus (assembly GCF_019802595.1). Taxonomy (NCBI): domain Eukaryota; kingdom Metazoa; phylum Chordata; class Actinopteri; order Syngnathiformes; family Syngnathidae; genus Syngnathoides; species Syngnathoides biaculeatus. The sequence continues at coordinate 27,526,975 of NC_084647.1, read as the reverse complement.
CCTGTTCTGCAAGAAAACCATTGACGCAGGAGAGATGGTCATTGAGTATTCTGGGACCGTGATCCGCTCTGTGCTCACAGACAAGCGGGAGAAATACTACGACGGGAAGGTGAGTACAGGAAACACACTTACCAAGCCGAGATGGCAAGCCTTGTCCTTCCAAAGGGCGAATACAGAAAAAACAAAGGATGCAAATTTTCACCTTTCATGGATTTTCATTTTAACCCATTGAATACAACAAAAAAAATAACACGTTAGCCAGAAGTAACATGACATGTCAGATCAGTGACAGTCACTGAACGCGCATCTGGGTGGGCTCTCATCCCAGGGGATCGGCTGTTACATGTTCCGCATCGACGACTACGAGGTGGTGGACGCCACCGTGCACGGCAACGCGGCGCGCTTCATCAACCACTCGTGCGAGCCCAACTGCTACTCGCGGGTGATCACGGCCGACGGCCTGAAGCACATCGTTATTCTCGCCGCCCGCCGCATCCACCGCGGCGAGGAGCTGACGTACGACTACAAGTTCCCGGTGGAGGACGCCGGCAACAAGCTGCCCTGCAATTGCGGCGCCAAGAAGTGCCGCAAGTTCCTCAACTGACAAGTTCACGCCAACTTCTTAACCTAAGTCTGCTCTCGCTCGGACTGAATATGCTTAGGAGGAGGGGCCATAAGTAAAATTTCAATAAATCGTGCCTCCTTTAGCATCAAGCTTCGTCAGTTTTACTGAAATTTGGATAAGCTCCTAAAAAATATTTATTTTTACATTGGCCCATCCTCCATCAGTTTGATTTACAAGATGTTAAAAAAAGAAAAAAAAATCAAAGGTTCCATTTAACACCAAAGTGCAATTTGTTGAAGGATCAAGAAATTTGTTTGAATTAGTTAGTATTTGCTCCCACTGTTCTGCACATTTTGCCCGTGTGAATGTGCCCTGATGCCTTCAGAGCCATGGTGACTTGACCTCGCTTAAGGGTACAAACCTGCTGACCTGAGAGCGACATATTTGAGGGGGGTGGGGGGTATTTGCCATACCCGTGCACTTGATTTGACCAGTGGAGCGTTTTCGACTAGCCTCTTGAGATAAAGAGGACGGAGGGGGAGGCAGCTCGAGATTCTGGTGGACTGACAGTCACAGGCCCCTGAGACTCTACTGACATGCTTTAGTAGATGCATTTATCTTTTTGGGGGGGTGGGTTCTCATTTTGTTGTTGTGATCCGCAGATAACCGTGGATTTTTTTTTTTATTTGATTTGATTTTTATTTTATTTTTTTTTACAAAATGTGCCGCCGTTCTTATTTCATTTTCTTGTTTTTGATGATTCTGTTTAGATTCATCATTCCAAATGACAGCAGCAAAGAGAACCAAACAACCGCAGCGCCCTTGAATTGATATTTTCGCATTGCCTCTGGTGATCACCATTATTATTATTATTATTATCATGGAAATGTTCTTACATGTTTGAAGTCTTTTTTTTTTTTATCAAGGAAGGCAACTATCATGGTTTAAAATATGTAAATAATGTATATTTTTCTACGACAAAAAAAGACTTAAAAAGCACTGACTATTGAATAGCACTTAATGATGGTATTTATATTTTTTTAAAAAGTCATATTTATTTTAATGCCATTTTTTGTAGGAAATAGAGGTTTACAAACACTAAAGCGCTCTGTTTTTTACGCCGCTGCCTTTATAAAATTTTTGTTTCCGTTTCTTTTGATTTTTATGATTTTGTTAGTCTGAATGTTTTGTTTGATTCCAAAGACTGACGCTGGTCTACGGCTTGGTCCACTTGGCTTCAGTCCACCAGGAGCTCTCCACCTGGGCCTTTTGGTCAAAGCTCATTTCTTTTTCCCGTCGCTGTCAGGATGAGAAGAGTTGACAATGTGGATCGTGAATTATTGTTGTTGTTATGCACTTGGGAGAGTTTAGATGGTTGCGACTTATCTGATATCTCCTCTCCCCGGCCTTATTGTCTCCTCACCACATCAAAAAAAAAAAAAAACTCAGAAGAAAAGTAGGAACCAGACAGTCATATCGATCGGTACACGTCGACGCAAATCTGACTCAACTTAGCGAAAATGTCTTTTTCAGAGGGAGGTGCCTTTTATTTTCATGCGCCGCACAGTCACAGCACAAAGAAGGATTAGAGCTATACTGAAAAAGAAAGCCCGTCTCAAAGCTTTAAAGCCACAGTAACTTTTTTTTTGTTAGTCATTTTCACCTAAGCCACCACTAGAGGTCATGACATAATTAAGATTCATTTTTAACCTCATATCATTTTCCTATAATTTGCAATCTTTTATATGTAGTTCGTGTCAAACCTTGACCTTCCTGTGCGCCGCAGTTGCTTGCACGCTGAAAAGGGCAGAAATGATTTTACTTAAGTTTATTTACATTTAGGCTTAGCAGCGTACCGTTTGTAAAAAGCTACCTAATCATATTATGAATTTCTGTAGCATCAAATAATCATGTGATAATTCATTAAAGAGCCTATTTTTTTTTTTTTTTTTAGTCTTCATCAGCGATCCTTCAAAAAAAAGATTGGAGGGGAGAGGAAGGTCATCAACAAAGTCAAGACAAATGTGAAGTTAAGAGATTAAAGTCTGAATCTTCTGAAAATTTTCAAAGTCAAACATAGTCGAAATTAGAAGAATAGTCATGTGATGAAAGATTTTGAAAAATGTAGACTGTTTTTACGCAAAATGTACATCTGCAACTTTATTCTCATATGACTTCATTCTTGAAAACAACTACTTTTTATCTTGAAAATATGCAATGTTAATCTTCATCGTACCATGAATTTAATGATCGTATTACTATGACTAAATTTTCAATGACTATGCTTCATTTTCAGTCTAGAAAATGTGACATTTTTTTTTTTAAATCCAGAAAAATGTACTACATTATTTTTGTCATGTTGCAGGTTTAAACCACTGACATAAATGGCCTTATTCTCAAAATATTAATCTTGGAAACACAACTTTGCGTTTCAAAATATAGACTTTTCTCCCCTCATCAGTATTTTCTGAATATTCACACTTAAGTCTTGAAATGTACAAACGTCATTCTCGTAATCATGTGATTTTAATCTACAGGTAATTTTTATTGGATTTTAACTAACTATACAACTTTTTACCTCAAAGTATAACCTTTGTTAAATATAAAACTGTAGTGTCATTGTATTAATTTGAAAAAAATGACAACTTGTTTTGAAAATATAATTCGTTATTTCTGAAATCTTCTGACTAATGTTGAAAATACGTAATATAATATTGTTTTGACATTTGATCTTGCAAATGACTTAATTCTTTTAATATTCTGACTTTAATGAAGATACAACTTCTCAAAAATATGCAATTTTCTTAACCTTCTGATATGAATTTAAAAACCATGCAAAATTTATTTCTCAAATATTTTCTCTCGCTGTTACTTTTTGACTTTTATCTTTAAAAAAAAGTGCTACTTTATTTTTTACATTTCTTAATACAATGCCATAATTGCGCAAGTCAGATACAAAGATCAAAAAAGAAAACAAAACATTTATTTATTTTGTTTGATAATTGCAGCAGTAATAAAAATGACTGGCGGTTATGATAGTGGGCTTCAGTCCCGGCTCCGCCTGTGTGGAGTTTGCACGTACTCCACGTGCCTGCGTGGGTTTTCTCTGGGCACTTCGGTTTCCTCCCACATCCCAAAAACATGCAAAATTAATTGGACGCTCTAAATTGCCTCTAGGTGTGATTGTGAGTGTGGCTATTTTGATATGCCCTGCGATTGGCTGGCAACTAGTTCAGGGTGTACCCCACCTCCTTCCCCTTTGACAGCTGGGATAGGCTCCAGCACTCTTGTGACCCTTGTGAGGCATGATAACAATATCAGTAAAAAATACCAATGTGCTCGGTAAAAGTAGATGTTTGTTTTCTGCAAATGTTTAAATAAGGTATATGCAAATAAGATATTTGGGTAGGGATATATAGGACTTTATTCTGAGAAAATGTCATCATTTTTCAGTGTGGCGCTAATCCTCCTTGGTCTACCTATAAAAGCACCATTTTGTCTTGTGATCTGTGACCAGCCTGTTTTTAGACTTGAAAAAAAAAGTTTTCTCCCCCCCCCCCCCCTTCGCTGCCATTCACGCTGACATCTTGAACAGTGACACGCTGGCCACCCTAACCGTGAAATCCTCCCACCCACACAAGAAGCTTGATTGCGAGCGAGCCCTGAGCGCTGGGACCTGGGAGGCCCTTACCAAGTGCACTTGACTGTCAGCGGGCACCAAAGTGAAGTGGGCCTAAAGCCCCACCCTGATGGTGCGACATGCATAAACGGGGCCCCGCTCTTTTACACTGGGGTGGGCAGACTGGCTGGGTTGTGCTGCTACAATGAATGTAAACTCCTTCCTCCACGTTACCTGAATTACGAGCGTGGATTTCTTTTTCGTCGCCGTGCGGACGGACCCGAGTGTCCGCGCCGTGCGCGGCTACACGCGCGAGTGTCGGCGCAAACGTCTGCCGATCTCAAGGGCTCCGTCTATAACTCTGTATGTGGACTCCTTGGACTTCATTTCCTCTTAGTGGCAGGGGTCACACCAGTGGCCCTGACCCCTCTCTGTCTGTAATTATAGTATAAATACATGACAATATTATAAGCAAACACATGCATAGTCTTGTACGTTAGTATCTATACAATATATGGAATGGACAGACAAACTTAGTTTCAGTAGCAAAAACAACCGATTTATACTAGCAACATTTCAATGTACTCTATAATGGTTTTTGTGTTACAGTACTATCAGATGAAACTAACGTGCATCATTTCTTTTTTTCGTATAATGGAAATCCAGTTCCAGTTTTTGCTGTGCCTGCGAACGCACCTTAACCACAAAAGGAGTGTTGCAGTTTTTTTTTTTTGTTTTTTTTTTCGTTTTCCCAGAAAAGGAGCAGTTTTATGTGATGTGTAAGTGTACTCATGTGCTTGTGAATTTCTTGAGGTCACCCCCCCACCCTACCCCACCCCACCTCCCCAAGAATATGTTAAAACAGGGACGTTGACTTGATGTAGAAATAATTTTAAACCTTGATTGTTGATTTGGATTTTTTTTTTTTTAATTGTCCCACCAAAATGGCAGTTTTCATGTCCTCTGAAGCTTTGGTTGTACGTGTCATGTACTTTTTTTTTTTTTTTTTTAAATACAGTCATAATGCTGAACATTTAATTTATTTATTTTGTGCAACATCCGCAAAGAAGTTGTGACTTTTTTTTTTGGGAGGTTGAACAAGTCTGTGTATTTTGTATGCGTATGCATGTGTTTCTGGTATTGAACTCATCAGCCTTGTTGAATGAAATGTGGTGTCGCCGTAGGAGCGGTGAACGGCACATGTGGAAAGAAAAAGAAAACACGAATGGGCTCTTTCTTTGAATGCCTTCAATGCGTATTTTTTCTGTCTTATGGAGAATCTCGTCACCGCCACCATCATCATCATCGTAATACTGTATTCGGTATTCGTACCAGTGTTCTCTCCCAGCAATGAAGGAAAACCACCACCCCGAAAAAGAAAATAAACCACAAAACTATACTTGGTTGAATGTAATAATGAGGAAACAAAGTTGTACATAATGTGTAAAAAGAAAAGTTTCTAATCATGTTTATTTTCTATGCACCTTTTTTATTTAAGTGATAGTTTAAATAATAAACATGTCTCCAATAAAACTTTTTTGTCTCATCTTTGTGTGAGAACGAGTAGGATATTTTTAACCCTTTACATGTTTTTTTTTTTCATTCCGCATGCACACATGTTTACAATTGTCCATCAAATCATTACTCAAAATTTTTCAAACTATATTAACAAGCGGGCGGCACGGTGATTCAGGTGGTAAAGCATTGGCCTGAGAGTTCTGAGGACCCGGGTTAAATCCCGGCCCCGCCTGTGTGGAGTTTGCATATTCTCTCCGTGCCTTTTCTCCGGGCACTCCGGTTTCCTCCCACATCCCAAAAACATGCAACATTAATTGGACACTCCAAATTGCCCCTAGGTGTGATTGTGAGTTTATCTCGATGTGCCCTGCGATTGGCTGGCAACCAGTTCAGGGTGTACCCTGCCTCCTGCTCGTTGACAGCTGGGATAGGCACCAGCACTCCCTGTAACCCTCGTGAGGCTAAGCGGCAATGCAAATGGATGAATTTTGAGAGCACAAGTATGAAAGGTTTGTACAAGTGTGCACACCCACTTACAACTGGCCACGTGGCTGTGTTCAGAATTTAAGGACGTTAAATGAAAGGACACACCTGCCACTATTTAAAGTGCCTCTGAAAACTCAAACTATAGTTCAAATGTTCTTCTTCTAGTGTCACAATAAATGTGTGTGGATGTGTGACCGGTTTACTCTCACATCCCAAAAACTACTCTCAATTGCCTGTAGGTGAACGTGAGTATAAAAACACAGATCAATTTCATTCATGTACAGTTCCACAATTTCAAGATCTCCTTGGTATAACACATGCCGGTCCAAGCTAACATCCATTTTCAGAGACATCAATCAAATTTGACCTACAGTCAAACAACTTTGTAGCACCTGTTGGAAACACGACGTTTTCAAAGTTTTCTGTCACTGTTGGAAACATCGTTCGATTTAAGTGTGAAACTATTTTTTTCTAACTTGTCCAATGTCGAAATGTACGGAAGCGTATTGCTGCCATACCAGAAAAAAAAGTTAGCTACCACATTATGATCTTTTTCACATTATAATGTGGTTAATTACACAATATAATGTGAATATTTTTACATTATAATGTGAATTGTTTCACAATATAATACGTAAGAGGCAATCTGCATCCAAAAGGCAATCTTCAGGTACACCATGACTCCATAAAAAGCGGACCAAATCCATGATTTGTGCAACACTAAATGACTAAATGATGTCTTATGGAAGCGTATTGCTGCTGCCCACCTGAACCAGAAGTAATTGCCTTTTTTGGGGGGGCGGGGGTGAAGAGAGGGGACATTTATTCGTGTATTATTTTCTACGATATAATGTGAAACGAATCTATGTTATAACATGAAACGAATCACAATATATTGTGTAATAAACCACATTACAATGTGAAAATTTGTCATGCGCAAGGCTGGACAACGGCCAAGAAGGGGGGTGGACTGGCCACCACTCTGAGCGCTTTCATCTATTACACCTGTCGTTGGTCACAGCTGTTTCTCATGAGGCACTGTGATTAGACAATGTATCTAAGTTGGAGTTTTGTCACTGGCATTTGCCAGTTTGTTGAGTATGCTTTCCCGCATCTAGGGTTACTCCGCCACTGCGCCATTATAGCCCAGCCACGCTACGGTTATGCTCTTTACTTGACTCATAGTTATCGGACATTGTTTCTTGTGTTTTGGATCCTGCCTTCTTGGAATGTGTTGTCGTGCACAACTTTCGTTTTTAATAAAACCCACTGAACATCATGTCTTCGTCTTGGAGTCCTGCATTTGGGTCCACCCGTACGCCGTTGTTCCGTGACAAAAATTCACATTATAATGTCAATCGTTTCACATTATAATGTGAAACAAACCACATTATAATGTGAAACATATCAAGTTATAATGTGGTTACAACTTTTTTCATTTTATTATTATTATTTTTTTTTTTTTGGGTGTTGCAGCAATACACTTTCGTAGAAATGGAACAGTCCCATTGTCTGGTGATTATGGTGAGATCACAGCTTCAATCCTACACAGAACACTGGCCATATGGCGGCTTCCTTTTCAGACATGGTTAATGTAAATTCCAGCTATTGTTGTGTATGCAAACCAAAACGTTTCAACTAAACGGGCCTGAAGATTTCTTTCCCCCCCCCCAAAGCCTAAATGAACATCTGTTGCACAGTGAATAGACAAAAGTGCAGGGCTAAAGACACTTTTGCTTTGTTAGTCGCCCCCACCCACTCCATCTGTGCTGGGTTGTCCACACTCAGCATGCGTTCACTAAAAGTGTTTGGCAAGTTTGCTTTCTTAACAGTAAAACGTGTCAGCGGGGGTGATCCGGAAGCACAATGTGCTGATTTGGGTTCTGCAGATTGAAAACGGGCCTTGACTCACAGTTAGCAGAGGGGCGAAAGCGCTCATCGGCCAACCACTACCGGCTGTGGACTGTATGTCAGCACTTTGCCATCAACCGCAGAGAAGAACTGACTCCATGTTCCAACTTGGGGATGGATTTCTTTCAATCTTGGACCTGTGACCACTGTTTCTTTTCTACGTGGTATGATTCAGAGATGGCGGCACGGTGGATTAGATGGAAAGCGTTGCCCCCACAGTTCTGAGGTCCCGGGTTCGATCCCGGACCCACCTGTGTGGAGTTTGCATGTTCTCTCTGTACCTATGTGGGTTTTCTCCGGGCACTCCAGTTTCCTCCCACATCCCAAAAACATGCACCATTAATTGGTCACTCTAAATTGCCCCTCAGTGTGATTGTGAGTTCAGCTTATTGTCTCGATGTGCCCTGTGATTGGCTGGTAACCTGTTCAGGGTGTACCCCGCCTCCTGCCCGTTAGCAGCTGGGATAGGCTCCAGCACTCCACATGACCATGACCTAAAATCTGATGAATTTGATCCATACCTTTTCTACTGCATTGTGTCATAGCAGTTGTTTTCCTGATCCCCGACTAGCACAAGTGATAACAATTCTGCTCTTGCAATTTTAGTCTCATGCTCGATTGCCATAACAAACGCTGACTTTTTTTGTTAGTCATATTTATATCGAGTTTGATATATATATGTGTGTGTGTGTTAGAAAAAATATATAATATTATATTGTTATTACCCTCATCATTAATCTCATCTGTTCAAAGCAGAAAAATATTTTTAATGCCCACCAGCAACAGCTGTTCCTTGTCAGTGTTGAAAAAATGACATAGCTCAATAAAAATCTTTGGCCCCCTGCCAAAGTCCACAAGCGCCCTCAAACTATGATTTTTTTTCACGTCCAAAACTCAGTCATCGATAACACTACACACAACTGTCCGTATATGTATTTATAAATAAGACTTATTTTCCGTGTGTGCGCGTGCGTATCGCAGATTTTTTAATGCAGTTTTCAATTCAATGCAGACTTGCTTTTCACCAGGAGAGGTCACTGTTGCTGATGCTTCAAGTAAGGAACACATTTTTTTTCAATCAAGGGGCACAAATTGGGCGGCATGGTGGAGCAACTGGTTAGCGCTTTGGCCTCGCAGTTCTGAGGACCGAGGTTCAAATCCTGGAGTTTGCATGTTCTCCCCATGCCTGTGAGAGTTTCCTCCGGGCACTCCGGTTTCCTCCCACATCCCAAAAACATGCAACATTAATTGGACACTGTCATGATCCTGCCGCTCCAGCACAAGCTGTGCGGGTGCGCTAATTGGGAGGCACACACCTGTGCCTCATGCGGGCTGATCATCCCCCGTATATTTAGGACCCAGTGACAACTGGTCAGCCGCCAGTTCGTTGAGCTTTATGTCCCGTTCCAGCACCCTCGTATTCCTGACTGAACCTGTGTGTACCGACCTTCGTCTGTTCTCTGACCAACCTTGTAAGCCTGACTCCTTGACACTTCTGCCTGCATTGTTTCCCCGTGCACCGGACTGCCTGCTCGATCCCCGACGTCGGCATACAATAAACTTGTCTCTTCTTGAACTACCTTGCGTCTTCCGAGTTCCTGCATTTGGGTCCTACCTCTCGTTCAGATGGGACGTGACAGAACGAACTGGCCAATACAGGACCCAGCAGGAAAGACCCGGCATCGCCGGGACCGACGCAAGGTAGACCGTCTGCCGGAGGACCAAGCCTGCCCAATCCGGGTAGGCTACCTGATGTCCTCCACTTCCGTGTCTTACGCTCCGCCAGCGAGGTATGAATACGTCCCGAACACGACCCGCCCGGCTCCTCATATTCTTCTGGACTCTGACTTTTCGGATTATGAGGAGGACCGTGATTTGTATGCCCGGCTGCCTGAGTATGACTCCGACGACTTTGATTTTGAGTCTCTTTGCCCGGCTTTTGATCCCAGTCAGTTTGGCCCGCCTCCCCGCGTTTCCAGCACCCGAGCGACTTCGCCCGGTAGATCCAAGTACACTAATCGGTACGAGGGAACCCGATTGGCCATCTACCCGGGACCTCCGCGTGGCGGACAGAGGAGACGCCCCGGCCGGGCGCTCCCTGGTGTCTCTTGCTGCGCGGCAACAAAGACACCGTCCTCCCACTCCTCGCCGGCAACAGTGAGACCGGCAGACCCGCAGCAGGTGGCGAAGCTTCCAGCCCAGAGGGAGGAGGAGTCGCCAAATCCCGAGGCGTTCTGCCGCGAACTGCGGGCGGAGATTGAGCGGCAGAGCGCGGAATTGGCGGTTCTCACAGCCCAGGTCCGGCAAGGATTGGCGATCCAGCCGAGCTACGCTGACGTCGCAACGGCGACGGACTCGCTGCTGACTCAGGTTCACGTTGCCGTGGAAACTGACCCGCCCCCTTGTCAAGTGCACGTCGCAGTGTTGGCGGTTCCGAGCAGAGCTCACGCGGCAGTCGGAACTGACCCGCTCCCGAGACACGCCCACGTGTCAGTTTCGACTGACTCTCCGCCTACTCAGGTTCACGTTGCCCTGGGAACGGATTCGCCACCAAGCCACGCCCACGTTGCCGTTTCTACGGATGCAGTGCAAGCTCACGTGGCAGTGGGGACCGACCCGACGCCGCCTCACGTTGCTGTCCAAGAGGTGGCGACGTCTCCACAGCCGCTTCTCGTCCGTGCTCTGGAGTGGCAGTGGCGACTGGTCCGCGGCCGCTCCACACTCCTGCTCTGTCGGCGACCGGCCCGCGGTCGCTCCCCGTTCCTGCTCTGTCGGCGACGGGCACGCCCTCACGTTCCTGTCCAGGAGGTGGCGACAGTTCCCCAGCCGCCTCACGCTCCCGTCCAGGAGGAGGTGGAGTTGGTGATGCTGCTGCCGCCTTCCCACGTTGCTGACCAGGAGGGGGCGGCGATGGCGCCGCCTTCTCAAGTTGCTGTCCAGGAAGGGGTGGTACTGGCGCCGCCTTCTCAAGTTGCTGTCCAGGAGGGGGCGGCGATGGCGCCGCCTTCTCACGTTCCTGTCCAGGAGGGGGCGGCGATGGCGCCGCCTTCTCACGTTCCTGTCCAGGAGGGGGCGGCGATGGCGCCGCCTTCTCAAGCTGCTGTCCAGGAGGGGGCGGCGATGGCGCCGCCTTCTCAAGCTGCTGTCCAGGAGGGGGCGGCGACGGCGCCGCCGTCTTCTCACGTCCCTGTCCAGCAGGGGCTGGAGAGTTCTGTGGAGCCACCCAGGAGCTGGAGAGACCTCGGGGTGGCGGTCAGGGCTCTGGTCCTGCTCTCCATCTTCTTCACTCCTGAGTTCACCCAGCCGCTCCAGGACCTGGCCTCGTTGGCGACCAATCCCTGGTCGTCTTGCAACGACGGCGTGGGAGGTTCTCGTCCGGAGCAGTGGCCTGCCTCGTTCTGGTTCCTGCCTCGCCGTTTGGTTCCTCACAGAGGTCGTCCGCCCGAATCGCCCCGTGGGGACCCTGGTGCTTGGCGTCCGGGTCGTCCTCCTGACCTGTCCACCCGGACGCCTCGTGTTTGGTGGCCTGGATGGTCACCAGTCTGGGGTTCAGGGGGGGGGGGCGTGCTCTCCTCCGGACCCTCTTCCACCCACCCCTGCCTGTGTTAATTGTGTTTTTTTTTTTTTTCTTTTTTTTTTCCTTAAGGCACGTCTGGGAGCCGTGCCTTTGAGGGGGGGGGGGTACTGTCATGATCCTGCCGCTCCAGCACAAGCTGTGCGGGTGCGCTAATTGGGAGGCACACACCTGTGCCTCATGCGGGCTGATCATCCCCCGTATATTTAGGACCCAGTGACAACTGGTCAGCCGCCAGTTCGTTGAGCTTTATGTCCCGTTCCAGCACCCTCGTATTCCTGACTGAACCTGTGTGTACCGACCTTCGTCCGTTCTCTGACCAACCTTGTAAGCCTGACTCCTTGACACTTCTGCCTGCATTGTTTCCCCGTGCACCGGACTGCCTGCTCGATCCCCGAACTCTGCATACAATAAACGTGTCTCTTCTTGAACTACCTTGCATCTTCCGAGTTCCTGCATTTGGGTCCTACCTCTCGTGCCGATGGGACGTGACAGACACTCTAAATTGCCCTTACGTGTGATTTTGAGTGAAGCGGTTGTCTGTCTCCATGTGCCCTGCGTTTGGCTGGCAACCAATTCAGGGTGTACCCCGCCTCCTGCCCGTTGACAGCTGGGGTTTGGCTCCAGCACTCCTAAATCCTCGTGAGGATAAGTGAATTGGAAAATGGATGGATGGACGGCCCAAATGGTTCAGTACTTCACCAAATATTGCCTACCACTCGTACCCAACCTAAAAATATTGACTGAAATGTAATCATGGCCTGAAACACATTTTAAACCTTATACTGTGACCTTCATTTGAATCACCAACTCTAGCTCCACCTTGATTCAGTTTGAAACCCAAGATCACCCCAAATAATAAATTTCTATCTATCTATCCAGACCACGAAAACCCTACTTTGAAGCCCAACCCTAATTTGAAGTCACATTTGAAAACCCGAACCACAGTGTGAAACCTGAAATGGACACACTCACCCATACTTGAAACCCCACATTAACCTGAACCCAAAGCTTGATGCTGAAACTCTATTTCTAACGCAAATTGCTGAGCCCAACAAGCCCTACACACCAAACTTTCACCCGGTGAACCCAAACTTGCTATAAGAAACCTGAATTTGGAAACCTCATTCGAATTCCAAACCCTAACCCAATATGAAACCCCAGATTCCAACCCCACAGTAACCCCAAAACTAATCCAAACTTTGAAATAATACATGAAACGCCTAACCCTAACCCGCAAGCCCTGATTCCTACCGTCCAAACCCTGCACCCAAACCCCCTCGCCTTTGTTTTGCGTAAAGCGACTGAAGCAGTCAACATTCACGCAGCATGACAGATGGTCACATGATCATTTTTGGGAGCCCAGCTGCGAGTTTTTTTTTCCAGACAATATTACATAATCTTCCCCACACATCCCTCCTTCCCTCTGCATTAGCTTGTCACACCAACATCAAAAATGTTCTCTCTCTCTCTCTCTCTCTCTCGACACAGCAAAGACCCAAACCACCGCCTAATTAGATTTCATGACCATTTCCTCTCAGCTCTAAGACGTCTAAAGCTCGCTGACATCGGTAAGTTAACTTTTGTTTCACTGATGCATGAATGTACTGGAAAAAAAAATGTACAGTGGAAAGGAATAAAAAACATGCGAACCCTTTGGAATTCCTTAACTTTCTGCATAATGTTGTCATAAAATGTGATTGGATCATTAACTACAGACCAAGTGTGATCTAATGTTGCTGCTTGAACTAATTCCACGCCAAATATATGTATCCCTATATTTATTGAAAATATCAGATCAGACGGAACAGATACCTCCCATAAGCAAAGAAGAATAGAAAAAAAACTGAAAATGATGTTTTCTTGTGTCTTATGCCACAAAACAACCAATTACGGTGGTTATTAAAATGCCCGTGTGTATTGTGTTGACACACGCACAGTTGTGATACATATAATGTACAAATTAAAGTATCATAAACACTGAAGTAACTTTTTTTGTAACTTGTTTCTGGCATCGTCGTCTCAAAAGTCATCCGTGAATTTGTGTTAATTTGTCCTTCTTTAATTCTGCAGTTGTCTGAGAAAATTGTGGAATATATGAAAGTAATTTTGTGATACTATACGGTTCAATTAGAAGAATTCATTTATGCTGGAGTAATTCTGTTTCAAATATAGAGCAGTAAATCAAGTAGTGGCCCAACGTCTTTCAGCCGCTGCCTCCCTCTCCTCGTCATGTTCACCCTGAGGGTTTTCCATCAAAATTTCTCCTCACTTTTGCAGCTTCTTTTCATGGCCAAGTCATAAAAGACACCGACGTTGTTCGCTGAGCTTCATCCTGTCCGCCTCATTAGTTCACTGCGTTCAGGAACTGGCAGTTGTGTCTCATTAGCTGCCCCCCCTCCCCCCACTCCTCCTCCCCATGAAACCTGTAAGGGTCACTGAAGAGTAACAATGTAACGAGGGCAGCAAACTGATCCAAACTTTTAACACTTGGAAGTGACTTGTTTCTGATTCAGCTGTCTGGTATTCCACTTTCATTACAAACATCTGCTCAGAAACCAACGTTGCGCTTTCACGATTTCTATCAGGAGGCTTCAGAAATGTAAAGCAATTTAGAAGGTGTACGTTTGCTTCTCAGCGCAGCTCATTTGGACCAATTCCCAAACTAACCTCAGAGCCCCCTGGAGTTTTCCCAGATTGGCTGCTTCAAACAAAAATGAACGACTATCTGTTCAATTTGAGACTATTTTAGGTGTCATGTAATAGTAGACATGTCCAATGGCTGAAACTCCTGCAGCTGTCTTATTTTATTCAAACTCCAAAGGGGGCAGGACTGACTAAGTTTTGGGGACTTGCATTCAGAAGCATGGTAAATTAAAGGGCCACTTTCATAAAATGCATGAATTTTAGTATGTTATTAATGAAAAAAACAGCAGCCGACATGGACCCATGTGTTTTTTTCACCACAAAACATGATTTTGATGTATACAGCTTTTTGTAACTCCCGCCATGAAAATCATCTCGAGGGTTTTGTTTTCGAGAAGAAGCAGGAAGTGACGTCGACGGCAGGACCGCCCTCAAGGGGACTCATTTGTTTCTATTAGTTTTTCCTCTGGGAAGGTAGTTCGTTGTTCCTTCCTGTTAGCTAAAATGCCGGCTCGTTGCATTGCTGGACATTGCTCGAACACTCGGGAGGACGGATTTACCCTTCATAAATTTGCAAGAGACCCACTTTGTTGTGAAAAATGAATTTGCACGGGTGCAAAGGACGAGAGCTTCGTGGGTTCCAAATGACAGGTAGGTGTCTATACAGCTACTAAAAAAAAATAATAGTTTGGGGCGGACCACGTAATCGGTGTCTCATAATGTAACAAAAGATCCATGTACATAAGACAGGGGTGCTAAATGTGTCGATGTGCACATCGGACAGCTTCCACGTCGTGACGCGAAGGCTGCCGTGATGGCTCGCCAGCGAAGGCTGGTGGATCGTGCCTCGCGGACGAGCACGGCTCCGGCCAGGCTGGCTCATACATACTCTCTGGGAGCTTCTGCGCCGCGTCCGCCGGCCACGGCTTCACCTAGAGTGCCTCATCTTCATCGCCGAGGTGGCTTATCACGGTGCCGAGCCGGGCAGCTTTACGGTGTTGTCATCGCACGCAGTTGAGTGCGCCATTGCCCCCAGGATTGTTCATACTGTGATGAACAACACCGCCGATGGCGGCAGCGATAAACAATGGTTTATTGCGCACTCAGCCGCGAGGGATGACAACGCTATAAAGCGGCCTGGCTCGGCGCCGCGATGAACCACCTTGGTGCCACCCTGGCCGAAGCCTTGATCGGCTTGTCGCACCCGTGCCGCGGCATTGTGATTGCTCACGGCCAAGTACGCTACATACTGTCATACTGTCAGGCAGTCTGTTGTTAGTTAGAAGTGATCCGCATATCATCTAAATATGGCTCGAGACGATAGGATAATATTGCCCCAGACACACGATTGTGAGGCGTTCTCTTCTTCGAAAAGAGCTTCCGTGTCTGAAAGGGCGTGTCCCACAGTCGGGGCAACTGCATATTTTCAATGGGGAATATCCGGGGTGACGTCATGGACAGTAAATGCAGCCAATATGGAGACCACTTGGATGTCGAATGAGACTTCCGCAACTTTGTGCTTGGATGACGCGCTCTCCGCTCATAATTATTTTTTCATGTAGACATTGAAGTGAATAATGTTATATGTATTTTTCATTTCACTATCTAGTTTAGAATGTTTATAGGGATGACACTTGACCTTTAAGGTGCAGGTTCAATTCCTTGCTTCCATGCTCTCGTAACTCAAAACAGTCCTATCTCAACTCATCTTTCTCCATAGAAATGAATGAAACGGTTCTTAAACTGTTTCAGCCCCCTGCCCGCCACACACAAACGCAACGATAGGCATTGTGCTGCTCCTTCTGGTGTGTGTGTCTTGTTACTTTCCAAAGCTCACTTTAACCCAGTCAGCAAATTTTTGACATGTCCAGCTCAACTCTGTTCATTGCTTTTCAAGTGATTTACACGGTAATGAAATGACAACTGAAGACTGGCTGGCGCAAGTTGAGTTTTGGTGTTTTATGGGTTTTATAATTCATAGCATAGCGATTCAATGATATCCCGTGCCACACCATGAATCATTTTGCATGGAATGCTATTTTTCAGGTGTGCAGAACTCACAGTACGTCATTTTTTCATTTTAAATAAATTAATTGACGGCGGCACAGTGCCTCAGATGATAAAGCGTTGGCCTCGCAGTTCTGAGGTCCCGGGTTCGATCCCAGACCCCCATGTGTGGAGTTTGCATGTCCTCCCCATGGCTGCGTGGTTTTTTTCTCCAGGCACTCCGGTTTCCTCCCACATCCCAAAAACATGCAAGATTAATTGGACACTCTAAATTGCCCCTGGGTGTGGCTGTTTGTCTCTATGTTGCCTGCGATTGGCTGGCAACCAATTCAGGGTGTACCCCTGCCTCGTGCCTGTTGACAGCTGGGATAGGCTCCAGCACTCCCCGCAACCATTGTGAGGATAAGCGGCTCAGAAAATGGATGGATGGATGGATGGATAAACTAACTGGAAATTTGGCATTTGACACAGTAGATTTTAATATATTATATATATATTTATATATATATATATATATATAATATATATATAATATATATATATATATAATATACTGCTGAACAGGTTAGAAACATTGATAAAACTAAATGGAACAGTCGTACCTGAAGGAAAGGAACTACTTTGTAACCATTGGGAGTGCTCAATGTCAACAAATGGCTATGACCAATGGGGTCCAACAGGGATCAGTTCTTAGACCCCTCCTGTTCAGCCTGTATATGCTTCCCTTGGGTCAAATTCTTCAAAACATTAATTTTTACCATCATACCTAAGCAGATGACACCGTTATATTTAGCAGTGTCTCCAGATGACTACAATTCAATTTAGGTTTTGTGCCACTGTCTAAAGCAGATAAATAACTAGATGAGCCAAAATTTTCTTAAAATAAACCACAACAAAATTGAGACAATTGTTTTTGGCAATGATGAAAAGATAATTGCTGCAAATAAATAACTGGACTCTCTAGCTTTAAAAACCAAAGACCATGTTCAAAACCCTAGTGTTCTGTTTGATTATGGCCTGACTTTCAACAGTCATATCAAATCAATCACAAAAAGTGTTTTTTTACCATCTGAAGAAGAGTGAAGGCTTGTATGTGTCAAGCAGACCAGGAAAAGCTCATCCAAGATTTATCTCAAGTAGACTTGACTATTGTAATGGTCTTCTGACCATTAAACAGTCAGGTTCTGACCAGAACAAAAAGGTTACAGCATATAACTCCAATTCTCCAAGTCCTCACATTGGCTTCCAGTCAGCTTTAGAACAGAATTAAAAGTTCTGCTACTGGTGTATAAATCACAAAATGGTTTAGGTCCTGAATATATGAAAGAAATGCTTACGGAATACAAACCCAGTAGAGCTCTGAGATGGACTGACTCAGGTCAAATGGTGGAGTGTAGAGTCGAAGGCAAACATGGTGAAGCAGAATTTAGCTACTATGTTGCAAATGAATCAGGCACTCACATTTGAAAAATGTACGGGTGTGGTCAGTCATGCCCACAGATATAAAGTTGCGGGTGTGTGTTTTGTTTGTAATTACGAGTGTACCCCTTGTCACGAACCAACGGTGCACGGGGGGACCCAAATGCAGGACTCCAAGACAGGGACATAATGTTCAGTGGGTTTTATTATAAACGAAAGTTGTAAACGACAACACAGTCCAAGAAGGCAGGATCCAAAACACAAGAAACAATGTCCGATAACTATGAGTCAACTAAAGAGCATAACCAAAACCGTGACTGGGCTATAATGGCGCAGTACCGGAGTAACACTGGATGCGGGAAAGCATACTCAACGAACAGGCAAAAACTAGTGCCAGAACTCCAACTTAAATACAAGGTCTAATCACAATGCCTCATGTGACACAGCTGTGACCGGCGACAGGTGTCAGAGATGGTGTGGCCAGGTCACGCCCCTCTTGGCTGTGATCCACCCTTTGCTCATGACACCCCTTTAAGAGCGGAGGTGTGGGGGTGTCATGTAAACTAGGAAGTTGAAGTAAGCTGAGCAGCAGCGCATTGTTATAGACCGTGTGCTTCCGTGTTAAAAAAAAAAACAAACAAAAAAATCTCAGGCTGTGGTTCACTGCGCTGGATCAGTTTTCATGTGCGTTGAATGTGTGCGCCACTTGCGCAATTGCGCAGTGGCCCAGTTTAGAAGGAACAGTGGTCAAGACTACACAAAATAAGCGACGTCTTTCAATATCTATGTATTTCTAATTTTAACAAATTTTACATGTCATGCATGTAATTTTTTTTGTGCTCCACTGTGGAGATTTGCGAGTGCGATGGCGTGCAGGGGCATTCGCGCCTGTCAAATCACAGTGACAGCATAAATGCAAACATAAATTTCCAACAGAGGTGACGTTTACGGTTACTGAAAAAAATAACATTTTAACAATTGTAATATTATGAACATCTTAAAAATTAACACTGTACTTAAATATACAAAAATAAAAAAACTGTACTGTGTAATGATTCAATGGAAATGTATCACACGCATAAATCATCTAAAAATTGTAAAATGTTAAATGTTTAAAAATGTAACTAGTGAGCTTCAAAGCTAAATACAACAAATGCACTGTAGTGGATTAAAAATTTAACTTTAAGCCTTTGATTTCCAACCTTTATAGACCCAAGGCACATATTTTACAGTTGGAAAAATCCCACGGTACACCAACAAAAGTAAATGTCACCAAAAATGGATCTATTAATTACTGTATGCCAACTAATAGAAGAGGATTTTTTTTGTTCTGTCTGTCATTGTGCCACACTGGCATAGATAGATGAATAAAGATACATTATTTCTTGGAATAAATGTTTTTTTTTTTTAGCAATTACATAAAATTGGATAACTTCCCACGGCACACCTGAAGAGCGTTCACGGCACACCAATGTACCCCGGCACACTGTTTGGGAATCACTGCTTTAAGCCACTGTAAAATTATGCGCACTTTGATTCTTGGCATATCACAGAGGGAACTTACCACAGTGAGAATGGGATAAGACTAAACACTGGGGGCTCCTGTCTCTCCCCTTTTTGCATGCAGGAGCACCGCAATGACAACCCTGAAGCCGCTTTCTTTCCTACTCTTGCTGCTTTTCCTCCAAGTGCGTCTTTCAGCTCTGTTGGAGGACAACAAGATCCCCCCCAGTCTGTGCACCGGCCACCCCGGCATCCCGGGCTCACCCGGAGTTCACGGCAGCCCTGGCCTGCCCGGGAGAGACGGACGGGACGGAAGGGATTCCGCTCCGGGGGAGAAAGGAGAGAAGGGGGACACGGGAGCTCCAGGTAGCAAAATAATGGTCCCGGAAGAGTCCATTTGTGTCACTTAAATGGGAAATCCATTTTTCAACATTTAGAACTACGACCCTGTGTTTTAATAACCAGCTAATTGTAGACCAAGTCCCAAATATGGGCCACAAGCACTTTGTAGTGATATTGCCCCTCCCATAATGCATTTTTTTTTTCCACGTGCGTACCCCACAGGTGAGACGGGTGAGCGAGGACTGACGGGGGACAAAGGCGACCCCGGAGAGAGAGGCCAAAAGGGCGAGGCGGGACAGTGCGCCGTGGCGCCCAAATCGGCCTTCAGCGCCAAAGTGTCGGAAGGCCGCGACTTGCCCCTTCCCGCGGGCCACACGGTGGTCTTTGACAAGATCCTGCTTAACCAACAGGGCGACTACAACCCGGAGACGGGCCGCTTCACGTGCAAAGTCCCCGGCGTATACTACTTCGCCGTCCACGCCACTGTGTACCGCACCAGCTTGCAGTTTGACCTGATGAAAAACGGACACGTCGCCGCTTCCTATTTCCAATTTTTCGGCAACTGGCCCAAACCCGCGTCGTTGTCGGGCGGCTCCCTGCTCCATGTGGTCCCTGGGGACCAGGTGTGGGTCCAGATGGCTCTGGGCGAATACAACGGAATCTACTCCAGCACTAAGACAGACAGCACCTTCAGCGGCTTCCTGGTGTACTCAGACTGGAAAAACTCTGCGGTGTTTGCATGAGAGCTCAAAACTGGCAAAGGGTTTTACTAACGAGAGATTTTTAGATGGCGAAGAGAAGTGAATACGTTGTAGTTGTGTAACAAACAAGAAAAAAAAACTCACGACAGGCACATACTAAACTGCATGAAATGTTTTTTTAGTGTCTACTCTTGCCTTTAGACTGCAGTGGAACACAGGACGGCTGCCCATACGGAGCCACAGATATCTTTTTTTTTTTTTTCACACCGAGTAGGAGCACAAGTACATTTGAGTATTCACTGATCACGCTGTTACATTTTGAGATTGTATTCAATGTGTGGTTTACTTTAGTTTGTTATTCAAATTGTGTTCAAAAATGCGAAAAAAAAAAAAAAACATTTTGGAACGCGACATAGGTTTAAGACTCTTAAAAGTAGCAACTATCCCTTAATGACATTTCAACATCCGACTGCATATTTTTTTTACATTTCCTACAGCGCATTTGACTTAAATGTACCCTGTAACACGAAAAAATTTCAGTTATGCTGTCTCGGTCTGAACGTGAGAGGCCGATATTTAAAAAAGACTACATTAAGTAGATACGATCTGATTTGTTTCCATCTTGTGAAAAAAAAGGTCTCTAGAAAATGAATAGAAATCGAGAATATTAAAACAAGTAAATTTGTTTTAAAAAAAATGATAAACTCAAAGAGCAAATAAAAAAGTCAAATAACGTCAAGTTTAAGGCTTAAAAAATCCAGAATGGACCTGTTGTTTTCTTAACTGTACTGGCAATGTTCAAAGTACAATTTAGACAAAAGTCCTACAAGGATAAAAGAAGAAGAAGAAGAATGATTGCTACGATGTCAAAACAAGAAAAAAAAACACTCAAGTTCAATAACGAAGTCGTAATCTTGGGCCTCATATCCTATATAAAAATAGTATTATTATTTATAATAGCTATTGATTCAGTCACGTTCACTTTTTAACATTCTATGACAACATACGCATCCATGTTGTACGCTGACATTGGAGCAACTGAGTTGAAGTGATTCTTGTGAACTCCCATTTTTGGGGCTGGTCCCTATTTTGGAAGAAGTGTTGTGAAAAGCCAAAGGAAAAAAAAAACCTGACGGCAATTGTGAGCTCCCCGCATGGCAACAGTCTTAGCTCCAATCTTTGTCTTTGGAAGCCTTTTTGTCAGAAAAAAATCCCAAAACATTTACAGTCTGAAGTGGAACTCTTGGTTTTTGAGGTTCCACTGCGTGGTGGGCAACAGACAATTTTTTTTTTTCAAGAACTTTTAATTTGCCATCCTGACAACGGCTGCTCATTTGCAGCAATTTGTGTACAGTAAATATGAATAAAATGTAAAACATTTATACACATTTGGTGATTGTGACGCAAGACATGACAAAAGTACTCAAGCAGAACTTAAGTACAGATATATCTCTAAAAAGTGGGGGCAAAAGCAGAAGTACTGATTATAGTTCTGCACTGACAGAGTACAAGTCCTGACTCTGAGAGGCACCTGCACGCAAAAAAGAGTAAAAATGACAAATGCATGTTGTTAAAGCCCCACTGACACATAAAGCATGATTTTAAATATGTTTTAAAAGAAAAAAAAAAGGCCAGAATGGACCTATCTGTTTTTACACAACACAACATGATTTTGACGTTATATGGCTTTTTGTAACTCCCACCATGAAAATCCTCTCGATGGTTTTGTTTTGGAGAAGAAGCAGGAAGTGAGAATAGTAGCAGATGGCCACTCAGGCGACTTCATGTGTTTAAACCAGTTTTACCTGTGGTAAGGTAGCTCTTTGTGTTAGCTAAAATGCCGGCTCGCTGTATCGTTGGATATTGTTCGAACACTCGGAGGACGGATTTATTTCTCATACGTTTCCAGAAGACCTGGCTTGTCATGAAAAATGGATTGCACAGGTGCAAAGGACAGGCGCTTTGTGGGTTCCAAATGATACTGTAAGTAGGTCTGCATAGAGCTCTTAAAATAATAATAGTTGGGGGGGACGGCGTTGTTCATCGCCGCCACGGAGGAAGTGGTTTGGCCGCGCATGGGTCCTCCTGAGTACGCTACTTACTGTCATACATACTGTCGGGGAGTCTGTTGTTAGTTAGAAGTGATCCGCATATCATCTAAATATGGCTCGAAACGATAGGATATTTCCCCGGTCACTTCACTTCAGATGTTCGCTTCTTCGAAAAGAACTTTCGTGTCAGAAGGGGCGTTGGAAAAATCGGAAAATCGCTGTTGTTCCTCTCCCATCGCGTCAATGGCAAATGTCCCGGTGTACCATCTGCTGATGAGGTTGCAGGCAATATGACTGCTACTGGGATGTCGAGCGAGACTTCCGCAACTTTGCGCATCAATGACACGATCTCTGCTATTTTTTTTGTACAGATATTGAAGTGAATAATGTTATATGTATTTTTCATTAAAATGTCAATTTTAGAATGTTTATAGAGATGTCAGTTGGGCTTTAAGCTCAGTTAGTTTATGTTGATTCAACATTTGTGCTACCAAAACATGGTTCTGTAGCTTTGCTAAAACTGTAAAATGGGTTTGAAAAACAAAATAATGTGCAAAATATGCTAATGTTCACATGTAGGGAGTGGGGGGGGGGAGTACTGTACTTGAATGTGTTTTCAATATTTGACAAAAAAATTGTTGCTCCCACCAGATGCTGGTGATTTTTTTAGGGGACACAACACATTTGTCACAAATCAAACTTGGAACCAACAAAGATGACAAGACAAGCAATTAGGATTTTTAATTGTGAAAGTGCTTTTTGAGCTGATTCCTTATTGTTTGTTTTATCGACAGAAACTGGTTTGATGTTTGCTGTAAGTTTTTAATGCCTTCCATTTTGGACAGAAAATACCGCATACCCAGTTTGCACACATAATCTTTAGGACCAGAAAGGTTTAAAGCAGTTTTTAACGTACTTTAGGAGATATCAAATTGCCTTGAGAAATGGTCTCGTTCTACTCGTCTTTGAAGAGAGAAAATGAAATACTGTATTGGCATTTTAAATGCCAACTGGAACAGCTTGAAGCAATGAGACCGAGAACAGTGAAAGGAGAAGCGTCTGACTTTCATCATTCCTGCCAGGATATGAGCTTTTTTTAAAAAAAATTTCATCCACCAACCTGGTTTATGAGACTCTGGCTATTTGCATTTAGGAATTTTCACAATGCTCTTTTTACATTCGGCTTGATCAAAGACCATGAACTCAGCCATAAAACCAATGAAAAGGTCTGCGATGAACATAGTTACGTTCATTATGGCTCTCAACATGGCAGCTGACATACTCGTAGCTAGTTAGCTATACTAGATTTAAAAACAAAACAGTGAAGCTTGTCACAAGAAGGCTTCCACGACCACAATCCAACTCTCTTCATTCCCCGAGCCTGACCAAAGCAAACACATTCCCCCGAATCCGCTCGGGTCTTCCCGGCCTAATGATTTCCCAAACGGCGCAACTTTGTGAGCCTGATGATGTAAGTTGCGATGATGTCTTGACTGCGCCTCCACCTTTGTGTGTTTTTTGGAGGCGACGTTGTTGACTTAATGGGCGAAACACTGACGAGGAGCGACGCCACGAAAAAGCTTTCCGAGCCTCCCGTGACACGAGGAAATCTGATTTGAGACGCCGGCACACCACTCGTGTGTGCGAGCCTTAAATATACCGGCAATTTTTTTTTTGTTTTTCTAAGGGTAAATGAGAAAAGCAGAGAGTTCATCAAACTGTGCTTGGTACTGGGCACCTACAGTACATCAATTGGGCTCACATCTGTTAAAGTACTTGTCAAAACAGAACCGACCTTAGGAAAAAACGATGACACACAACACGTTGATTTTGTGACAGGTTGTTGGAGATTAATAGACATGATGAGTTAGGAGATGTTCTCCAAGGATGACTTACATTATGGGAATATTTTAGACTCCATGTGTCTAACTTCATCATGCTGCTCTCATAACGTGTATTGATTCATTTTCCAAAGCCTAAAACACAGTTGAGGAAGTGCCTACGATGGATTAAGGCTCACAGAAGAGCGCACATACAACTAAGTGTGGACAATATCAACAAACACAAGCCTGTGAGTTTGAAGGTAAGTAAGGGAGAAGTAACTTCTCTGAGTTTGATTGAATTATTATCAAGGCTTTAAACATTAAAGGAGAACAACTTTCACTTTGTTAGCGTATCACTAACCTGTTGAATGAAGTGTGTAATGTTTTATCCCGAAGAGTCGGGTTAGTGATATGTAAACGCGCGGTGTCATGCAAGAGAAATGTCTATTTGCCCTTTTGTATCACATTGGACTTTTAAGACAGAGCACTGAGTTCTGTTACGGGCCAACTCAAATGAATACACCCACTCACTTATAAAGACTACAATGATATTACTTGTGATCTTTCCAAGTAAAAAGTACTCACCCTGCTTTACATGCGCAGTACGATTCCACAATTTTATCCTGTTGGATTTCAATATGAAGTTTGTGAGGCGTCAAACTTTTTTGCATCGATCGCCAACATTTTGCTATAACTCTGACATTGTGTCCTGCTCCGTCCAAAATCTTAATTCCGTGTACATATCCTTGCGTGAAATAGTTGAGACCTTTCTGTAGAACCCTCTTGGACAAGTCTGTTCTGTTCAGTCGCCATTTTGGAAGATTGTGGGAGCTGGCAAATGTCGCTAAGGGGGGTGGACCTGAAGATTGCCAGTTGGAAAGGTCCATTGCAACTTTGATAAACAGAATTGACCCCTCCCGAGAAATTGCGCAATCCACGTCACTGACCAATCAGAGGCCAGAGATCTGCATAAACCACGCCCCTTTTTTGGACCAGCAGTTTTCTCAGACAACGCTGGATGGTCCAGTATAGCTTCTGTTGGCGTTTTATCGCGTATTTGGGTTCTTTAACAATAGATATGGTTAAGAGTTGTAGTCACGGACTTTGTAATAGTGACGACAGGTATCCTGAAAGGCTAGTTGGTGGAGTTCAATTCGTACCCTTTCCAAAACCTAAGACCCAGTACGAAAAATGTCTTTGATGGATCAAACTTTGTGTAAGACCGCATCATCAACTGAATCCATCTAAAATCAATCGGAACAGAAGACCGAGTACGAAAAATGTCTTCGATGGATCAAGCTTTGTGGAAGACCGCATCATCAACTGAATCCATATGTTTGCACGAAGGTAAGCCCTATATTTGATTTTCAATACATGCCTCGTATAAATGAATTAGCAGTTCTTCGCTTGCATAATATAGCTACGTGTGAATGATTGACACACTTGATCTGTGTTGAGCGATATTTTGCGATGATCTGACTGCACAAACGTGTCCCTTTGTTCGCGGCTAATGAGCTAAGCTAAACCGGACTAGCAGTCCTAAAAGCCTTTGACGTGCACCGAGACACCAAGACTGAAGGAAGGATGTTTGAGAACACTAAAGTAGTGATTGTCGTACTCGGTCGGGACTTACGTAGGTTCGGCACTAATTCAAGAATAATTATTGAGGGGAGCGCGTGACGTTACACAAAGAAAACGAGAGAAACAACTCGTAAATCAAGCCTCGCCTTCTTCTTTTCCTCCATACGGCGGTTCACAAACAGCTATACAGATACACATACAGATTCTGCACACAAGTGTGATAGGTAACACGAAAATAGGAAACTGTCAATGACGAATTCGTCTTCGGGTTATAATATATTATATTATGTGGCATCTCGGTCTTCCTCTGACTCTGGAAAGATCTCGCGCTAATATCAATGGTTTCTCCGTCGATATGCATGGAAATACCATTGAAATACCGCTTGCTGAAATACTTGAACCCTGCTGTCTGCTTTTCAACGATATTTCACTGTTAGCTAAGAATGCGAGTGAGAAATCAGCCGGTAAATCGGACAGTTTCGCTCTATTCTTTTCTTGCTGCGCCGATATTTTTGCTAATAGTTTGTCTGACGTCGGCGCACGTGGCGTGACGTCACTTCAGGAGGCGTGGTGAAGTGCCCTGTACGGAGGGGTCAATTGACGCAATCCATGTCACTGACCAATCAGAGGCCAGAGATCTGCATAAACCAAAGCCTGTTTTTGCTCCCGCCATTTTCTCAGACAACATTGCATGGTCCAGTATAGGTTTAGTTAGCGTTTTATCGCATATTTGGGTTATTTAACAAAAAATATGGTTAAGAGGTGTAGTCATGGACTTTGTAATAGTGACGACAGGTATCCTGAAAGGCTAGTTGGTGGAGTTCGATTCGTACCCTTTCCAAAACCGAAGACCCAGTACGAAAAATGCCTTCGATGGATCAAACTTTGTGGAAACCGCATCATCAAGTAAATCCATCTAATATCAACCGGAACATATATGTTTGCACGAAGGTATGCCCTATATTTGATTTTCAATACATGTCTCGTATAAATGAATTTGAAGTTCTTCGCTTGCATAACACTGCTGCGTGTGAACGATTGCCACACTTATTCTTTGTTGAGCGATATTTAGCGATGATCGGACTGCACAAACGTGTCGCTTTCTTGCTGGCTCGCGGCCAGAAGCTTCACCAGACTGTGTTTGCACGAAGATATGCCCTAAATTTGATTTTTAATACACGTCTCGTATAAATTAATGAGACGTTCTGCGCTGGCATAACATTGCTACGTGCGAACGATTGACACACTTATTCTTTGTTGAGCGATATTTAGCGATGATCGGACTGCACAAACGTATTGATTTCTTGCTGGCTCGCGGCCGAAGCTTAACCAGACTGTGTTTGCACGAAGATATGCCCTAAATTTGATTTTTAATACACGCCTCGTATAAATGAATGAGACTTTCTCCGCTAGCATAACATTGCTACGTGTGAATGATTGAATGAAATCAGAAGCGTGGCGTCTCTCTCAGTTAAGAATGTATTGTATTTAGAATCTATAATATATTGTTGATTTGAATGAAATGAGAAGCATGGAGTCTGTCTCAGTTCAGAATGTATTGTATTGTATTTGCCATTTTTAATGTTTGTCTTACGTCAGCGCACGTGGCGTGACGCCATTTCAGGAGGCGTGGTTAAGTGCCCTGTACGGAGGGGTCAATTAACATCACTTGATTGTAACCTTATATGGTCATTATATTGCAAAAAATAAAAATCCCAATGCTAATATAGTACTACGCTTTTTTGAAGAATGACTTACATTAGGTGGATATATTGAGTCACCATGCTGCTGAAATTAAATCCTAATAAAATTACAGGTGGCACAGCGGATCAACTTGGTTTGCGCATTGGCCTCACAGTTCTGAGGTCAAGGGTTCAATTCCAGCCGTGTGCCTGTGTGGGTTCTCTCTCTCTGGTTGCTGCAGTTTCGTCTCACCTAAATAATTGAAAACAAAGTTTGCAACAGCGGCAGCACGGTGACGCAGCTGGTAAAGCGTTGGCCTCACAGTTCTGAGGACCCAGGTTTGATCCAGGCCCCCCCTTGTGTGGAGTTTGCATGTTCTCCCCGTGCCTGCGTGGGTTTTCTCCGGGCACTCCGGTTTCCTCCCACGTCCCAAAAACATGCAACATTAATTGGACACTCTAAATTGCCCCAAGGTGTGATTGTGAGTGCGGCTGTTGGTCTCAATGTGCCCTGCGATTGGCTGGCAACCCGTTCAGGATGTACCCCGCCTCCTACCAGTTTACAGCTGGGATAAGCTCCAGCACTCCCCGTGACCCTCGTGAAGATAAGCGGCAAATAAAATGGATGGATGGAGGTTGCAACAGTTTAGTATGAGTTTTTTTTCTTCCCGAGAATTTTGTCCAACAGGGGGCAGACTGCTAACAGTGATCGGATCCGTTTAAAACAGACATGTCCAAAGTCCGGCCCCCGGGCCAATTGCGGCCCGTGGACAAATTTTTACCGGCCCGCGGCCTCTATCATGAAATCAATAATATGCGGCCCGCCAGCACTGTTGACCACAGTGTAAAATACATGTGTACAAAAAGCTATTTTTCATATTTTTCATTTCACCAGAAGATGGCAGTAGCCCTGTGACCGCACTCTGGCCGCCGTGACCCTTGACCTTGCGTGATCGTTTCAGCCCAGCCCATTTCTAACATGGCGTCTGTAAACAAAAAAAGGAAAGTTGACCGCGAGGGCCGCCGCTTCCAGGACAAGTGGAAATTTGAGTATTTTTTCACTGAAATACGAAACAACTGTGTCTGCCTAATTTGCCAAGAGACTGTGGCTGTTTTCAAGGAATTCGACATCAAGAGGCACTACCAGACGAAACATGCTAGCTACGACAAGCTAACTGGGAACAAACTCGGTGAAAAAGTGAAGCAACTGGAAGCTGTTTTAACGGCACAGCAAAGCTTTTTCACAAGAGTCCGTGAGTCAAATGAAAATGCCACAAAGGCAAGCTACGAAGTGGCAATGCTGATTGCAAAGCACTGCAAACCTTTCACTGAGGGTGAATTTATTAAAGACTGTGTAATGAAAATGGTTGAGAAAATTTGTCCCGCGAAGAAGCAAGAGTTTGCCAATATTTGCCTGGCTCGTAATACTGTGGTACGGAAAATTGAAGACGTTTCATTAGATATTAAGAGACAGTTAGAGGCAAAAGGAACTGAGTTTGACTTTTTCTCATTAGCGTGCGATGAAAGCACGGATGCGTCCGACACCGCTCAGTTACTGATCTTTTTAAGAGGAGTGGACAATGACATGAACGTGAGTGAAGAGCTTCTGGCCCTCCAGAGTGTGAAGGGCCAAACAAGAGGAACGGATTTATTTGTTTCTGTTTGTTCCACCGTAGATGACATGAAACTACAGTGGAATAAAGTCACCGGGATTATTACGGACGGCGCACCTGCCATGGCTGGCGAGCGGAGTGGATTATCAAGCCTTGTCTGTAACAAAGTCAGCGAAGAAGGAGGCAGCGCTATTAAACTCCACTGTATTATTCATCAAGAAGTTCTCTGTGCCAAATATATGAAATATGATAATGTTATGAAACCGGTGATAAAGACTATTAATTATATTCGCTCCAAAGCGCTGTGCCACCGCCAGTTTCAACAGTTTCTTCTCGACATCCAGGCTGAATACGGAGATGTTTTGTATCACACCGACGTAAGGTGGCTCAGTCGGGGGTCTGCGCTGCAGCGCTTCTTCTCTCTCAGGGAGGAAATTGGACAATTCTTGACTAAAAAGGGACAACCCATGCCACAATTAAATGATCCTGTTTGGCTGGCTGATTTGGGATTTTTAGTTGACATAACGCGACATCTGAATGCGCTGAACACAAGCCTTCAAGGGCAAAATGCAGTGGTAAGCCAACTGTATTCACACATCAAAGCCTTTCGGACCAAGCTGCTACTTTTCCAAAGACACCTGTCACAGGCGCAGCCCAATACCGCACATTTCGCGTCGCTGCAGGAAATTGTGACCAGTTTCCCACAGATCAATATCAGTGCGCAAATGACAAAGTATGCAGCAGACATCTCATCTCTGGTTGAGGAGTTTCAGCAGCGCTTTCGGGACTTTGCAGCTATTGAAAAGGAGATCACGCTTTTTTCCTCTCCTTTCTCCGTGGACCCTGATGACGCTCCAGACCACCTGCAACTGGAGCTCATTGAGCCGCAGTGTGACGCCGAGCATCGCAGTCGGCACCAACAGCTCCCTCTTGTCAACTTCTACCGCCAGCTGGATGAAGGCAGGTTCCAAGCAATTCGGACATTTGCTAAGAAAATGCTGAGCTTGTTTGGCTCCACATACATGTGCGAGAAGACATTCTCCGTTATGAACATTAACAAGAGCCGCATGAGGACGAGACTGAGTGACTCTCACCTGCGTGACGTCTTGCGCATCAAAACCACTGCTCTTGAGCCAGACATGGACTACATACTGCAGTCAAGATCCCAGTATCACCCTTCACATTAGTGCAGGCAAGACCTTTGTTAAGTCCTCTGAGTTGAATAAATTCTTAAATCTCAGTTAATTAATTTTTTTGTGATGGTCAAAATCACAGTTTGAATATGCAGTGATCATTGTTTTGTTTTCAGCACTTTTCCTACAGTGAGCATATAATAGTGAATAATATGTAATGTTTCACATGAACTTAGATATCCTTTATAGTTTTCTTAATTTTTTGTGGTTTGTGATTTCGGTAAAAACCTAAATGTAAAAAAAAATGTAAAAGTAAAAGTATGCCATTTGTAATTAAATTTAAAAAAATCCCAAAAAGTTAATTTGTATTTAATGTTAATGGTTCAAAGAATGTCAGGCTAAATAGTCGGCCCCCACACATTTTCACCTTACCAAATCTGGTCCTCTTTGCAAAAAGTTTGGACACCCCTGGTTTAAAATGAAGCACTCAGCAACAAAAAAGAAAGCCATTGATGCAGTCTACCTGCAGACACCTCACATGATTATCACCTCCATGGACCCAGTACTGTATCATAAACTGTCAAAGATGTTCTGCTTCAAATGAAAAAATAAAAACCCAAAACAATTCACCTACTATCAGTTCAAGTTGCCCCTGAAGCAGGGGATATGGAGAAGACTGAAACTTGACAAGCCAGCTTACTGATTTTTTATCCTTCTTTAAATAGACTTTTTCCGTTTTTGACATGTTTCCCACGCTGACCTGATCCGGGCCCACTGAGGTCAGTAGGAGGAGATGTAATCCCGCGAGTATGACACTGTAGGTCCTGGCTGCAAACTTCCTCAGCTTGGTTAGCAGTGTCCTCATTTGCAAGCGACATGTAAACACGGTGGAGGTAGCAGACAATAAACAAACTTTTGTGTGGTTTGTGGATCACTGACCGTGTTTACTTGACATGGTACTTGACGAGCACCCACTCAGCACCGAACTCCCAATGTGATTTTCCGCTTGTCGAGCACAATTTGCTGATTTTGATCACATCGTGTAAATGCAAAAAATGTTGGGAGGCTGACGTCAGCGAGTGCATTCTTGTATATGCGCAGATGTCTGGCTCCATTTTTAGAACCTGGGAAAGGGAATGGGGGTTGTAAACCAGAGTTCTCTGGAGAACCGTCAGATGGATGTGGAAGTGGTCCCATCTGAACCAGTCGGTCCCCTCACGCATGCTCACATCTTTAAGTTACAATCGACACTTAAACGCCATGTAATCTAAACCCACTTGCTTGTCTCACGTTACCGGTTACTGTGGGAATTTTACACTCAGAATTGCTTTCGCAGATGTACATCATGTAGAACATGCGTCCCACTACTAGCCATGAAGACAGGCGCCTAAGTGACTCAAAGAGATAGAATCCAAGGCCTAAATCACAGGAAATCAAGGAAATGCTAATTTCAGGAGCGGTAATCATTCAAAAAGTTTTTGCAGTACAGTACCGTGAATATAAAAAAAACCTTCTACACACCCGTGTTGAAATTGTTGTGATATGAACAAAAAAATGTGACCATGGATGAATCATTTCAAAACATTTTTTAACATCAAATGTGACCTACAATCTGTAAAGATCAAACGTAATAAAAAAAAAGGCATATCTGACATAGGCTCTCGCACTCATAAGGATAAGTGGCTCAGAGAATGGATAGATGGATGGATGGATAGTAGTAAAAGAGATGAAGGTGCTGCAGTTCAGATTCGCTTTTGTGGGCTGACAGAAAATACAGATTTTGAGAGACATGCACTGCATTCACATACAAGTATTATATAGGCCCTCGGCCCAAAAGAATACTTCTCTTTCACAGAACTTAGTGATTGCTAAGTAGGTGTGAAATTCTCAAATGTATCCAATAGCTACCAAGAACAAAATGCTCCGAGCAAACCTGGACTTAAGGGAATGACTTGGCTGCTGGATCGGCTCTGCTAATACGATAAAGCCACAGTTGCCGCCGTTTGGTTGATAACTGCTCAGTTTTCTCACACTAGTTCTTGATCACAGCGGGCAGTCGAAAAAAAAAGATGCTTTACAACGGCCACTTTCGTTTGAGCAACCGATAACAGAGCAAGGCACCCCCATTCATACGCCTTTCTGAAATGTTTTCTGCTAAGATACGGTTTGTTGACTCAAATTCACCCATCCAAAATAGCGCCTGTGTGATGTCAGTTGAAAACTATCTATTCCTAATCTGTGAAAAACAAGTGAAATAAAGTTTTATTTTGACTTTGTGTGTGTACCTTTAATATGAAGCTTAGTCCATACATCGCCCCACAGTACCCCCATGAGGCCAAGTGGAGCACAGCAGGAACAACAGAAAAATCATGGCTTTTTTTTTTTTTGAGAAAAAGACTTTTTTTCCAATTATCTAGACATACATTTTTTTCCTTTTTTATTTTTTAAAGCAAACACAGAAAATGCCGTTACCCCAGCCATTCCAATGTTTTTAGTCACAGGTGAATTTTAGTTTGAATTATTTTTAATTGCTTCTATGTAATTTTCGATGTCACGGTTGCGCACCTGGTTAGAGCGTTGGCTTCACAGTTCTGAGGACCGGGGTTCTAATCCTGGAAACCAGTTCCGGGTGTACCCTGCCTACTGCCCTATGACGGCTGGGATAGCCTCCAAGACTCCCGTAACCCTCGTGAGGATAAGTGGCTCAGAAAATGGATGGACAATATTACATTTTTTACAAATTTATTTTATGGTTATTCTTTTAAGTCATATTTAAACTTGATTTTTGGTAGTTAAATAAATATTGTTCCAAAATATATATATATTTTTTTACATAATCACCAAGAGCCCATCATTTTGTGTACTTATATTTGTCAAACAGTTGGTTTCATGTTTTCCTAGAATCATCAGAGACAAAGTATTTCTTTCTTTATTTTAGACTGAATTTGTACTTAGCCGTAAAAGCAATCATTTATCGGTGCTGTTTGTAATAATAATAATTTTTAAAAAGCCTTTATATGGGTGCAATATGCTCCCAGAGTAGCTGACATTCAAATTGGCCTCACAAACGTCATCCTTATCTGGTCTTTTTTGCATGCATTTTAACATTGAAAGTGTACCATTTAAATCAATCAAATGAAAATAACAGAAATGATCACGTAACCGCAACAGCAAAGTCCCAAAATGCCATTTGCTGCAGTTTTATTATGAAAAGTCTCACTTGAGTGTGGCGTCAATCCCATTGAGTTACATTCAAGTCTGCAAATCACATTGTCTTCCTTCTTTCACATAGAACACTTGTTCAACTGTTGCATTCGTAGGAATGGCTTACTGTGTATTGCCATAGAAATACCTGAGGAGGCTGTGGATACCATATTTTTTCACTCACAAAATATATTAAAAAAAAAACAATTCAAAAGGTGTCACTTTCCATAGAATCATACATACACAAAATACCACACAGATTCTCTGAAAATTGTAAACTTAGTAAACACAAAACACTTCCAGGCGGATTGGAATTCTGTACAGTAATTTCTAGATCTATTACCATACAAGAAAAAAGGCATAATAAAGATGTAAGGTGGGGGGTGGGGGGGTGTTTGGGGGCAAATGCAAAAATCCTTAATAAAGGAAATTGTTTAGGATCCATACGTGAAAATCTAGCTATAAACTAAAAAAAATAAAAAATAAATAAAGGTTCAGCAAAGTTAGCATAAGGCTGACAAGTCAAAGCGGCACTTGCACTTTCTGGTGTGACAAAAAATAACCCTCATCTTTCTTTTATCTTGCAGTTCACATTGAGTGCGTCTACATAAATACTACAACCACCAGTCATCTTGTATATGTTTTTGTATTTCCTTTTGAAAACATTTGTCTTTCTTTCATATTAAATAACCCAAAACCAGATGTTTAACACCTTCAAACAAAATCAGCATCACAGTTATTCAGTTCCAACTGTTTGCGTGTAATTTCAAGACCTCTTAATACAGCTGGGAAAACAAGTTGGCTGTCTGTCTTCTTACATAATCATCTCTCTTAAACACACTTCGGAAGTTAGAGGAGATTGGACCATCCCGTTTGTTATATTTGATAAGAGTGACTCCTTTAAATCAGCACTATAACAATGAGTGGTTCATCAACACACCACAGATGGACACCATCCAACCATTTCTTTTTTAAACGTTGGTCCTTATTAGGGTCAAAGGTCAGTACAACGGGGCACACATTGGCGAACAACCATTCAAACTCGTGGACAACTGGAGTCCTAATTGAACCTAAAACACATTTTTTGAAAACATCAGAATACCTGCCGAGATCCACGCAAATAAGGGGCTGACGTGAGACTCAAACCCAGACCTTATTGGCTGCAAGGGGGATGTGCGTACCACTTTCTACTGTGCTTCCAAAGAGAATAGATATCGGACAATCCTCAATCAATCTCACATGAAGTTTTGGGGGTCAGGGAGGAAGCATGAATACTGGGGGGAGAACAGCAACACAAAAATAAGGCAAGAATGCATACTCGCCCCACTTTGTGAGCCCAAACTTTTCTTTTTTTTAGAATAGTGCCCGAACCCCAACTTTTGCACCTACAGACAATTTACTATCTGTTTTTAATGAGCTGAATATGCAGATTTTGGGAATCCAAGAGGACAGCAGAATACCCTGGAATTAAAAAAATAAAACACATAGTGGAGTACATGGAATGTCCACACAGGTAGGCTGAAGCTGAGATTCGAACGCTGAAATCAAAGGACTGAGGTACACCGGTTGACCACTATTCGACTGTGATGAGTTTTCTGAGTTATTTGACTTGATGATTTGAG
This sequence comes from Syngnathoides biaculeatus, assembly GCF_019802595.1. NCBI lineage: Eukaryota > Metazoa > Chordata > Actinopteri > Syngnathiformes > Syngnathidae > Syngnathoides > Syngnathoides biaculeatus. The sequence goes on along the minus strand of NC_084647.1, from coordinate 27,491,975 downwards.
CGGTACACTTGTTCTGCGGTGTTTCTTTTCCCCTTTCCCTTAATCTTATTGAGTTCAGTCATATCTTACAGGGATAAATTGGGGAAAAATTAATTGAAGAAGGCAATTACTTGATATGGCTATTTCAGAGTCACAGTGAAGGCAGCGTTTATCCTTGCTGACTTAAGTCAAGTTAGAATATTAATAGAAAAGAAAAAAAAATCATTTTAGCTGTCGCAAAAATGAGTTATTGTGCGGCTTCAGAGGTACACCTCGATGGTGTCGAAGATAATGCGGCGACACAGCGGGCAGTTGTGCCGGTGGAAGGGCTGCCGCAGCAAGATGTCGGTGCAGTCTCGACACAAGCACAGGTGTCGGCAGGGCAGCAGAACCACCGTCTTGGCGCAGTCGTGGCAGATGACGCACATCTTGTGTTGCTCCTGCTCGCTCAGCAGCGTCAGCAGGTTTTCTACCGGGGGCCGCCACTGCCGCTCGGCCTTCAGAGGTCTCGCCGTGCTGGATGACGACGGCGACGGGGCTGGCTGCTCCCGCTGTTCGTCCCCCGCTCGCCCGTCAGGCGGGTCCCGCCTGTTCTCCTCGCCCGCTCTGGTTCCATCGTGGAGCTGCCTCCTCAGCAGCAGTCTCAACGCGCTGCTGTGGCGAGACAGCTGCCGCCAAATCCTTCTCTCCAGCAGGTAAAGGTGAAGCGACATCTGCCGTAGGTGACTCATGCACGCGTGTATTAAATCCAAAGTTAAGTGAAGCGTCACAAAAAGTCTCCTCGTGGCTGGGAAAGAGTTCACGGATGCCACCAGTCGCTGCGACGCCCGCCTGGTGACTTCCGGATTACAGTAGGCGGTGGCCGTCAACGCGATGCCAACGGTGAGCGCCAAGCCGTACGTGTTTAGGATGAAGATGCTGATGAAGATGTGTACCAGCGACGCCAGGAAGTCCAACGCCAGCTTGCAGGGGGACCACAGGAACGCAGACGTGCCAATCAGGCAACTGTAGAGAAAGGTGACGGAGGTCAGCGTGAGTTCCAGCACCATCTGCAGCGGGCTGGATACCGTCTGCCACACGCCAACCACGGCCGAGTACAGGTTCAGGACGCCGATGATGATGTAGTTGACCGCCGTGTTTACCAGGTAGACCAGGAGGCTGAGTGCTATATTGCACGCCTCAAACAGTAACAACAGCCCCCGACACACCTGCTCCTTGCCACGGAGCAGCAGGTGCGTGAACAGGTAGCCCACCATCTTCAGACTCTCCAGAAGCCCCTCCAGAGACAGCATGACGCCGCACAGCACGGTCGCTGCGCCATGGGACGTGGCCTCCGCCGTGGAGAGCAAGATGAACAGCACCAAGTTGCCCAGCTCCACGAAGGAGTAGACCAAGAGTGCGGGCAGATTGATGATAAAGTGGTACACAGCAAGGAAAGTGCGGACTAGCGTGTGCACGAGGAGGAAGTTCACATCCAGCATTAAGCAGGCTGCATCGAGGCATTTTCCTACAGTGGAAATAATAATGTCGACTGGTCCCATGGCACTGTGCTCTCAGTGTGTCCACAAATCAAAGTCCATGTTTATTTGCATGCTCAGTTACATCCCATGTGGTGTCTCATCCTTTCGAAAGGTAAAAAGAATCGTTTTAACTTTCCCACTTTTCTGCAACAGCGAGCTGACATCAACAACGCACAACCGGATGTTTACGTTCAAATACGAAACGGACACTTCCGCCGCATTTCCCTACTTTTTCCTAATTCTTCGGCTGGCGTTTGCGAATCGAAATCCGATTAGTTCGTATATTTACCTCAAGGAAAAGCAAAATTCGTCCAAAATAATGAGATTAGAACAGAAGAAACACCGACTATTCGCTTGAACACGCTTTCCGTCGTCATGGTGGACGCCATATTTGTTTTGGTCCTGACTTCGCTTTTGTTTCCGGGTTGTGAGGTTGCGCCTGCGCATAACCGCCCTCCTTTACTCCGTTTCTTTTGTGTCGCTGGGATAAGACGATGTATTTTTTTTTTATTAAAGATTTGTAGACTAAAAAAAAAACAACAACAAAAAAACCTGTTTTAAGATTGGTCAACAGGAAAGAGGAACAAATAAAAGAAGCAATTCTAAGGGGTGTTGTCGGGTTTTATACTGTTGTGACAATAAATTACAGTCCATATCTACTCAGTTGTCCTGCAAAAGTAGAAAACACACTCATTGAGGATGAACAAACGGACGGAAGCACAACGTGAGAGATGTCTGGACTGGGCCACGTTGTGGGGGCTGAACGGTGGCCTTTTCTTTGGCAATATCAGGACATGTTTTTCCTTAAGTCACACAACTTCTGCATTATCATTGTGTTGTTTTTATTCAGCCATTTCCACCAACCTGTTAATCATAATGTCTTTGGTATTTCCTTCCCCGCCTTAATCTGCATCATCCTCTCCACTTTTTGTGTACTTTTCAGGGTGGTGGTGGTGGGACTCTGATATGATCATAGGAAATCCTGTTTCAAACCTTGGACGCATGATGAATGGCATTTGTTTAGTGTCTTATGACACCACTGGGATAAGCAGAAGCAATACATACAGCTATAAAAGGTATTTTGCTTTTCTCTTCACCATAGAGCATCGCTCCTTTTATGGTTGCAAACCCTCCCTCTGGTCTGGTCGCCAGACAACCAGTCAGCTTCCTGTGTTTGTTTTGTACAAGTTCAAATTGTTTCTTTCCAAATGCGCGCTTACTAAACTTTGCTGCATCTGCGGGGATTTCTCAAAGTGTCTTTCCTGGACCAGTAAAATATCACGTATTAGGTGCACAGCCCAGGTGTTGCCATTTTCATGGACACTATGTGGTCTCTGGTTCAAGATGATGATAATGATGATGAACGTGGCTACATTTTAGTCCATAAACGCATACTGTGGAGTGAAGGCGTGATGTTCAACAGATGATCAGTCACTTGTCAGCGATAACGCATCCTGCAATCCGTCATGAAGTACACAGCAAGATGCATGGTCCCCCCCCAAAAAAAATAAATAAGTACGAGCGCCACCCCAAAGAAGTACAAAAGACGTATATATGACGGACATGGGACAACAAAACAAGCGACATCGTTGTTGTTGATGATGATGACGTAGCAGTGATTGGCCGCCTCGCCGCCTCATCAACCTCAGGAATTCCAAGAACTCCTCACGACTTGACCTCAGCCTTCAATGTAAAGCTGAGTCATTTATAACGCGCTTTTTTTTAATGAACCGCAGTACAACTATTGTATGTCAATCATTTTCTCACGCTTAGCCTGTTGAGACGCAGCGATCGTCCGTCCATTATGTGCCCTGCGATTGGCCGGTGACCGGGCCAGGGTGTTCCTCGCCTGTCGTTCTGAGTCAGGGAGGATCTCGGCTGCGCTTCACCTGTGACCCCGGTGATGATAAACGCTGCAGAAAATGGATAATCACAATAAAACAAATATAAACATTTTGGGATGTGATGTGATAAGCAGACAGCCATGGAAAATGAACAACTCTCCTTGCCCACAGGTGACAGATGACAAACGGAGAAACTCATAAATCGGGGCATTTGTAAGACAATGTACCACTGTACTTGAATGAAATCTTATTTTCTGTCAGGATTACCTGACAACTATGAACTAAATTTAAATTCCCAACTAAGAACCAACCTTAACGTTTGTAAATTCACGATTTACTCCCGCTAATTCGCATGGATTGTTTTAAGCTTTGGACCTGAGCGGAATTTAAACTCCATCGACAGGTGGGAGATCGGATGGCTTATTTTGGGGATTTGGAGAGGTGCTCCTTCCAATCACTGATGACTTTGGCAGTTTTCCGGTATGCAATTGTGCGACTTCACATGATGGAGGGGGGGAGGGGGGGGGCAGACCGACTAAAAGTTTTTCTCTGGGAAAACACGAGCAGCAGAAATCAATTTAGTTCGGGACGAGACCCTCGCGTGGGACTTTCTAATCTATGCTGACCCTCTGATTGAATCCCAGCATCTCTGAGTGGGCAGATTTTGGGGGGTGGTGGTGGTGGTAGCGACTGACTAATGGATTTTCTGGTGTGACGCAGAAGGATATGAATGGCATGATTTACACAGTGAAACTCACTCAGGAGGAATCGTACTTCTTTGATGGTCTTTTCTCGGGACCTTGAGCGCGTCACTCGTGCAGCTGCAGGAAGTTGCCGACAGGAACTGCGACTTCCTCCTTCTGTGTCTTTCTATCTGTACAGTCTAGAAGCCGGATCGATTTGGCAGTCATTTACAATATAATAAGAAAGAATCTGTAACACACGTCTTCAGACACACCTCTTAATCAACTAATTAATTAACACCAGAGGTGGCAATAAGACACCGATCTGCAAGTCTCAAGTCATTGTGAGTAAAAACATCAAGTCGAGTTGAAATTTCAAACAAGTTGAGTCAAGTCTTAACTTAACTTAATTTAAGTCATGCAGTCTTGTAACAGATATTTGTCACGACCCATCGGAACGGAGGTAGGACCCAAATGCAGGAGTACACGGGAGACGCAGAGGTAGTTCGGGAAAAACGTTTATTGTTTCACGGTCGGGGATCGGGCAGGAAGTCAGGGCAGCAGCGGTAGTCAGGACGTCGGGCGTGGAGTGCAGGTCCGCGAGCAGGCAGGAGTCGGTACACGGGAGATCGATCAAGGCAGGCAGGAGTAACAAAGGAGTCAGGCTTACGGGGTCAGTCGGAGAACAGGCGGGGGTCGGTACACACTGGTTGTCGATCAGAGATACGGGAGTGCTGGAACGGGACATGAACTGCAACGATCTGGCCCGGACCAGTCGTCCCCATGGTCCTATATACACTGGGGCTAATCAGACAGCATGAGGCGCAGGTGTGTGCCTCCCAATCAGCGCGACCGCGTGGGCACCCGCGCAGCCAGGGCTGGACCGCCAGGATCATGACAATATTGAGAGGTAATACATTTTTGACCCCCCCATACGTCAGAGGACTAAAAAAACACATTAACACCTTTTAAAGTTAAATGAACAACAACTGAGAGTACGATTGACTGAATTTATATCATTGGATTGTTTTAAAGTTGTACTTCAAACTCAGTTTAATTGAATTTTATTCCTCCATGCTTTGTACTTTTTGGTGAAAGCCTTGTAATTTAATTTTTTTTTTTGAAGAGAACACAATTAATAGTAAAAAAATACTTTCTTTTGGCTTGTCCCATTAGGGGTCGCCACAGCGTGACATCTCAGATGCATGCTCATATTTGTTTGGTACGGTTTTTACACCGGATGCCCTTCCTGACGCAACCCCTTTTATCGAGTGAAGGCCCCAGTGAGATACAAACTCACGACCCCTGGTTTACCAAACCAATGTTCTAACCACTGAGCTATGGGACCTCTTGAAGAGAACACAATTAATAATGAATAATAATTACTCTGAATTTTTCTGATATATCCTAGGAGGATTTGAACTTGTAAAACTCGAGTTCAAAGAAGAATGTTACGTGTGTGTTTGGCTGTATTGAACACTGCGTTTGGCTTGCAATCAGTCCAGCGTGTAGCCCGCCCCTCACCCAAAGTCAGCAAGGACGGGCTCTGGGTCACCAAATTAAGTTCTCAAACTACAAAATGTATTCACCAAGTAATCCAAAACTTCATGAAGTACGCATGGAGGTTCTGTGACGTAGCAACCCCAAAAGTCTTAAAAAGCCATCCAAGAAGTCAACATTGGGAATATCCCCATGTACGTTACATGAAATCATCTTTTTTTCCACACAAAGACTTCAGTGGAGCAATTATGAAGACTAACCCCGCCTACTGCATGTCATCACCATGGTGAAGTCGTGTTCATGTCTTGTCGCGTGCGGTTATCAAAGTGGGTCTTTGTCGCATTCCTTGTTGTCCTGTCTGCGTTCTGAAGAAATTCTGATTCCTCTCCCACTCTTCCCTCAGAGGCCCTCACCACAGCAATGATTGGAAGACACCCCCCACCCCCACCCCCACCCCCACCCCCACCCCCACCCCCCGGGCAGCAGCGGGAGCAGGGACAATAGCCGTCTGTCATGATGGCTGGACAACTCCCAGTATTGACTCCCTCCCATTCAGGGCTGGCCTCAATGGGTCGGAAATAATGACTTCTTTTCCTCTCCTTCCTTCCTTCAGACACTTGAGCACAACTGAGAGACTCGGTGAGGTAAACGCCAGTCGTGTGGAATCATCAATCACAGGAGAGGTGCACACGCGTGCACGTGCGTGGACCGTCGACTCAGTGAAAGCTCAAATCGAGCATGTAAAAGTGCAACAGATAATGCAACAACTGAAACTTGATAATGAATAATGAAATGTTAATGAAAATACATTCTGAAATTCCAGGTTCTGCTTGTATGGGGTTTCTCTGGGTACTCAGCTTTCCTCTCACATTCTAAAAACATGCATGTTTGCTTCATTATCACTCGCTTCGATTGTCCACAGGAATGTCCGAATGAGCGTGAACATTGGGTGCCGACCAGTCTGGGGCGGACCCCATCTCTCGCTAAAAGGGGGCTGGGATAGTCTCCAGCTCTCCTGTGACCCTAATGAGGACAAGCACTAAGAAATTGTTGGATGGATCATGACAAAGCACATCTGACTCACTGTTCTGAGGACTTGGGTTCACATTCCAGCCCCGCTTGTGTGGGAACCCAAGCACACGGAGAATACCCACGCAGGGACGGGGAGAACATCCAAATGCCACACAGGCGGGGCCGGGATTGAACTCGGGTCCTCAGAACTGTGAGGCCAACGCTGTACAGCTGCGTCACCGTGCCCGCTCAAGAATAAATAAAATCGTTAGTATCATTTCAAGTTAAAAGACATATAGTTTTCAATTTGTCTCCATTTTTCTTTCTGTATTAATTTCTTTTTTTTCACCTTTGTTACCTTTTTTTAGGACAATATGTCACAAGGGCGATATTTAACAGTACACACTTTGGCGGTGCTGCAGGAAGTAAGTTAAGCGAGAAGATAATTCCTCTGACACTTTGTTATGCATTGTCATTTCATGTCTTTTTGCAGTGAAGGAATGGATGTTTGCTTTTTTTAAGGGTCCAAATGGCTCCGTTATGGTCCAGGTTTGTATGGGAGAAAAAAATTGTTTACTTGCGAGTGGTGATTCTATTTAGGCATATACTGTACTTAAAAAAAAAGCATTTGGGCGGTGGTTCCCGACGCTGAAGCCGAAGTTCTTCTCAAACATGCTGTTCTTCTTTCTTAGCCTGGGAACAGTTTGGAGGAGGGGGCTGACTTTTTTTTTTTTTTGCTTATGAATTCCTATTCAGCCCCCCTGACATAAACCCACTGCCCCGCAGATTCCCACGTACCCTTTCCAGGATGTATCACATCAGATTTAGTTGAAAGGGGACTCTCGTTTTGCATCTCACCCACAACGAACTTTTAGAGGCTCCTCCATAAACAATATTTTTTCCCCAAGTTGCTTATTTTTGTTTTTTTAAATCTTTGTGGAATCAATGTTGCACTGCATGTGCCACACCTTTTGCTCTCTGGCAACACTCATAACTCACCGACCTTGGCTGAACAATGCATTTGGTTTAAGAACGCGCTCTCCCTTAACTCATAAGTGGTGCGCTTTACTGCAGAGGAAACAAACGCATCAGCACGCCTGCATAAACTCCTTCGAAAACAACACATCATATTTTTGTGTGCAGGTTTGTACTTTTTTTTTCTTTTGCAATATACGGTCTTGCAAAATATGCTTTGCGAGATAGGCCGACAACTACAACTCTATATTTATTTTCAGAGCTGCACAACACAAAGCCCAAACAACATGACATCAGAGGTGGGTCGGAGGGAGGAGGATGTCCTATCAGAGTTGGCCCCATATTTCCATTAAAACACAATGAGACATTGTCCTTTTTGAAAACATGATTCACATTTCCAGAAGACACGCATAGAGCGAGAGCAGTTATTACTATGTATTAAATACAAAAGGCAATATAAATAAATGTAAAAGGCAAATTTAATGTATGCTCCTTAAATTTGATGTGAACCGACCACATTGTGGGCCACCTAGGCACTATTTAGGCTAAAAAAAAACTGAATGATAAAATCTTTTTGATGTGGGCTAACGAGACAAAGAATAGATTACGTGTCCTGTCGCAGGGCCATCACATCACACATACAACGCTGGCCAGATTAGTCGTGAGTCTATTTCGGTGATGGGTCCGGTCCAACCAAGCGAAGCATTTGTCCCAGAGCAGAGGGCGTGCACGTCCGTAGGGCGATGCTGTTGGCACCGGCAAAATCTCCCCTAAGCTCTCCCGTGAACCCTTTGTTGCCTTGCCAACAAATCAAAACAAACACTGGGCACTGAGAAACCCAAACGTTAGACAAACAAATCAATTTGTAAACACGGAAACAAATATTCTTGAATGCCAACTCCTCTGGTGCAGTATTTGTGTACTTTCTGTAATAAAATCCAGTAAATGCGCCAATATTTTCTCCATGGCAGGTATTACGCAAGCGTTAATTGTGCTGAAAGGGCTCAAAGAAAAACGAAGCCCTTTCAAAGCAGCTGCTACCTCCCGTGTGGAACTGGTCCATAGTTGCAGTATGTACACTTGGCAGCCACATGTGTCAGACTCTGAGGGTTCGAGATCAGCGTGCACCGCACGTCTCACCCTTCTTTCATCTGCTTCCAAGTGTACCGACTGGGAAATTTTACACGGTATTAATCAAAGTCATGAAGAAACTGCTTGCATGTCCAAGGTGTGAGGTTTTACGACAGACTCTGCAGATCGCATGCGACGGCGGGTACTTTGGTTCTTCTGATCTTAACGCTCGTGACCTAGTTCATGATACAGTAAATAAGAAGGCAGGTCAATGTTTCAGCCACGTGGCACACGGTATGTGCGGCAGCCACCTTGTTTCCTTGGGAAAGGCCCGACGGTTTTGTGTATAGATTTCTGATTTCAGGCCCAGTTGTGCCCCATATCTGGCTCACAGCCACTTGGGATTGGCTCAACCCGAGTGATGGCAAGCGCTGCATAAAATGGACTTCTGATCAATAATAATGGGGTAGTACTTATTTGATTTTTGTTCAGGTAATGCGGCTTCAGTTCCTTCTCAGTGATTATGTGATTGTTGAGGAGGAAGGGTCCATGACAGTGATTCTTAAACTGTGGTATGCATACTCCTAGTGGTACATGAACAAAAACAACAACAACAAAGAACTATGTTCAACCTGTGGATAATAGTACACTATCTTAATTTTTTTTAAATCCTTTTTAAACATTTAGGTATGGGTGAATTTCTATTGTGGGACCATTGTGAATGAAAAGAGTAACATTTACTGTAAATATTTGTGTTTAATATTGTACAAAGCCACCTCTCTACCTACCTATGCACCATCAACCATAAATACATGTCCTGCATACTAGTGTACACGTAGACTGGCGTAAAATAAATGGCGTGAGGTTCCTAAGCCCGACATAGTTAGTGCGTTAGTCTCTGCTCAACTTTGGTACACTTGGACTCTACGTTTACAGCAGCTGAGCTGGATGGCATTACTGAGGCTGGTCTGAGTTCGAGTTTCAAAACTAGAAAAACAATTATACAAGTAGTCATGCTCTTAATTAAAAAAAATAGTTTCAGTTTCCTGCTAGGACTTTCTTTCAACTCACCCATCGAACATAAAGAATAAATAAGGTGGCCCTTGGGTGTGATAAAGGCTTGATTTTGGAATCGTCAAGGAGACCAAGGAGCACTACAGGTCCATGGGATTGGGGTTACAAATACTTGACTACTATACTTGGCTAAACTGTCTCTATACATAGCCACAGTTAATTTTCTCGAGTGCTTAACCTCATTTGGGTCACTGCTGAGCAGCAGATTATGGGCCAGAAAGTGGAATAAACCCTTGATTGGTCGCCAGCCAATCACAGGACGCATGTAGACAAAAAAACTAAACCATTCACACTCACATTCACAACAGAGGATAATTGAGGATCTTCAAGGAACCCAACGTGGATGTTTTGGGTCTGTGGAAAAAAGCTGGAATACCTGCAAAGAAACGCTGAACTCCACACTTAAACGTCATTGTTCAGTTTTGGACACGCTGCAAGCAAAGAAACAATAACCCAAAGGATTGGACAAATTAGGCAACCATGATCCATGCCACAGTCTGAGAATGCGTTTCATATTATCAAAGTGAGTCATGTGTTATGTGCGCTAATACAGTTTGGCAAAGTGCACGCATATTCCAGGAGGGAGAGCCAAAAGCATGTTCACTTGCAGGCTGATGACCTGCCGGGAGGCCAGCAGAGTGGGCGAGAGAGGGAAAGGAGGCAAAGAGCAAGCCAGGTCAGCATTGCATACTGTCAGCGATCTGATGTTTTCTGGCAGGTGTTTGAACTTAGTTTGCGCTGCAGGCCTGCCCAATTCTTGTGTCCATATTAAGATTGGCATCCTGCACGGGGAGGGATTCGCCCTGTTTTGATCAATATATAAAGTACAGTTAATGCGCTATACTTGGGAGCGTGGGCGACGGGGGAGCTTCTTTATGCTTCTGACAACGTACGAGTAGGAACAATCCAGCTCCCCACATAAATATTCGCACAATATTTCGTTGGCCCGTCTTTAGTGTTGCTTTTTTTTTTTTGTCGTGACATTATTTTTGTAAGAGTATACAATGTCACAACATTGATTTCTGCATTTTGTATTCATTTATCGGTGCAGATAAAACAGTGCTTCAGTGTTTTTGCTGCTGCTCGAAGGTGTCATCTTCATTTTAGTTGTGGCATTTGTCAGGTTGTGAAATCAGAGACCATATAAAAACATCCATACATTAGTTTTCTGAGCCGCTTATCCTCATGGGGGATGCAGCAGTGCTGGAACCAACCCCAGCTATCATTTGGCAGGAGGCGGGGTACACCACGAACTGGTTGCCAGCCAACTGCAGGGAACATGGAGAAAGGGAACAGACACACTCTCAATCACACCTAAGGTGATTTGGAGTCTCCAGTTAATGCATGTTTTTGGGATGTGGGAGGAAACCAGATGCCCGGAGAAAACCCACGCTAGTATGGGATGAACATGCCATCAGCACACAGGCCGGGGTCAGGATTTGAACCCCAGTCCTCAGAACTATGAGGCCAACAATCTAACAAGTCACAGCACCGTGCCGCCTTTATATTAAAACATGTATTAAGTAATTTTACCTCTACAACAAGCTACAAGAAGTTTAAACTTGGGAAAACACACTTTTTAAAGAATACCCAATTGATGCGTCTCGATATTTTCTCGCAGAGATGTCCAAAAATGCGCTGAGCATGCTGGCTTCAATGGTTCAATTGTCATTCCCAGTTCAAGTTGACAGTAAAACTGACACAATAAAGAGAAGAGAATGAATCGTTGTACAATTAAAGCCCAAAATGTTCAACTTTGGCATATATGTAATTTCATCTCACAAAAGTTCGCTACCTTGATGGTAACACATAATGGCAAATGCCATTGAAATTAGCACGGATGTTAGAGTAATTCTATCCCATCAAATGACCGCAACTTCAACACACACAGAGCAGCAACACATTGCGTACCAACACAACACATAACAATGCCCACAGGCATCTATTTCTTGTGCTCTGTGGGAACAAGGATTATTAAAATGGCAAAACGCTCGTATTTATGCCTGGCATGTTGCTGCGGAAGCTTGTTTACACTCCAGTCGAAGTTTGGACCTAACTGTATACTGTAGAAATCCAGATAAAAATAATCTGTTAAGAATTTGTTATATAACCGGCACAGGAACAAAATCCGAAATAGAGCTCGTGCACCTACGTCACAGAAATCACCTGATTATTATTATTATTATTATTATTGCCCGTCAAACAAAGCATTGTTCAATGCTAAGTCCGTTGAGACAAAACGAAAATATGTCTTATAGTACGATGTCCAGAGTTTTTCCCGATACCGTGAAATATTTAGAAGTTGATAATAAACGAAGGTACATGGAAAAATTGGATAAACTCGGCATAGAGGACCCATATTGAATGCCAAAGTCGATGTTTTCGCTGATAAGAAATTGGACTGTTAATTCGCTTCCGCTTGTCTTGGACAACTTGATATACACTTGTATCTGTTGAGTAAGTCGTCGAGATCTACACGGTAAAGTTTGAAAGCGTATAAAAGTCTGGAGGCATACAAATAGTTTGTTGCTGGATCTGTTCTCAATGGGGAGATGGCTCGTGAACGCAGAAGCGTTACTCGGCTGCATGTAAACCTTTGCCGAAATCCATCGGTCTTTTCAGGTGGTAGTCAATACAAATACCAATATATAAATAAATGATCCCTGGTTTTACAAAAACTCGCATTCATCAACTATGACTGAAAAAAAAAAAAAAAGAGGACAGTGGGTCGGCTACGCCGTACATGGAAGCGTGTTGTGGGCACACGTTAACCTATGTAAACCACTTTACGAAAGATGGTTTATTTTCTTTTCTTAAATACGCGTTGGACTCATTTGAGAACAATGCATATATAAAAAAAAGTCTGTCAGGGAGAGGTTTACTGAGGTTTAACGTGTGGCCGCAACTTGGTTCCGTGTACATTGGAGACGACTCCCTGTCATTTTTTAAAAACGCATTGTTCTCAAATGAGCCAACTTGGCATTATAAATACTTATTGGGAATTTGAGATTGAGAAGAATAATTACCTGAAATGATTGCTACACAGGCGTATGTATTTATTTGGACACCATCCAACATGTGAATGATCTCTATACACTTTTGATTTTTTCAATACAAATACCAATATTCAAATAAATGAGCCCTGGTTTTACACAAACCGCATTCATTAACTATGATTGGAAAAAAGAGAGGAGGGGGAGTCGGCTCCTCTGTACACGGAAGCGTATTGCAGCCACACGCGCACACACATCTCTAAACCTCCCTGGGACATACTTTTTTTTTTTTTTTAAATACGCATTGTTCTCAAATGATTCAATTTGGCATTATAAACACTTCTCGGTAATTTGAAATTAAGAATAATTCCTACCTGAAATTATTGCTACACAGGCGTGTGCGTATTTTGGTTGGGCACCATCCATCATGTTTAATTGCCGAAATTCATTGATCTTTTATGGTCTTTTCAGCTGGTATTCTATAAAATGAGCTCATTGAATATCTTTCTTGTCTGTTTTGACAACCAACAGCACAACAAGTCTCAGGCATTGAAAATATTCTCCTCCGGTTCAATGTCCCCCAGACTCTCGAGCAGCTCTTTTTGACCGGCAATATGGCGCCGTGAAAATGGTGACGTGACATGCACAAGCTCTATATGGGGGGAGAAACACTGTTCCCTTTTAAAGGAATTGCCTCTTCAGATTTGAATGTCGAGTTTAATACTGTTTCGTTTTACCTCTGACAATTGCAACCTGCTAAATGCCACTGACAGTATGAATTCAAAATTACATTAAATACTTGTATGAAAAACACTTCATGGCCATAAAAATAAGTACAGAGGTGGGAGTAAGTCACATTTGTGTAAGTCACGAGCAAGTCTCAAGTCATGACCTTCAAGTCTCTAGCATGTCCCAAGTCGTTGTGGGGAAAAAAAACAATTGTTTCAAATTAAGTTGGATTGCACTTTGCTTCTAGACACACACTGCTTCTTACTGTGATTAAGAGAGCACAAGTCAAGACTGTTTTCTATTGGTCAAATATAGTTTGATGTGTACCTAATGGGTTAATGGCAAATGAAAGCAAATCATAACTAAGCAAATACAGTCATAACCATTCATTTTCTTTGCCGCTTATCCTCACAAGGGTCGCAGGGAGTGCTGGAGTCTATCATGGGCAGGAGGCGGGGATGAACTACGCCATGAACAGACAATAGTCGCACTCACAATCACAACTGGGGGCAATTTAGAGTGTCCAATTAATGTTGCATGTTTTTGGGATGTGGGAGGAAACAGAAGCGCCCGGAGAAAACCCACGCAAGCACGGGGAGAACATGCAAACTCAGAACTGTGAGCCCAACGCTTTACCAGCTGACCCACTGTGCCACCTCCTTTTAGATCAATTATTAAATTATCTTCATGTCACAATGATAAAATGTCAACAGCGTGATGAAGATAACTGCTGAATACATGCTTTACCAGCTGAACCACCGTTCCGCCCAAATACAGTAATATATGACACAAAAACTTTCTATCTTTTCTGAAAACGGTTGGCACTAAAAACGTAAAAAAAATGCTGGTGGGTTTTGACGCTGGAACAGATTCGTTACATATCAGTTCATTTCAACGAGAGAAAGAGTGCTGGGTAGATGAGCAATTTGAGTTACACGCTTGGCCGCCGCCGAATTCAACTCATAAACCAAAGTACTAGTGCAGATTCCACACAGCCACAACAGGACAGTCGACGAACACGTCAATGTGGGCCTCTGGTACACACATAAAAAAAAAAAAAAAACTCAACACCAGGTAGCAAACGAGATTGTTTGTTTGTTTTGCGAGTTTTACCAGTCTCACCGCCCTCCCATGCATCCTCCCTCCTCGCTTACAGCGTGTGCGTCTTCAGGACCGCTCCGTGCCACACATCCTCCTCCTTCCCCCTCCTCCTCCTCCCCCTCTTCCTCCAAACTTTCACACACACGTCGGACCTCCGCACAACCGTAGCAAACATCAAGCATGGACGCACGGCTCTCTGCTTCTCTGTTCGCCGGACTTGTGGTCCTCCTTCACGGCTTCACAGGTGAGTGGATGCGCTGTCTCATCGTGGAGATACAGAGGAACTTTTTTTTTTTCAACTCCCTCCCAAACTCACAGTTAAGTAGTCAGTGTTGCTACAATAGGAAGTTCTGCACCTGCAGAGAAACGTCTTTAGAAGTGCAGGTTCTGTGTAAACTATGTGTCATTCATCCGCTTGCGTTTTACATTTATTTTCCGCATAAAAATGAAAATGAAGTCCCCTGTTGTAGCGATGCTTGTGCATGTGCTCATAATCTTCAAAATTTAAAGTGAAGTATTCTAAGTGGATTTACAGAAAGAATGACTATAATGCATTCAGTGCGTGTTTTTGTTTAAATGTAATATATCACTGAGGTGTGGTGATTGAGCAGGTACACTTTAAGAGGATGTACGTATTGTACTGTATAAACCAGTGTATAAAGTTGGTCACACAAGCTGGCTGCATGTATTTTTAGACCTGCACGGATGTTCTCTGCTTTCTATCAGCTGGTTTCTGAGCCGAGCAGTTTGTTCCGGTCACATAACAAGTTGTGGAATAAAGGTGCACGTTATGATACATCTTTTAAAACGGATACCATTTACACGTTGAGCCCGAGGAAAGTCAAGAAGGGCTCCTGTGCTGCTGCCATTGGCTACAAAAAGGTTGTGTGTTTATTTTGAGAGCAGTGTGGCTTTAAATGCTGTGCGAACATTTACTGCGCAGCTTGATTTCAGTCGTTGATTTACTTGTTTGTGTGTCAAGGGCCTTTTGATGCTCATGCGGCCTTCGCCCTTCCCGAACCTTCCCTCCCGGCCTTCTCATGCCTCTTTGTCTTTGACCGCCTTTGCCAAGTGCCTCCATTCTCATTGTGTTTGTTCATCTTCCGTTTCAGGTCAGCCTGACCATAGTTCACAGCCTTTCACACAAGAATCCCCCTCCCACACACACACACACACACACACACATTTAGTAGTCACTTCCTGGACCCCACCTCACTCACTTGCCCCCATGACGGCTGCGAGACCCCACTAACACCTAGAATCTAGGTCCTAGATTGTCTTATTTATACACATTTGGCATTTTAGCTCTTCAAGAGAGTTGGTTCCTGTTTATTGAATTGTGCAAAGGTTTTGTGGCACACCTCCATTACCATCCAGTGATTTTCTACAGGGTTAACCTCATAAGGCTCACAGGTGAGCATGAGCCCATCACAGCTGACTTTGAGCGAAAGATTTGGCATACCCCGGACTGGCCACGAACCAAAAGCAAGGTACATATAGACAAAACAACCACAAATTTACACCTATGAACAATTTAGACGCTTCATTGAAGTTAACATGCTTTCGACTATTTGTCCGGGATAAGGAATGAGGCCTACCATGACGAGCAAAATTATCATGAAAAAATTTGTGTGATGTCGTTCACTATGAAATTTCAGCTTTGCTACCCTGACCTCAACCCCATCCAACACCCTTGGGGGGAACTTGAACAGAGATTCTCATGTCCAACATCAGGCCAGCTGCATATTTTCTTCCACTTTGGCTCTCGGTCACTTAGCTTACTATCTCCATACTTACATGTTCGTGTTTTTAAGCCCTGTTTCCGCCCATAGTATCTCCGCTCCTGTATTACTGGAATGATGTATTTTTAAGAATAAATGCATTTATTGAAAAAAGCAATCATCTTCAATTTAAAAAAAACATGTAGCACAGCTCCGAAAACAAGGAGTCAGGCAATGACGCAAAAAACAAAACAAACAAAAAAAAAAAAACGAGGCAAACGTTACATTTTGATGAGGGTCCAATATGTTTTTGTTTTTTTTCCCTGGACTGTGTTCACATGACATTTTGTTACCCCAAAGAAAAATCAAGACGCTTGGTTTTGGGTTTGGGCGGGGATACCTTTAATTATTGCTTGAAGTCCACTCAGGACTTCGGAATGTGGAACGAGCCACTGTGCGGGTCCGTGACCACAAGTCGTCTTCTTCGGTCTTCAGCATGACATCAGAGGAAAGACAGCCCGGGCGCTGGAGAGCAGTAGCAACCCGGGAAACATGCACTTCCTGTCACGTCCGCCAATTGAGCGAGGCCAAAGAGCAGCCTCAGTGGATTTGGTTCATGTAAAGAGCACCGCTGTTCGCTCCTCGGGGCGACAATAAACGCCCTTGTCCTGCCGCAGCGCGCAAAGTGAGGCTGGCCAGATCTGGGAGAGCAGAGCGCTGGAAGTCCATAAATCCAGATTGGTATAGAACCTTTGCACACTGTCCAATGTGGCTCTTTTACTTGTAACCCTTGTTGGAAAAAGGTGGCGTGTGGCGGTCTTAAGATCAAGTTTTCAAACACGTTGGACACTGAGACCGTGTTTTACAGTATGTCGTCCTGGGACACAAACCGGTTGGGTTTTTCGGAAAACTGCTGACAAAGGTCAACATTCTCGAGTATTTCGGTCATTTATTTTAATGATTGATAACTTCAGGAGTTGAACAGCTGAAGATTTTTTCGTAATTGACCACTATGTGACAAAAATCAAGTAGAAGTTGATTAATTGATGACATCATTTTATTAGCACAATACAGTGGTCCCTAACATTTTTCCACCATGAGCCGGTTTCGCATTAAAACATAATTCCTTGGTCTGCCATAAGGATAAAAACAAACAAATGAATGAAAAAAAGAACTGACTATTCGCTGAAAGATAGTAGAGACAAGTGTTGTGATGTTTTTGGGCAGTGTAAATGAGAATAGAGACCTCTTTAGTACAGAGTTCTTGTCCATGTGTTGTTAAAGGACAACATTTTGGTGACGAAGAATGCTACCCTTGTTCTTGACCGTTGGTCCGGCTGGTTTAAATATTTGAACACTAATAGTGATCAGAATAGCTGAAGCTAGTGAAGCTAACCACTCTTGTCAACCACAAGCAAATTTTTTCATACTCTCTGAGGCGTGCAGACATGAAGACTGCATTGCATTGTTGGATAAATATTTTGTTGCTCCTCAGAGCATTATACAGTCCTGCGATGGCACCGCATGGCTGAGTCCAAAGTCCTCTGCAAATTTGTGTCTTTGGAGATGAGATGTCAAAAACTTGATGAGCGATAGGTCGAAGCTTTAAATGTGAATCCAGAGATCTAAAATTGACTAGTTTGACTAACTGGTTCAACCCCTCCCATACATATTTCATTTTATTGATCACTTTCTATTTTAGTATCAAGTAACTCCACTCCGTCTAAACGCCACTTCAGCATCACGCTGCTTGGATTGGCCTTTGCCTCCACTGACCATCGTTGGCCTTACCCGGAAGATCTTTGTTCTGGATTCTGATTGGCTACAACGCTCTTAGAGTTAAAGATTATAGTAGCTCCTGTTGCTTTGGCATGCAATCGACCGCCGGCTTTTGAAAACACCTTCACACTTGCCAAGGTGACATAGTTTTCAATTCTAGTCAGTTCCATTTTAGGGAACTGATGTTCTTGCTCTCAATTCTCTTGACTCCCAAAGATGAATCGCGGATTAACACACAATTCATGGCAGTTACTAAATATATTCCACTTATTATTTGAAGGCATTTTAATTGGAGGATAAAGTCGGTCTTTGGAGTCACACCACGTGTGATTAAGGGCTGTTAATGTACACTTTCAAGCATTCCGAGAGCAGATCCTTGTCTGAGTGGAACTTGTGTGCTGCTGAACAGTACATCTTTATTTGTTGACGAGGTCTCATGCAACAGTGTCCTCAGTCCAACATTCTAACTCACGTGGGCCTCGATCCGGATCCGTCTCACCTTTAAAGGGCAGATATTCTCGGAATTGGGAAACATGATACATAATAATTTCTGGCGCATGTTTAGCTCACTTAGAAGTATACGACATGATGAAAAGTCTTGATACATAATCATTGCTTGTAACTAACTTCATTTCACTGACATATTTTGACATGTGTATGCTTCCAAATTTGTGGGAACAGTTTTGGGAAGGAAATGTTTCTCTTCCGGCGTGACTCTGTCCAAATTCACAGGGTGGTAGAGGTCTGCATAGAGCACTGAACATTTCGGTTGTCCCACAAAACTCAAGCTTATAAAATATTTTATGTTCAGTACCGTGAAAGTGTGATTGCCCACTGTTCCAATACTTCTGCATTGGACTTTGGCGTATTTTGAAAAAACATTTTTCTTCATCTAATTCCCAACAGAAGGATTTTGTTTTGTCATTCATCTCCTCTCAGCACACAGGCTGCCTTCTATGTGAGGCCAAAATTAAACAAATAAGTGTCCATGACATCTCTACCAAACACTTTTAGGATAAACAACAATGTGAATCTATTTCAGGCATAGTCCATCAAAGAATTTAAAAGATACATTATTTATTGATTCATGAAGATGGTCTTTATTTTTCTGATAATGTGTTTTACTACCTACTATCCAGGCCTCTTACTAGCTAATATCCAGCAGTTTACTGCCAAACCCAGTTGAGGTTTGCTGTCAAACTAAACATAAAACAAATAGAATTACAAGTTGTGCATTAAGACAACCAAACAGCTTTATTTTAGATATAACCATTTAATTAATGCTAACAAACAACACAAACTGCTATAGACGGATGAATGAATGAAATCATTGCTGCTGTGATGTAGACAACATATTTATTTGATAAGAATACTCACAGCTGTACAGTATAGTGTTTATGTTCTGCAAAAAGTGACCAAGTGACTTTTTGCTGAGGAATTGAGATTGGCTAGATGTACAGCATAGTGGCCTGTCTGTATTATACTACCTCCATGTGACCAAGAAACATGCACAAGAAAGAGCAGCACAATGCCTGTATAAATCAAGCAAAAAATATGTTTCAAAAATTCTTTCATTTCTTTATATTCTTTTCCATTATGTTTTTATAAAGCAAAATGTTACTGGTTTTCTCTCTTTTCTCTCTTTTTACACGAGGCTGGAATGGATTAGTGGTATTTCCATTCATTTCAATTGGGAAAAATGATTTGAGATACAAGTGTCAGTTAAACTTGTATCTCAAGGCACCACTTTTGATTGTATTTTGTTCATTTTGCATGGCCCCTCAACGAATAATTTGGGGACTGACGATGATCCTCCATGTCTCTGCCTAGTAAGTAAGAAAATAAATACGTAATAGACAAATACCAACATGACTTGCATTTGTTTAAAGGTGTTTAAAAAAAAAAGATAAACTGAATTGTACAGAATTTGCTTCCCTCTGGGTTAGGATCCGTTGTTGTGGTTCACCTGCAAGTCAAAGGTTTTCCTTCGTAGTATGATCCTTGTATTGATGTGAATCCTGTCCATTATCACCATTACCGAGGTCAATACCGAGTAGCACTGGGGACTGATTGGTAGACACAGCTGCTTCCAGGACTTTGTGCCGTTGTCATCACTCAGCCGCGTCCCTCTGTTATTGTGTATGCACGCAGTACTTGAACTTCAAGCTTCTAAACAATTCAAGTCTGGCTGAGTGAAATATTTACAGAATCATTAGTTTTACAGTGGGAGGAAGGAAGTTGCAAGTGTGCTTTGTCTCACTCAACAATGGTGTCTCTAGTAGACTACCTATGGAAAAATTTCACTACCCTTTGCATTAATAGACGACAGGCAAGGCTAGGCTGTTCAAGTGAAAGGATTTTGGGTAGGGTTGCAAAATGTTCGACCATGCTCGTAATTCAAAATCATATTATTTCAAATCATCTTTCGCCATTGAAATGAATGAAAATGACATTAATCTGTTCCAGTCTCCTCAAAACGCAACAAAAATGTATGTAATTTGTTTTTACCAAGAAAGAAATAGGACTATTGTGGTACCTAAAGACATACAGTGTTGATATAAATAGAATGTAAAGAAATAAAACTGTGTTGCCACATTTTTTGCTACATTTGATGGGCTTTGTACTCCTTATCCTCATGTGTGTGCCTTGGCCACCTGGTAGCAGTATAACAGAGACATATGGATACACATGAAGTCGGTCACAATCACAAATCCTTAGTAAGACAGAGCAACATTACTCCTTCTTCACAGAAAGTAAAGAATATATGCATGTGTGGATGATTACATTATCTGGCTACATGTCTTAATCCACCGTTTGTGTTCAAACATTTGTTGCTAAAAGTGTTTTAACACCATGTAACAGATACTATTTGTCAGTCCGTCTATGGTGTTTCCCGTCATCTATTAGTACTAAGCAAGCAGATATCATGGAAACGTTGTTTTAAACATACAAATCACAATTTTTTGTTTTATATTTAGTTGAACTATAAATTTCAACTGGCAGCAGCAATAAACAGCTAGAAGCTTCTTTTTTGTAGTTGTTCACCATCTGCCAAACTGCTGCTTTTTATAAATAGTTTTGAGTCGATTTCCCGTCCATCATAGAGCACTCGTGTCTCAAAATTTGAAAATAAAAAAAAAAAATAAAAAAACTGGGTTCTGTGATTAAAAAAGAATGACAAATCTATTCACTGGACGCTTTCTAATCCTTTCAAAAGTTACCACTGATGAGAGATAAAAAGACTTGCAAACCTTTATCCATGGTGCCAAGCTAAGGCTTCAAAACAACATTGAATAGATTGGAAAATCATAAAATGGGCCTGCAAGACGGTATTTTAAAACCCATAAGATGATTCAGATCCATTGCTGCCTTTGTGACGACAATGTAATTCCAGCTGCATAAAGTGGGTTAGAGGCCACCGAGACTCTGTCGGGCATTTAAATCTCCACACGGACAGCAGCTGCACACACCTGGTCAATGCGCAATGACAAGAGCACGCACGCTCCCACTTTTGAGACTTATTGGATCACAAACCCACCCTGGAGTCATCTTTTCTGTTCGCAGAGTACAGTGTAAATGCAACTCAACAATAAAACTTATGGTACATGAAAAGTAAAAAATGTGCTGTAGTGGATGGGGGAAAAAAAGTTAGCCATAAGCCCAAAGGTTATTTTAATATGTTTGTAAATGATATTCATGTCGATAGAAATAAGATTTTTAGACATTCCACTAGAGGTACTTGCACCACATTTTCAGAATCCCTGTACTGTGGGCAACCCAGGACTTTGCTTTGTCAGTCTTGAATATTGTGGACCAGCCAGGACACCTCCAATCCTGTTTTAGTATCTGCAAATGTTACCTTCAGCGTGACGAAAATAATGTGATCACGTTCACATCAAGACATTCTGTTTGCACACAGACGAGCTCTGTCAGTTTTCATCATGTACATCAGGACAAAATAATAAGATTATGTCATACTTTTTATGTACTTCCTGCTGCCTGTCACTGCAGATACAGTAAATCCATGTTTTGTCTACAACTAAATGTTCACACAGGACTAAAAATGCATCGAAAAAGTGAACCAAGTTGACCATGATGCCAGTCAACTGACAGTCTGCTCTTTTCACGAGCTCCTTGGCCCTCTCGGTGACCCTAAATGATATTTTACAGATTGCCTTGTCTGAAGCAGTTCCAAAGACAAACAGGATGAACCGTTAAGTGGCGTCTGCAGATTCTTAGTGCGGCAACATGGACGGGATAAAGCAAGGATGTCTTCTGACGTGCTTGTGCTTTATTTGTTGCTGTGGGGTGCTTTGGTGAGGTCTCCACTCAAATAAGCCGTTGAGGAAAATAGATAGATAGATAGATAGATAGATAGATAGATAGATAGATAGATAGATAGAGATAGATAGATAGATAGATAGATAGATAGATAGATAGATAGATAGATAGATAGATAGATATAGATAGATAGATAGATAGATAGATAGATAGATAGATAAAAAGCGCAACGGCAAACCAACCACAACCACTCATCATTATCGTAACGGTTTTGTCAAAGAGTCAAATAAGCGTTAAAGACTAAATTGTCCATATGTGTGAATGTTAAGTGTGAACGCTAGTTTGTCTGTACTATGTCCGCACTGCTGTTGCCAAAGCAGATCTTTACGTGGAGGGAGTGTTATGATAATACTGATGAGGTGTATAGGTGAATGATCTTACCACTTTGCCTTTGAATTTAAGATCTCCAATTATGCGTACATTTATAAGTTCTGTGATGGAACATGCTAGCCACCTTCTTGACACTTCAATCTTTTGCTTGCTCACATTTATGAAACAAACCCCATCCAAGAGCTCCCCTAGTGGTGTGGATGAATATAGCCCTCAGAGTACACTTTGTATAGAGCTCGTGCATCTACGTCATCGATATCACGTGACTGGCCATATTGCCGGGCAAGCAAAGCATTGTTCAATGCTAAGTCTATTGACACGAAACAAAAAGATGTTTTATAGCAATGAAAGGAACCTGGCATAGAGGACCTGCATTTAATGCCGAAGTCGATGTTTTCGCCGATAAGAAATTGGACTGTTAATTCGCTTCTGCTTGTCTTGGACAACTGGCTATACCACATGTATCTGGTGAGTAAGTCGTCGAGATTTATACGGAAAAGTTTGAAAGCGTATAAAAGTTTGGACGCCTACAAATACTTCGTTGATGGATCTGTTCTCAATTAGGAATAAATCGCACATAGTGATGGACCCACTCAGGTTTTTTTCAATACAAATACCAATATTTAAATAAATGACCCCTGGTTTTACACAAACTCGCATTCATTAACTAGGATTGGGAAAAAAAGAAGACGGAGAGTCGGATCATCCGTACACAGAAGCGCATTGCGGCCACACGCACACACACACCTCTAAATCTCTCTGCGACAGACTTTTTTTTTAAATACGCATTGTTCTCAAGTGAGTCAATTTGGCAATATAAATTCTTCGTAATTTGAGATTAAGAATAATTCCTACCTAAAATGAAGTTATCACTACACAGGTGTGTGTATTTGGTTGGCCACCATTCATCACATTTAATTGACAAAATCCATGGATCGTTTTTGGTCTTTTTAACTGGTATTCCATGGAATGATTTCTTTGAACATCTGTCTTGTCTGTTGTGACAACAAACAGCACAACAGGTCTGAGGCATTGAAAATATTCTCCTCCAGTTCAATGTCTCCCACAATGTTGAGCAGCGCTGTTTGACCGGCTACATGACGCGTGAAAATGGTGACGTTACATGCATGAGCTCTATACGGTTGGCCAACTGTCCATCCCTTCCTCTAGTCATCCATCCATCCATCCATCCATCCATCCATCCATCCATCCATCCATCCATCCATCCATCCATCCATCCATCCATCCATCCATCCATCCATCCATCCATCCATCCATCCATCCATCCATCCGTCCATATTAATGGTTATAGTAATTTTAACCAAACTGGCACTGAAATGATATAGTTGTGCACATGTAAACATTACTATGCAATCTCTATGTGAAATTAGTGATTAAAATCAACTTCAAGAATGTGGGAGCCAAGAAGGATTCATTTTGGAGTACAACATGCTTCTATTGAATTTTTATCATTAAAAATTAGTTCAAAATTTTATTAGCAGTGGAGTAAGCCATTTCAAATTTCCCACTCATCTTGATTACATGATTACAATAAGGAGAAATGTCTCGAATGTTTTTGAACAATTAAAAAACATTTTTTACTTGAAATACACAACTATTGATGTCTTAATAACAGAATTCTGACAGGAGGTCGGTATATGCAAAATGGAGGCTCAGGTTACCAAATTACATATAGAGACCAACAAAAAGAACAAACAGAAAATCTAAAAAGATATGTCACCATATTTTGGTTCTTTTCACATTTTCTTTGCAAGCTCCAATGAGAAATACCTCAATGCGGTTTTTGTTCCCAGCGCGGGTCAAAGGTGACTCAGTCGCCCTGAGGGGAGCCAGTTGTTGGAGCTCGTCATTCACAGTGACGCCACTGCCACACCGACGTTTAGCTTTCACAAATGATGAACATTCTTGGACGCCGCGTGGGGTGTGAAGTAACAAATGTGGTGAGCATTCCCAGGGCGAGGCCCCGGGGTGCGCACTCCCACGGATGGTTATGGCGTGTGTGCGATGGCGGTAATGTTTGCCATACAAAACACACCCAAGAATGAAATGTCAGCTCTGAACCAAAATCGTATAATTCCTATATTAGTTTTTGAGCCATTTTTGTTCGTTTACTTGTCTGGTACGTACGTGAGTGTAAAGGACTGTTTGTCTATCTGTGGCCTGTGATACGGTAACCAATCCAGGGTGCCCTCCTGAAGCTGAAGTAATGTGGGAAAGATTCAAACTCAGCCTGTAAGACCACTGTAAAAAAATGCATGAATGAATGGATAACAATGATAATAATATGTAATTATTCTTTAAAAAAACATTAGATCTGATAAACAGTTCTTGAACAATAATTGTAGGTAATGACACTGTTACAATCAAGGCTAAGGGGTTAAATTGAGGTTTTATAGTTAATGATGCAATTTATTGTATTTATATTGGCCATTGGCTTTAGCAACGACACTGCTAAAAAGTGTTAAAAGAAAAAGAGGCCCGTCCAGCGACCTGCAGGAAGCGATGACGTGAACCTGCACAGCACTAACCAGACATGGCAAATGTCATCCGATCCTATTCTGAGCTATGTAGTCCATATTTGCCAGACTTGCACCTGTATGATTGACATCATCCAACATGCACTTCAGCGTTTTCCCAGGAGAAAAATCCAAAACAAAGCAGGCATATGCTTCCGATTTATCACACGCAAACTGGATTTCGATTTAAAGCAGCGAGCAAAGAAGAAAGCCATCGAGTGGCTGCCATTGTGCGTTATCGCGACTTGGAGACAATGTGTCAGGAAGTAGACCGCTGAGGCAGTGGGGATTGCGTTAAAGCACAGATCGGATGCAGCAATCTCCGCTCTTTTGTTGAGAGTTTTTTTTCATTTTATTTTATCCATTTTCTGAACAGCTTATTCTTTTCAGGGTCCCGAGCTGGAGCCTATCCCAGATGACATCAGGCAAAATCCTGGACTAGCTGCCAGGCAATCACGTGGGACACATAGAAACATTGACCCATTTGACTGCCATTCACTTTTTATCCAATATACCGGTTTGGGGGAAAAAAATGGGAGACTTGGGTATTTTTATTATTTCAAATCGATGTTTAAAATGATAATATGTCAGTTGCATATACAATAAAACAAAATACCGATTTTGCTGTGGGATCAGGTTTCTTCTCAACACCAAGCGCCATTTGCCCCCTCATCACACTGATTTTTACACCCTGTGTATGTAATCCAGTGATTGGTGCACAACGGCAGAAACACATGTCGTCTGGATTGTTAAAATTTAACTACCGTGTGACTAACTACGAACAATACTTCGACAGGTGGACACAATTGTGAATCAAAAACCCCACTGGCAAGAAATTCTATACTGGTGTGACGATTAGTAAAATTCTTCACAGCAGATTACCCCGACAACTCTTGACCCATTTGGTCAACCCAGTTACAGGAACTCTGTGCCCTATGGAATCTGCCTAGAAACAAAAGACATGCAGGTTTTTGTCTTTGTTATTTTTAAAATAACGCTTTTGACAGAGACAAAAAAAGACATTGGAGAATCTTGGTGGGTTTGTGGTTTGAATGCCCGCGTCAGTGTTCTGAGTTTTGGGGTTTGATGCTTCTGTGGATTTTGCATTTTCTTCCTCATGGATACTCTGGTGAATGCCACTGAACTAGAAAATCACGGGCAAATTATAGTGACTCACACCTGATTGCCCTGGCTACTTCAGCTATATGTATTATAATAATACAAAGAGAGAAAATGAAAATGAGGGAGAGGTACACTGTGTGATGTGGATATTTGAGAAAATGTTGGAAATGTATCAACAGAACTCATGCATTTTGTTAACAGAGACTCTCCACGCTTTGGTTTTTAGCCACAGGTACATTGAAACGATAAATATCGTGAAGTATTATTATAAAATACAGCATATATTTGACTACAGTATATAGGACCAGCTTTAAGATAGTGATCTGTCTACGATGTACACCATCACTTTCCCTAAAACCTGCTGGGATAGACTCTAGTTTTCCAGGACAGGCGATATTTAAAATGGGTGTGCTTTTGTTTTGGATTTGGCAGTCAGTTAGAATCAAATTGATACGTCGATGTGGTCCTGGGTGAGACCCGTGTGGAGACAACAGTACCGTCAGGAGGCTTCGCTTCTCTGCTTAATAATGGATGTTGTTTCCCTGAACTCACGCTCCTAATGCACATTACAATGCTTTTAACCTAATGCAGCCAAGCCCCCCCCCCCCCAGCAGTGGTCCGCTCCATCTGACTCCACACCGTCAACAGATGTGGTTTCACCTTGTTTAGTTACAGTCCATGGTTTGCAGCACTTAACCTTCATGGTTTTGGCTTCCCTCAATGGATTTTAGGTTTCCTCCTGTAGGGTTACATGCACACTGTATCATATCTGGACCTTAGTCACATGGGGCGGGGGGTCTTTTGGTAAAAAAATCTTCTCCAGTTTTTAATTCTTCAAATCATTTCGCAGACAAAAATACATTTTTGACACATTCAGGAAGTGCGTATCTACGAAAGCATTTCAATTTGATGTTGAGACAAATTTGAGTTGTCTTGGTGGTGTCATACAGTTCTGCCTAAAATAGTTTTTAATGTGACTGTTTTTTGCATTATGATTGAGTCAAGTTCCAGTGACGGGACTGAGTTTCCCAGTAAGTAGAAACAGCTGATGCAGTGCTAAAGGGATGATTGTTTTCATTTCTCTGGCACGGCTTCATGTTGTGTCATGTGGTAAATTTGGTATCAAACTATTTTGGGCAAAGCGCTTAGCAACCGAGGCATGTGATAAGGAGTTGGCGATACTTGATGACACTCAGTCACCATTATTATTATTACGCTACCCACCCGTTTTCTGAGCCGCTTATCCTCACAAGGTTTGCGGGAGTTCTTGAGCCTATCCCAGCTGTCATCGGCCAGGAGGCGGGTACACCATGAAATGGTTGCCAGCCAATCGCATGGCACATGGAGACAGACAACTGTCGCACACACCTTCACACCAAGGGGCAATTTAGTTAATTTTACTCTTGTGGCCAATGCATATTAATTGAATCATATTAGAATTTTTTTCTCATGTTCAGACTGCATGTTGCAGTAGCTTACAATAATATTAGACGTACATTTTATGAATAAAATGATGTTTCATGATAAACCTTACTACAATAGTTTATTTTAACATTGTTGCTGTCAAGAATAAAACCAAAAAAATGGAATGCGGCGTGAAACACGACACTGGGATTTACACCACTGACATGGTCATTCAGTAAAAAAATCTCGGCAATGATAATGAAAGTATGTTGATGCTGATTTTATGTAATGAACAGAAAAAATAAAGTGATGAAAAATGTCCATTTAACCCGTATGTTGATCAGCATCACGTTCTCCTTCAGAGGTTCCAGCCTTTGCAGCAATGGAGGTAAAACCGCATTTCATCATTGATGTGAGGCCACCACGTAATGTAAGTCAGCCAAAAAGCTGCGAGGGAAGCCAGTCTATCTTTGCGCTCTCATACTTGTAGAGCCCTGTCATGGGATGTCTCTACCACACCGCCGCAATCACCCCCGTCCAAAAATATCGTCTCTGCTGGCCTTTCCCATCCTTCCAAGCACTTGTGTTGTTTTATTTGGGCCCGTGCGGGGACTGTGCTGTGCAGTTTGGGACGTGGGAAAGAGGATGGGGTGGACGTTTGTACCCTCATGTGAACACGCAAGAGGAAGTGGCACAACGAGGTGCAATCACATACGCAAACACACAGTAATGCCTTCAAATGGACCACACATTTGAGAGTAATTCACCGATGTTTTGTTTTGTTCTTTTTTAATGCTCGGGGATAGTCTTGGAGCTGGATGCGGGAAGAGCTACAAGTGTGTCTTTGTGTGCAGCAACCGGAAAACAGAGTGGAAACTTGGACGTACAAGGTAGTGGGTCTTGTGAGCTGGTACTGAGGATGCCAAAGAGACAGAACATCAGAGGAAGACCAAAGAACTGCTTATCCAACAGGGCTCAGCTTCAGATCGTACAGATACAGAGTGGCTGAAAAACCTTCACAATCATATCCTTCAAAATCCCTGATGCTGCGTTCCAAGCGACAACTCAGTTCTAATGTGATCCACTCGAGATCCAAACACCAGGACGTGCAAGTCTCAGGCCTCAAGATCAAGGTTACATCCTCAATTGGCTTGCAACCACTCCTGGGTGGACCCCACCTGTCGCTGAAGTCCGCTGGGACAACCAATTCCTTTAGCACAGTTTTACACCAGCAATTTCAAAATCACAACTTTATTCTACTGTGTGCTTTTTTTGGCTAAAAAATACGACTGTAAAATATACATTTTCCTCTAATGAAAACATTTATACATGAAGGAATGTCAGATTTATGTAATGATAATTGATTTGTTACATTTGTTTTAGTGCTGTGCCAATACATAACTGTACGCACCGTTTGAAACAATACCACGTAATCATCCATCCTTCCATTTTCTTCACCGTTTATTCCCAGGAGGGTCACAAGGAGTGCTGGGGCCTATCCTAGCTGTCAAATGGCAGGAGACGGGGTACACCCTGAACTGGTTGCCAGGCACCGTGCCGCCCACCACATAATAATTCGTTGCAAAATATTTTTCTGACCCCCCGGCGATCCAAAGCACCCATCTTCGAGATCCGCTACACCACAGCTCAACGCTATTGTATTTCGTGTGTGAAAAAAAAATTGTAGATACTGTACTTGTGAAACCATAAATTCAGTGTGATGTCAACACTAATTGTTCAGTTGTGAGCATCGGTGCCGCTCCTGGAAGACAGACCGGAGTCTGGCGGGCTGAAAAGCGAGCCAACGCCGGCACAAGCTGATCTCCACTGCGGGTGGTTTGTGGAAACCCAACACGGCGTCAAATCTCCGACGGAAACCAGAGAAGGAACCGACTTCCCTCCTCCCTCTCTCTCCCGATGTGTGGTCCACTCTGATTATCGCCACTATTTACATTCTTCGCATCCTCGCTCGTCTTAGCCTTTTGGAAGCTGTTTATCCTGACGACTCTGTTAAAGGGATATTGACGACATTGGTCTCCTGTGCATGTGCGTGTGTAAAAAAGAAAAAAAAAGAAAAAAAAAAAGTCTTTCATGGTGGTGTGACAAGCGGATTTCATTTTGCTGAGGAATCATGGGAATGTTCACTTTGTGTGTGTGTGTCAGTTGCAGCTGCTTCTGCCCATCATTTTGTGTCCGAACACAAGAAAATGAACCGTCTGCCACATGAATAATAAATCTTTATAAAGTTTCAAATATAATACTTTCTTTTTTACAATGAATCCTTGAGATGATGAGCTAAATATTTGGAAGCGGGGTGCATCGAAACGTTTTCTTCCAAGTGCCCAATTGAGAACAATCGAGGGCTGCAAGGGGCACTTGACATTCTTCAGTGCAGCTAAGTCGGCGAAGCAATTGTATTATTTTTAAAAAATAGCGAATTTAGCAAAAACGTCCTTAGTTGCCATTGGTGCGTTGGCACACCCATCAGTAGAGGTGGGTGGGGTCCGTACACGCAACAAGCCTGTTCCATCAAAAAAGGCTCTATTTTGTCACAAACCAATGGTGCATGGGCGAACCCAAATGCAGGACTCCAAGACGAGGACATGATGTTCAGTAGGTTTTATTATGAACGAAAGTAGTGCACGATAATACAATCCTAGAAGGCAGGATCCAAAACACAAGAAAGAATGTCTGATAACTATGAGTCAACTAAAGAGCATAACCTAAACCGTGACTGGGCTATTATGGCACAGTACCGGAGTAACCCTGTATGCGGGAAAGCATACTCAATGAACTGGCAAAAACTAGTGTCAGAACTCCAACTTAAATACAAGGTCTAATCACAATGCCTCATGTGACAAAGCTGTGACCGGCGACAGGTGTCAGAGATGAAACCACTCGGAGCGGTGGCCTGGCCACGCCCCTCTTTGCCGTGGTCCAGCCTTGCTCATGACAGATTTCTCTAAAAAGAGCGTGAACATTTTGCCATAATTTTTTCCTTGGCTTGTTTTTGATAAAAGAAGGTCATCGGTATGTCGTTTAGACATCCAAGAATTGTTTTAAATCATGGGGGAAATATGCATAATACGTCCCCAGTGAGAAGAATCAGAACGGAAGATCAATGAATGAATGTTTTGATTAAAATCATACAGGAAACTTTGAAGTACTCCTGCAAATGCAACTGGCCAGTCAGTCTCCTCCACCAGGTTCCAGTTACCGGATTCTATTTGTGAACGTGGTGAAAGGCCAAAAGTCCTCAGGACTTCATCACGGTTGCTGACTGCAAACAACAACAACAACAACAAAACTGGTCAGTCGTCAGGAGCATTTTACAAAAGAGCCTCCACCTCACTCCAAACCACCAGTGCCAAAGATGTCGCTGGGATGCCAATGAGCGACACTGTTGGTGATAACAGCATTTTAAGATGCTGAAAACACAAACAGAAAAGAGTACAGCTCAAAATGGAGGTTTTGGGAAACAGCACCGCTAGCTGGGTTTACACGGAGCCTTGTATTCTGATTATAATAAGTTTACAAACACAAACTGATTGACAATGTTCCATAAAAACATCTAAATTGGGATAAACAGGGCAGGATGGAATCATCCTTTTACCAAACTGATCAGAAGCAAATTTTCATCAATCGGGCTTCATCTGCCTGCTCATGTTCTGTCCCGACATAACTGCGTGGTGACGTCATCGTTTACGCACTTGAAAACGTGGCGGCTTCCTGCCACACCTGATCAGCGATGGAGATGTACTTGGAACTTGTTTTTAATCTAGCTGTTGCTTTTATAAAAGTACGAAAACAATCTTCACAAGTGTGCTAAATAGGCGAGTGACCTCCATCTTGATAAATCGAGTGACCTTCACGTCTGCAAAACAGCTTTTTCGATTAAATGTAGTGACCCGTGTGAAAGCCAGATTGGAACAGATCACATCACATGCACACAGTTGACCAGAGATCTTCAACTGGAGTAAACGAAACAAAACAAAAAAGTCTGCATGTAAACCTGGTTCTTGTTGTTTCTGGGCTCATTAAAGGTAGAATGATGGACTGAGCGATTTGTGTGTGTTTCTCCAAGAAAAAAAAAATCACCGACTAGTGTCTTGGAATACATGTTGCGGCATTTTTGTTATTTAAATCTTTGCTAGCAGTGCGCCAGTTTTACAACATTGCGTTACACAAAGATATCGTTTTCACGTTTTTCATTGAACTTTTGAAACTGAAAGACGTCAGTGTAAAATCCTGTATACGTATTGCATCGCAGAATATTTGAGCATCAATATGGAGCAGTGTGTGTGTGTGTGTGTGTGTGTGTGAATGTCCCCAGGGTGCGTCACAAAGCTTTAATGTGATTGATGAATATGTGACAAGGCCTTTAGTGTCTCCGATTTCAAGACTTTCCCATAACATTCATTCATTCATTACGCCAAGTGGGGGGGGGGACGACGACGACGACACATATTGTTGTGTTTGTTGTTGTCAAGTTGGTTTGCCAGTAATTGAACATGATGGAGGAAGGTTGTTCAAAATTTAAATTGCTTTAATTGCCTTTAAATCTCCAGGATCAACTTCATGTTAATGTCGGATCTCTCAAGCGTATTCGGTGGGCGTACATGTTAATGGGCTTTGTTCTGTGGGGGTCTTGCTCTTTGGCTGACGCGCAATGCACAAAATGGGTGTAATTCCTCAATGGTAAACAGCATATTTCAAATGTGTCATGGAGGTGTGTTCAGTGGTGCCTTGAGATACGAGTATGGTCATGCTCATAACGCAAAACAGAAACCATCTTCCTCTGTCAAGCCTACTTCAAAAATAGCACTTTTTTTTTGCAAATGATTTTATGGTGGGAAAATTGGAATTGATATTTACTTTGTAATATGTATGTAATATTTACTTTATAATTAAATACAATGTAAAAACTGCATTTAATTAATTTGCTGCAACCTCTTGTGGTGTTTGTGACTTGGTCACCAGGGGCGGTATAATACAGTCATGAAGATAAAAACAAATAAGACTTTCACAACTAATGTGACTCCGTAAATTGTAATATTAGTAGTTTTAAACAGAAAATAAAATGATTGTGAGTATTAGGTAGATCTGCAATAAATTATTATTTCAATAATGTATTAATTGCCAATAACATTTTCCATTAGTCACTGAATATGATTATATAAAAAGAGTGGTCATTATTCAGTTATTGGTTTGATCTGAAGCCTGTCAGAAAATCAGCAAAAATGGTGGTAATGGTTTTCCATTTCTGCCTTATTGTTGTAATCATTCAAAAATATTAATATTAACTGTTGAGAGGTTGAAATTCTGAAGGACATTTTTAAGTCAAACTAGGTCTTAAAGCAAGAGTCAATTAACTTAATTAAAAATTGTTCCCGATGAATTTGCTAGTCTGTTCGTTGTTGATAAATTGATTAATCGTTGCTCTTCCAATCATCTGTCTACATGTGATGATGCACTGTTTGTGTTGCCATTTGTTCTTATTGTGACTTATTGTGATTTGAGGCCACTTGTAAGTTGAATATTTGCAAATCAAAGCCAAAAATCACCCAAACAAAGCGAGGAACATTTAATAACCATACCAATGTATCCAGTAAATGTAGAAATATAATCAATAATCAACCAAAAATATTAATTATGGACAAAAATATGAGGGCACTTGGTCATTAGAATGTGTTGTTTTCCATTTTCACTCTTCTGATAAGATTTATGGCATTTGGAGTATTGACTTGATTGCGGAAGCAGTAATATGACTTTTGGCATGCAGAGCTCTTGCGACATAGGTGCCCCCCCAATACTGCAAGTGGGCTGCTCATGGGTCCATGTAATAAAGGTCCATGGACTCAACACCTTCCTTGTTGACACATCAGCCTTCTTTTGTATTATTTGTCTTCAAATGTTCATCTGTTAACGTCCACATTCTGGCGATTGACTTTCCTTCCATGGTTTGAGCACAGGCCGACATTTCTCATGCCCCTTTTTCTCCGTCTCAGGTCCCCGTGTGGGGGGGCCTCCATTCTTGGCGCGAGTTGGGTCAGCGTGCTGTCATGGTGCTGTATCATGTAAGCAAACAAGCTTGATAGGCCATTGTTATTCTTAGACGTGACAGGAATGGAAACATATCGCAGAGCCCTGCGTCTGCTGCCAAGTGATGCGCATGCTGGATTGGAAGAAGATTCTGTGGATATTTGCAAGATAATTAGAGTCCTTTGCGGGTCCCCCAATGTAATCAGCAATGGTGCGATCACCTTCTGTGTTCATGACAACACGCCCGCACATCATACTAGACGTCTCAGTTGAGGGAAAAAATAAACAATGGGATATTGTCATGTAATTATTAATATAGCACCTTTGATGAAAGACCCTGGTTGGATAAACAGATTGCATTAACACATCGGAGCATTGGGGAGGCGATGATGATGCCATGTGGTGCGGGTTTTAATTTTTGCAATTTATGCTCATCAAGACAAAGCTGTTCCCTTGAAAATAAAATATACAGATATTATGTAAAACAGCTTGATTGCACATGATACGATTTACAGGATTTCTTCAAAACAGTCGTCGGGTGCACTTGAAGAAAAAAAATATCTTTCCCTGACTCCTGAGGCAATCTTTGAAGGTCATAGCTGGAAAATCTTTGAGTTTGGGGAAGCTCTTTTAATAGCCTAAGAATCGATTAAGGAGGAAATTTGAAGTGCTCGGTATTCAGAGGTACCTCGACTTAACGAGTGACTCACTTACGGTTTGCTTTTGAAGAAACAATCCGTCGTCTAAAGGATTTTTTGTTTTGATTGGAGAGCAAAAATATGACATGCGAGGACTGGTGGGAGCGATTTTTGCAACAAATGCTGTCTGGCACTTCGATCCTTTAAAAAAAGGCAATGATTCGTTGTCTTTGCACCTGTGCTAAAAATGTAAAGGCTGTTTTTTTTTCCATTCTAAAAACATCTTGATACAAAATATGTTTTCAATGCAGCATATGCAGGTTTGTAAGGGTATATAAAAGAGTTATAGCACAGTCTGTGTCGGACTGCCAGCTCGTGTTCAGAAGGTCTGTCAGTGGTGACCATCTTTGTCATGGGCGGACTGCCAGCGGCGAGAGAAGGATTTTCCAGCTGACTGGTGCATGGAAGCCTTCAGGGAGCGTAACTCCAAACAGACACGCCACGTCTCATTCCATCAAACGGACCTGTCGGCGTTTGCCCTGACTTATGCCTGAAGACTAGAAAATGTTTCATGAAAGTATGTGCGGCTGCTGGTCTGTACACGATAACGACCACGTTACATGGCTCTTTTGAGGAGTTAAGTAGACCGTCTCAACTGTATTGAACAACCAAGTTATTTCATATTTGTCCAAATAAATGGAGAATGCAATGATGACAACAAAAGTAGCTCACAAGAGTTTAAGAGCTGATATCCAACTGTTTTCTACTATTTCCACTGCCTTGGTGAAGGTCAGTGCTGCCACCCCCACCTTTTTTTTTCGTTTCTTTAAAACAAATAATCTCAACATTAAAACCTTCTGTTTGTGTGGACAGTACCTTGGAGGGTCCTCCAACACTGACTGTGGGAAAGTTCCTCTTAATCATCCTTTCC
Organism: Syngnathoides biaculeatus; assembly: GCF_019802595.1. NCBI lineage: Eukaryota > Metazoa > Chordata > Actinopteri > Syngnathiformes > Syngnathidae > Syngnathoides > Syngnathoides biaculeatus. The sequence goes on along the minus strand of NC_084647.1, from coordinate 27,456,650 downwards.
TGTACACATGCAGCAGACTTCCAGTAATTCACGTTTCCATCCATCCAATTTCCAATCCACTTATCCTCACAAGGGTCGCTTTTCACTCCAATGAAATAAAACATCTGGGGACTTCTTGTATTTTTCATCTTGAATCCCAAAGAAAGAACATGGTGTCGAGAGTTAACCTGTAAACAAACACAGTTTTGAAAATGCCTTTGAAAGTAATCTACAACATCAGTTTTATTCACCGCCATGATCATTATCATCATCATCACCGCCATTAAGTGTGCACCATTGAAAAACTTCACTCCAGTGAAGTGGTAATGAAAATGCAGGCCTGTTCGGGTTGAAGGCTGCAGAGCCTGGATCTCACACTTCTGAGGACTGGGGTTCAAATCCCAGCCCCATTTGGCTGCATCGCTCTGTGTTCAGGGGGCCTTAGAGTTTGCGGCGTACTTGAAATCAGAAACACACCGCAACAAATACAACAACATTTCCACCTCCTCTTGTAAGTCTCCTCCCCAAAACAAGATGTCTGTCGTAGTTCCGAAACTGATCTGTGACAGGCAGGGTTGGAAGTGTACAACTCCTAGTTTAAGATGTTAAGACCTGAACAGAGAGAAAAATGTACAAAATCTGCAGCCTGGGAATCAGGATGGACTTACAACCATCAAGTCTTTGCTTACTTTGATGGAAAGTGGGGGGAAAATCTGATGATCATTTTGTGTCGACTACACTTGAAGAGAAATGCAAGATGAATTCTGGACGTCTCGTGTCAATCACAGATTCAGCAACTAAAATTGTTGTGTCTGGATCCGTAATGTGTGAAAAAGGAGTTTGCTGGCATGGAAAGGAACATCCGCTTGAGAGGCTCAATGTTTTTGTGTCGTATCGCCTGAGGGCTGATATCATCAAGTGCTCTCTCCTCAGTGAAGACAATCGATTTTCGGCCTGGGGTAGTGGCAGCTTCTCCTCACTCGATGCAATGCACGTAAAAGTACAAGTGACATGTAACACAGTGAATGAATGAGCCTTTAGTGGCGAGCTGTATCAGGTGAAGCAAAGGGACGTCGCTGGGGGGTTGGGGGTGAGTCAGCATTGTCTTTCCATCACTAATGGCCAGGAAATGTCTACCTAGGAGAGTCTAATTGGATCTCTTCCCCGTCCAACTCCATTAGGCCCGAAATGGCAACACAAGCAGAGCGACAATCAGATGGAGGGGCGTGGGGGGGGGGGGGGTGTAATGGAGGAAAAGTGTACTGTAGTAAGTGTTTGTTTAACATGGCGCAAAAAGTAATACATCTTTAGCAATCCTGTTACAGCAGTTCCCTTTTAAATGCTCCCACATTTATAAGGAAGGCGCATTTGCGGGATGAGCAGCAGAGCGCATCATATAGATTGGAGCCACGATGAAACTTGCAGAAGCTTCTCAGCCGGTTGCCGTTTTAATGGGTGATAAAGATACTTTCCAGCAGCTATGCCCGGGGACCGACGGGGCTGGTCCACGACTGAATGCGTGGAAAACAAAATGACTGTCGCCGCACACCAAATGATTGAGCACATCTGCAACGGAAAAACTGCGACCCTATTTGGGTTTGATGCTCCACGGCGCTGTGTTATGTTTTTAGTATAAAATAAAAACATGGTTGTGATCGTCAAGGGAGGAGCGTGTTGCTACAAAAAACAGAAATGAGAGGAAGAATATTTTGATAGATTGTTGACAATGCTTGATCACCGACCATCGATGCATGACTTTCCGCACTTTGCTTTATAGCCATAGGTGGATATGAAATATTAAAAAAATTATAATAAAATTTTAAAAAAGTTAAGTATCACTATAAAAAACAATATATATTCATATGCAGTTTATATACTGGGGCAGCATGGTGGAGCTGGTGGAAAGCGTTGGCCTCAGTTCTGAGGACCCGAGTTCAATCCCAGCCCTCCCTGTGTGGAGTTTGCATGTACTCCCCCGTGCCTGGGTGGGTTTCCTCCGGGCACTCTGGTTTCTTCCCACATCCCAAAAACATACAATATTAATTGGACACTCTAAATTGCCCCATGGTGTGATTGTGAGTCCAACTTTGTCTCTGTGTGCCCTGTGATCGGCTGGGAACCAGTTCAGGTACCCTGCCTCCTGACCGTTGACAGCTGGAATGAGAGCACTCCCGCGACCCTTGTGAGAATAAACAGCTAAGAAAATGGATGGATGGATATATATACTGTGTATTGTTTTGTATATGAGCTGTATACTGGATTGCTTGACAGCATCTCAGCAGTTGCAATGGTCACTGTGTGGCAGGCCCAAGATTTACAGCAACAACAATACATTTTTATCAAACAGAACTTCCATTACTTTTTGTGCTAACTTGGTGTCACGTTGAATTCAATAACCACAGAATAACTTTTCCTCTGTGAAGGTTATATTTTACTTGAGGTGTCCTTGTGAGCACGTCATTCTGAAAAATTAGCTTGTTTCAACCGCATTGGCCTTGATGAAGATCTAGATCGCTCTCGTTGCTTTACAGGCATGATAATCTTTGAACCAAAATCTTTGCTCCAGCTCACAGCTAGAATTGACCAAGCACACGGGAGGCCGTCCGGGTTTCACGTGTAAACACTCGACCAGGCCGGAGCATGTGAGCGTCTTACTACGTTCAGGGTCATTTCGAGGCCAATACCAAAAGAGGAAGGCTTTCCTCGAGATAAAGGTCATTACAAGACTAGATCAGTGGCATTTCAAGTTATGTGATACATTCCATGAAGTTCAAATAACCCACCAACTTGTGTGGAGTTTGCATGTTCCCCCCACACATCTATAGGTTTTCTCTGAATTTCCCCTACGTGTGATTATGAGCGTGGCTGTTTGTCTCTATGTGCCCTGCGATTGGCTGGCAACCATTTCAGTATGTACCTCGCCTCCTGCCCATCGACAGCTGGGATAGGCTCCAGCACTCCTGCGACCCTTGTGAGAATAAGCAGCTCGTAAAATGGATGGATGGAATTCATTTATTTCCTCATAATTCCACATCCAATGCCCACAATAATAACTTCAAAATGTTGTTTTAAATGTGCAATTGAAAAAAACAAGAAATCACCTTGTACATACTGTTAATATTCCTCGCCTTTGCCATGAAGCTGAAAATTCCCCGTTCCCATCCCCCCTGATCCAGATGTTACATGTTCCTCCCATTTAATTCCATCTGAGAATAAGGCTGGAAAAAGTGATCCCCAAGAGAGACTGAAAGAGATACACACCAAGGGGACCTGCACTTTGTATTACAAATACAGAGTTAAAGGGGAAAGCCACTGGTTTGCATTAACAATGTATCCAATAGATCATGTAATATGTACTCTATTTTGACAATGTGATGTTAAATCCTCTCTAATTTAATAGTGTTTTGAGAAGATTTTCATCAAAAATTACGAATTTTCAGGGGCGCTGCCATTTTCGCGAGTCACACGACCTACGTGGACGGATGTGACATGTTACGTGCTGCAACAAAGGTTCGATTACATGGGACACCATTTATGCCCAGTGCTGATTTCTCGGATTTATCCTCATCTGATGAAAAAATAGCAGTATCGGTTGATCGGGAAGATGGAGGAAAACTTCCATACACAGCCGTGAGCGGTACCGGTTACGCCGCCCCGGGTCACGCAACTAGTTAGCATGCCGGAGTCTCGTTCGTTATCGGAGTTAACCAGAACCGGCGAGCCGGCTGCTGCGGGACGGCGCGCTGGGCAATTGAGCTCTCCACCGGCAGCCCGGTCCCGGGCCCGTGCGTGCACGGGACGGAGGACGTGTGTGTGTGGGGGGTTTCAAGCGGGAGGTGTCAGAAAAGTTACCACAGGGATAACTGGCTTGTGGCAGCCAAGCGTTCATAACGACGTCGCTTTTTGATCCTTCAATGTCAGCTCTTCCTCCACAATACGGAGGAAAAAGGCGTGAGTGACGTGTGTTATGCGGGAGACAGACACCCCCCAAGCTGGCTTGCTGGCTCCAGTATAGCCGTGCGCGGCACCGCTCACGGCTGTGTATGGAAGTATTCCTCCGTCTTCCCGATCAACCGATACTGCTATTTCTTCATCAGACGAGGATAAATCTGAGAAATCAATGCTGGGCATAAATGGTGTCAAATATAATTGAGCCTTTGTTGCGGCACGGTACACGTCACATCTGCGCACATAGGTCATGTGACTCGTGAAAATGGCAGCACCCCTGATAATTCGTAATTTTTTATGAAAATCTTCTCAAAACACTATTAAATGAGAGAGCTTTTAGCATCACATTGTCAAAATAGAGTACACCTATTGGATACATTGTTAATGCAAACCAGTGCATTTCCCCTTTTTTAAGGACGAGGAAGGTTTGGTAGGCTGGTCATCCTTGCACAGGAAAAAAAAACTCAGCTGCAAATGTGTGGCTAACCTGTGTGCCCGGTGGGCTGCTGTCTACAACTACATCTTTACGTGTTGCGAAATTTGAAGTTTGTGCGCCAACTCGAAGGATACGTCACGTGAGGAGACAGTTAGGCAGGGAACAGTGGGGGCACTGTGCCGCCCTGTAAATTGAGGCTTTCTTCCTGCCAGAGGGTGACATAGTGGCACATTCATGTGGACATGTGGGTGGTGGGTGCCTCGTTCTCGTCATTGTGTCTCTTTTTTGGTTCAATTAACATGGAGTAGATTCGGCATTCGTCTTCCACACAGACAATTCTGTGACACCAGCAGTATTCTTTTTAAAATTTACATTCACATAAGCATATTTAGTAGGCCATGTAGTGGACTAATTGATTTTTTAGAACACAATGACTTAATTGTAATCGATAACATTACTGGGAGAAAATGTGTATCTAAATTTTGGACATTTCCATGATAACAGCTTGATTTGGTACATAGAGTATTTGAAAACTGGCCGCAGAAACCATAGCACTTTTTCATAGCACCTTCTCTCTGGTCATGTGCCGTTCTGCAGGAGTCTCAAACATGATGTACAGCAATTTTCCTCATAAGAACTCGAAGCGACACCTAGTGGTGCAATGTATTATTTTCTCAACGATTTTGAAAAGGTTCCCCTAATAGTTGGATCGTTGAACATGACAGAAGAGGCTTTTGAAGAGTTTCATCCGGATGATTTGGGCTGTCTTTTTTTTTTTTTAAACGAAACATTCATTCATCTGGGCTGCTATGTGAAACAATGTTGTCATTAGGTCAGCAACATAGTATCATGTTTTCTACATGATCTTCACATTTAAATTTATATGTACATACTGTATAAAAGTAAAAGTTATGTTTTTACATTCAAATTTCTTTTATCAGTTTATTATTAGTGTAAAGAACCAAATATGAAATTCTAGTCACACGTTTATTTAAACATGTATGTTTTTCCCATTGTTGCTTATCGTATTCTGGTGCTTACTTTAAGCACAAGAGCTGACTATTTATAGAATATTTATTGATGCATATAGGAAATTGATGAATAGGTGGAAGGATGGACACATCTTATGGTAAAAAAAAAAAAATCCCTAAACTGTGTTTTGTAAAAATATATAAAGCTGATGACCAAAAAATATTGATGCCTCAAGATATGAGATTTTTGAGAAAAGAGCTTTTTGGCAGAAGTTTGTTTTATTCAACTCCCAATCGAAGCTTGTTGCTAAACAAAGCAAAGAGACTTACACAACGTGTAATGCAGGGGTGCCCAGACTTTTTTACCCCAAGATCTACTTTTCAAGCAGCCAGCCTCTCGCGAGCTACCGACGACAGTGGGTGGGTTTGGGGGGGAGGGGGCGTGATGATGATGCTCCCAACCCGTTTTAAGGTTAATGTTATGTTGCCTCCTATATTTAAAATACAGAATTAGCTTTTTGTGCTTTCATCCTGGATCAGGCTCTGCCAAGGAGGAATTTTAAAATTACACACTATCTCATCCTGCACTTTCTACTTTGCCTTCAGACCAGACCTTTCCCACTTGGAAAAGAGAAAATCTCATCCATTTTCACCACTTTTTCTTTGATAATTCACATACTCCGACAGTCATTGCATTTTTTTTGGCACGCCGTCCCGCAATTGATCAAGACTGCCGACGCATTGAGCACTCTTGGTGTAATGAAAACATCCACATCACTTTGAAACGCTAACACACAATGCAAAACATCAGAAGGCATAACATAACATTTACTGTATGTGGGGATGTTGTAATTAAGGGTTTAAACAATTGCTGTTTAAACACAAACTCTACAGCAACACATTGTAGACATACAATATAATAATACTCAACAGCATATATTAATTACAAAGGCTTCTTCTGTCCTTTACCTGTCAGCATGGGCGGCGGTGGAGGTGAACATGGAGGACAGGGTGGAGGTTTTCAAGGGAGAGACAGCTCAGATCACCTGCATGTTCACCACAGATGACAGCATCGATGCATTGACCATCCAGTGGTTCTATGTGAGTTTCCTGACCTCACACATTAGGTCAAACATGTCCAATAAAAACACAGTAACATGTGCGCGGTCTGTGGCCAATTCCCATCTCCAGGTGTCGAGGACGGGAGAGAAGCAGAAGATCTACCATCAAGACGCCAACCTCAAAGAGATGGACCAGCAGTTAGCAGACCGCTTCACTGTCAACGTCACAGCGGCCACCGGAGATGTGGTGCTGATCATCACTGATGTGCAACTGAAGGACCAGCTAGAGTTCATCTGTCTTGTCAAGAGTCAGACGGACGCCGTCTCCGAGGGACGCACCAAGCTACTGGTGTTCGGTAAGCCAAAAGATGGTTCAAAAGACGGAATCATGCGGTTCTTGCTCTGGTGCGTCATCCTATCTTATGAATTCCTTAATATCTGAACATTGGCTGTAATCTGGGTGGCACGATGGAGCAACTTCTTCGAACACTGGCCTCACAGTTCTGAGGACTGGGGTTCAAGTCCCGTCGCTATCTGTGTGGAGTTTGCATGTTCTCCCCGTGCCTGCGCGGGTTTTCTCCAGTAATTCTGTTTTTCTCCCACATCCCAAAAACGTGCATTAATTGGAGACTCAAAATTGCCCGTAGGTGTGATTGTGAGGGTGACTGTTGTCTGTCTCCATGTGCCCTGTGATTGGCTGGTAACCAGTTCAGGGTGTACCCTGCCTCCTGCCCAAAGACAGCTGGGATTGGCTCCAGCACTCCTGCGACCCTTGTGAGCATAAGGGGTCAGAAAATGGATAGGTGGTGGAAATCTGTGACCAGGAGCAAAATGGCCAAAAACTCAAGCATATAAAACAAGGGTCTCTTACTCAATTTACCTTGGGGCCGCTGGAGGCAGAATATGGCTGAAGCTGGGCTGCAGATGCACACACGTGCAGTTTAAATTGGGGAAAAAAAAAAAAAAAATCTTGTCAAATTTATTTTTTTTAACACAAAATGAGATAAGTAAGGACGGTGGTGTAAACAAGCTGTGTCCATAACAACTAATAAAAAAATCTCCATTGCAACGCGGTTGTAGATTTCACTCACTGAAAAAAATTTCTCTGCTTGTATCAAGCCTGGTAGATGTCACGCCCCCGAGAAGCGTATACCCCACCGTGATCGGTAGGTTCTTCAGCTTGTGTGCAGACACAACGCCGTAAAAGTGCCATTCATTTAAAAAAAAAAAAAAAAGCTCAGGGGCCGCATTAACAATAAACTTTCATATTAAGGTGGGGGCCACAAAATATCATCTTGTGAGCCGCAAATAGACCCTGGGGCGCCAGTTTGAGACCCCTGATATAAAAAAAAGGATGAAATGTGATTTAAACTTTATGAATTGAGATCATTTTACAGTAGTGGGAAGTACAGTTTTTCAGTTTTTGATTCAGTTGTTCAATGTTGCACAGAAAAACCAGACTTACCTACCATCGAGGGTGTTCAGACTGGGATCTACGTCAACAAAGACACGTTGTCCAGGGTACGCAAACAGCTTCTGTGTACACGAAATGATGGCATCATACTCATCATGCATCTTACTTGTACTGTTTTTCAGATTGGCTCCTGCGAGGTCAAAAATGGCTTCCCCAAGCCCAACATTACTTGGTACCGAAACAACATGCCATTAGGAGGAGTTAGTGATGGTGAGACAAGGGATGAATGTTATTAAATTTCTTGTAAATTAAAAATAAACACCAATTTGTCGCAGCACAAAGAAGTGTGTTGTTAACAAAACAGACACATTTAAATGATTAAAATATTGCCGGGAATATAAAATAGGGTTTGAAAATCATAAAATCAATCAAATTGCTCTCACTTTTCTCAAACACTGTGACAATGTTGGCCGGATGGCCCGAAACGATGCTCCACTCTTAAAGCATCCGGTGCCTATCCCACCACGTTGTTGTAGGTGTGTTTCATGGCACAACGACGGGGCACACTAAAGCGGCCACGCCAGTTCGAAGCTCCTGTCCACACAATGGCTCGCATTGGACTTTTTATCTTGCTCTTCTGGCTTCGCCTCATGACATGTGCACACTCACGGCTGAGAGTGAAGCGTTCTCTGTCGTGGAAAGTCTTTGCATACATGCATTTTAGGTTTTTAAAATATGTGTTGGTATATTGTACTTACAAACAATCTTTAATATCTCAGCTCACTTACACCGGGATGCGATCTCTGCGTGTGTTGCAGTGGTGTCGGTTGCGCAGAGCACCACCATGGAGTCCAGCGGTCTGTTCTCCGTCAGGAGCGACCTGAACCTGAAGGTGATGAAGGAGGACAAAGACACTCAGTTCTACTGCGAGGTCACCTACCTCGTTCCCGGAGGAACCAGAATGACTGAGACCAGCCCCATTAATATCACCGTATACTGTGAGCCTCACACCCTATGGAAACACGCACAAACAAGAGCAATATGAAGTCAATTCATACAGATGGCTCGCAGAGATGTGATGCATAAAATGAATGTTGTTTTGTGTCAATGGCATTTAATCACAACAGTGGCCAAGAAAATGCAATTTTCAGGCAATGGGAAAAGGGCCAGGCAGCACGGTGACATTGTGATTATGATGCCCACTTCTGATGATGAAAAGCGATGAAAAGCTACGTCCTTTTACATCAATCGATCCATCCATTTTCTTTGCCGCTTATCCTCAAGAGGGTCGCGGGGAGTGCTGGAGCCTATCCCAGCTGTCAACGGGCAGGAGGCGGAGTACACCCTGAACTGGTTCCCAGCCAATTGCAGGGCACATGGGCACTCACATTCACACCTACGGACAATTTAGAGTGTCCAATTAATTAAATTAAATCCTGGTTTCAAATGATAGATTCGGACCCCGCATTGACAGTACATTTTGTGTGTTTGAATAAGACTATTTTTTTTTTCTTTAACTCTCGGTCTCAGATACTGAGACTTAACCTCGGAAGGCTTCTCCGTATTATATTTCAGACCCATCCACTGCTGTCCACCTGTGGGTGGAGTCGCCAAAAGGCAAAATTAAAGAGGGCGATTCGATTATATTTCATTGCTACGGCAACGGGAACACGCAATCCTCAGTCTATAACATCAAACATGGAGAAGTAAGCAACTATTTTACTTACGTACGATTTAATATTGTCTAGCAGATACAAGAAGCACCATAATTGACTTGACTTTTTTTTGTTTGTCAGATTGATCATGACATGGTCTCTAACATGTTTGTGCTGGAAAACGTGACCCGCCTCCACAGCGGCAATTATGAGTGTACCTCAATGGACATGGAAACCTATGACCAGCTCTCAGGGAATACCACTGTGCATGTTAACTGTACGTATCTTGCACATCATTTCAACAAGGGTTTCTTGACAGATTCTTGAAAATTTGCCGCTGTGCACGCAGACCTCGACCCAGCCGTGGTGCTGCCCGCCAACGTGGAGATGGCTCAAGGCGATGACTTGACAGCCACCTGCAACGCTCTGTCTTCTCTTCAGACACACACAGCCTGGTTCAAGGTCACGCACACAAACAAACGGAGGGGGAATACTCAATCACTGTTGTCCACGGAGTCACTGGTGGTGTTGTGGTACACTCGCTTGACTTCGGTCCGGAAAGCGTGGGTTCAGTTCCCACTCCGTGAAGGTGTGAATGTGAGTGTGAATGGTTCTCGGTGTCTATATGTGACTGGCAACCACTTCAGGGAGTAGTTTTGATTACGCCCGAAGTTAGCTGGGTTAGGCTCCACCGTCCCATGACCCTAACCAGGGTAAGCAGTGTTAAAAACGAACTGTTGTTCATGGACGTAGTAAAACGCAAACACGTCGACTAGCACAAGTGAAAGAGTGGAGAGACAACATTTTGAAGAAGCGCTGGCTTCATTTAAATCTACGGTGTTGATTAATTTTTGTTGCTGAGGTGAAGGATGTTTCCGGAAGTCCACACTCATCTGTACTGTCTTGAGCACGTGCAGCTACATGTTGTGTCAGTTGCACCACAACTCAAGCCACTCCACTTTCTGTTGATACGCAGACTCATCCACCATCTTTGATGAGGTCCGAAAACGGGAGTTTGATATCTGGGTGATTGAGGTCCAGTTGTTCGCGTCGAGAGAAAAGAGCAGCAGAGAGAGGGCAAGCCTTGGGGTGCCCCAGTGCTAGTGTTGCGTCCAGATGAGGTGGTGTGCCCACCCTCACCTGCTGTGTCCTGCCTGGCAGGAAGCTGTTGACAGATGGCTGGTGAGATGCGCACCTGGAAAAGCTTGGAGGAGAGGATTTTCGGGGATAATGGTGTTGAAAGCAGAACTGAAGCCGACAAACAGGATCCTCGTGTGGGTCCATAGGCAAACTCAAGGGGGTCCAAGAGGGGTCTTGTGACATCTTGAGGTGGTCCAGCATGGAGCAAATCTATAGTAGAAGGCATTCAAGTCATCAGCCAATCCTTTATTGTTCTCGGTTTGGGTAGATGACCGCTTCGCGCTGGTTAGCGATTATAAACTGACGCAGACTTGTGAGCATCAAAATGGTCCCCCAGCTTTTTTGGATGTCTCTTTGCGATATTGATTTCTTTTGTCAGCTGGTTTCCTACCTGACTGAACAGGGCTTCGTCCCAACTCTGATAGACGTCCTCTTTAGCGTGGTGCAGTTGGCAAAGTTTTCACAGGACAGGTCTTTTACGTACGAGTACGGGACATGGAGGAGAGTTTGACCACCACAGTGGACCTGACCTGTCATGTGCGAGGCTTCCCAACTCCCTCCTTTATTTGGACCACCATGGTGTAACACTGGTTTAGAATGTTGTTTTCCCTGGTGGGAATAGTATATACGGAATTAATGGTTGAGGTTTGATTTGTTAAAGTCCCCAAGAAAATGACTGCTGATTCTGAGTGTCTTGTATCAACTTTGCTGACTTTGTCAGCCAGGATCTGCACTGCGGCGTTCGTATTAGCTTGTGGGGGATGCTAACTCCGTTAGGATGAAAGGGAAAGTTTATAAAACAGTAGTGAGGCCGGCTATAATGTATGGATTAGAGACTCTGGCTCTGAAGCAACAAAAGGAAGCAGAACTGGAGGTAGCAGAAATGAAGATGCTGAGGTTCTCGCTTGGAGTGAGCAGGTTGGATAGGATTAGAAATGAGCTCATTCGAGGGACAGCCGTGTAGAAAAACTTACAGTTCAAAAACAAGCACTCCAAGTCAGGGCTGCAGTGTGTGCTGAGCTCTGTGACCATTTTTTGTTGATGTAGATGCATACCTGAAAACTTCGAGTTTTTCCACGTAGCTCCATGTCGGTATCGTGTACTTGGAACCCCGGGCAGCATTATAGAGCAGTCAGGGATGTGTTCACATAGCTAAGTCTGTGTGAAGCAGAGGGTGGGAGAACGTGCAAAGTCTTTACTGGTCTATGTGAGGAGCTGAAGGAAGCCCATACATTGGGTAGAGTGTGTAGAACTGCAAGGTGAATCGATGGAAGTGGACATCAAAATCCTTACTGTCTGAGTGTAACCTGATCTACAGCATGTTTTGCTCTGTGGCACCATCTTCCCGGTCTCTTCCATGCGCCATAGAATCTGGTCGCTCCACTCGGGAGTAGTTCGCGAAAGAAGGTTGTGGGAGACTCGCTAGTGGAAGTAAGTCACAGAATGTATCCAAACACAGATAAAAACAAAAAAGAAACATGGTTCATACTAGAGAGGGCAATATAGAGGTGTCCACCTGTGGAGGCGCCATCTTGGTTTTGAATAATGTTCTGCATTCGATTTTACAGATTCATTTTTATTATCTAATTTTACTTTGCTTTTTATGTATGCACTGATTCAGCGGAAGCTCTCTAGTTTCATTTTACAGTGGTATAATGACAATAAATGGCATTCATTCAAAATGCATGTTTGCTTACTAGCACAATAAAGAGAACGAAAAAAAAGTTGTTCTCCTTGTTCACAAAACAATTGCCAAAAATGCACCGAACAGTGGCTGAAAACCCCAATGCTTAGTGTATTGGTTATGAATAATAATAACATCCACCCAGTAGTATTTCCTTGTCAATGATGTGTATTAAATTGACTCTCGATTTTTTTTTTAGGATGGACGAGAGCTTTCAACAGGCCACACTTTGAGAGTGAAGGATGCCACCTTTGACACAGCAGGGACGTACAAGTGTGTGGTGACCGTTCCTGAAATTGACAGCATGCAGAGGATGGAGACCCTTCATGTCAATGTAAAAGGTCTGTTTGCTTATTACCTCCGGCAAGGAAGTTTCCAGTGGTGTGACTTGGTTCATCTGCAGTTGCTTTTACCGTAGATAGGAGAGTACTGATACCAGGTTTCAGGATCAGGACTGGTGAAGATATTGAGTTAATTGTCCTCCTCGCCAGTAGTTGACGCTACACTGTGGTGCTTTGAAACGACAATCATCACGTACTTCAGAAAGATATTTGGTTGTGATGTGTTATAAGTTGTATGTTTCTAAAGTAGTAGTGGTATTGGTGATAACTTGAGGGAATACTCGTGTTGGTATCTGTCAGGAAAAAAAGTTATTGAGCATCCTCAGTTTTTAGTTTTACTACCTCAATCTACACATTGTTTTAAAAAATATTTTTTTTATTAAACTACACCTTTCCTTTCCACATGTACAGTATAATTATTTGACAATATATTACAATACTTATGTGTGTTTTATAGTAAGTACTTTAGATTAAAAGTAACTTGTAAGCTTTTCAAAGGAATGACAGTATTATTTGCCGTTCAGGTGCACCAGAGATCATGAAACCTGAACGCACAGACATCGAGGAGAGTTTGGCCAATACAGTGGAGCTGACCTGTGACGTGCGTGGGTTCCCAATCCCCACCGTTATTTGGACCACGCTTGATGGAAAGGTACCACTGACTTTTTGACTATATCTTGCACACCCTATGATAAAAAGCGTACCTTTCATGGTTGAGGTGGACGAATCAAACTCTGACTGATAAGATACTTCCTGTTTTTCCTTCAAGATATAAGGTTTGTTTCAAAGATGTCGGTGGCTAAATTTTACTCCAATTCTGGAATGACCGACTGTTAAAGGGGGGACACACAAATGCAGTGAGTATCCCTGACTTAAATCCTGTATCACTGCAGGTCCTGGAGACCACATCCCAAACAGACACAGAGGACAGCGTCCACAGTGTGGTGACTGTGGAGGTGACCTCCGATATCACCGCCTTCTGCAATGCCTCCAACGTGTACGGCGCCGACGGTGTGGCCTTCAACATTAAAGCCAGTGAGTACCTGCTTAGGTTTCGTGCTTGTGCACTAGGGTCGAGCATCTCTCCGACGCTGAGGTTAGCCTCATATGTGCGTAATTAGAAATAATCATTAAATTAGATTTTTTTTTTTTTAAGCCTGCTTTTAATTGTGTGCTTATAACACCTCTTATATCCAACAATGAGGACTAGAAGTGCACAAATCCATGATCACGGTTGTGCTTTGTGCATGTAGCACCACAGTACATTATTCGTTATTCCCATGAGTCTTGGACACGTTCTTCCTTGATTCCAAAATGAAGCTCAACTCTTTCGGTCAAGTAGGGGTACTTCTTCCACGTGTATTTTCTGTTTTCACTCATAATGTTTCCAGATTTGTCCTAGACCAGCTCAAGCCTTCAGACGAACCCCCCACTTGTGTACTTTTGGTCTGTGTCACATCCGTTATTTGTATTTCGGCTGTGCTAACGTGTTGATTGCGTGCCACTGTTGTCATAACTTGCTCCTCTTCCTCCTGTGTGTTAACATGTCGTGACATCCCTCTGTGTGCCCCTTTACCTAATTTCAGTTGTATACACTACAGCAGCCACCACCACCACAACCACTAGCACAAGCACGAGCACGAGCACAAGCACGAGCAGCACTCGCACAAGCACGAGCATTCTTTCCTCTTCCACAGGTAAGGCCACAGTTGCTCCATGTTGTCTTCTTCGCTGCGTACGTTTGAAACACAACATTTTCAAACTCTTGACGGCGCAGTGTGAAATGTGGATGCTGGGTATTTGTACTGTAGCTGCAGGACTGATAAAGTTCTTTTCAATTGGAGCCGATTAAACATTTAACGAGTCAAGACAGAGAATTAATTATGGAGAGACAAGAGTAAAACTGACATAAAGAGTGTAAGTAAATCAAATCTGGAAATTAATATTTATTTATATACTTGAGTACTTTTACAGTTACAGGGATTAGGTTTTGGGTTCATTCATTCATCAGCAAGAATTTGAAATACTTTACCACACTGCCCAACTACAGATGAGCATATTTAACTTTTAAATTAAAATACATTAATTCATTTAATCTTTAATTAGTTTCTGCACATATATCTTTCTAGTTATTTAACTTTAATGTGGACTTCATTTGAATGGAATCATTAAGTACATTTTTTTCCTATATTCAAATACAGTGTAATTGTTCAAACTGCGTAATGCACACAAAACCTTTGAGGAATACAACCATTTTTGTTGATGTAAAATCCTGTTACTGTATTTAACTGTTGGTCATTACGGTCATTGTCGACTTGGAGGGCAAAGTACATTTTCATGGTGTAAAAAGTATGACACTCATTAACATAGACAAATAAAAAACACACTACAAAAAATAGTTACAGAGGCAGGATGAGGGGATAAGGACCAAACTAGACTACTACGAATACCTAAAATAAACTAAAAGGATTCTTTCCAAGTGTCCCTTGAATGAGAGTACGCAGGCCCACCGTGCTACTGACCAGGATCACATGTCCATACTCGAGGCTCAAGTCACTGCGTTCACTGTACTTCATTCATTGTGCGTGTTCCTTCCTGCCTCCCATTGATCATTGTACTCATGGTTTTTCCTCCCCCACCCCTACCCAGTCCAACCTGCAACCGCTGTCCCACCAGAGAAAATCAGGAAAGGTTTGTACAATATATAATTTGGTGCTCAACGGTCGACTTCCTGCTCTGTCTCGCTCGCCTTCCTGACGAATGAACGCCACCATTCCCAGCATGCATCAGCACAGTTTTCCTGTCCTCCACTGCCGAACGTTTGCTCCTTCTTTTTCTCTCTAGGTTGCCAGATTTATTTATTTTTATTTTGTATAAAATATGCACTTAGTCTTTTTCCTAATGTTTATAAAAGTGGTACCTTCTGAGTGGCAGAAAAGGGGTTGACTCACTGACCTGAATTGTATTGATGACAAATCACCTGCTAGATATTCCCCATAAGGTTTGGTTATTTCCAATTGAAAAAAAAACTCATGCGTGAGCAGGATACATTAAGTGGATGTTGAAATTATTTTTACAGAGACGATCGCAAGACTCAGCAACTGACACTTACACATTCCAAGCGACGACATTTGTTCAAGCATAAACCCTTCCCTGTTCCTGCAATTGCTCTGCCAAGGTCAAAGTCATGAAAGGGTTTGTTTGCTAGAGGTACAATCACAGGTTTTGCCACCCGGAAGTACACATGACGTCACTGTGAAAAGGTCTATCCTGAGGCTTCGTGCTTCCACGCTGCGGCTACTGGCATGCTCCACACTCGGCCTTATCCCGACCTCGCCACCTCTTTGACCTTTTTCTTTTCTACTAAACTGACCTTGTTCTTGTAACTGTCTCCACCAGAGGGCAGCGGTGTAATCATTGCGGTCATCATCATTTGCCTCCTGTTGTTGGCCATCTTGGGAAGTGTGCTGTACTTCCTCTACAAGAAAGGAAAGATCTGCGGCCGCTCCGGCAAGCAAGACCTGTAAGGGCACATTATGATCAGTCTTTTGTCAAGATCTCAAAATTAACATTTTTTTTTCCATCTTTCTCAATTTTATCATGGATATTTGAATTCATGCACGCGCAAGTCTGGTGTGGCGGAGAAATATGTTAGAATAGTACAGCACATGTGTGAGGGCAGCAGAACCGCGATGAGGTAAGCCTTCGGTGTGTCAGAAGAATACAAGGTGGAGGTGGGACTGCACTAGCCCCTTCCTGTTTGCGGTAGTAATGGATACGCTGACTGATGAGGTTAGACTGGAATCCCCCTGGACGATGATGTTCGCAGATATTGTGATCTGCAGTGAAAGCAGGGAGCAGGCGGAGGAATAATTAGAAAGCTGGAGGCACGCACTGGAAAGGAGAGGAATGAAGATTAGCCGAAGTAAAACAGAATATATGTGTGTGAATGAGAGGGGTGGAGGGGGAAGAGTGAAGCTCCAGGGAGAAGAGATAGCGAGGGTGGACGACTTCAAATACTTGGGGTCAACAATATAGAGGAATGCAGAGTGTGTTAAGAAAGTGAAGAAAAGGGTCCAAGCGGGGTGGAACAGTTGGCGGAAGGTGTCTGGTGTTCTATGCGACAGAAGAGTCTCCGCTAGGATAAAGGCCAAAGTTTATAAAACAATGGTGAGGCCGGCCATGATGTACGGATTAGAGATGGTGGCACTAAAGAAACAACAGGAAGCAGAACTTGAGGTAGCAGAAATGAAGATGCTGAGGTTCTCGCTTGGAGTGAACAAGTTGGATAGGATTAGAAGCTCATTAGAGGGACAGCCAAAGTTGGATGTTTTGGAGGCAAGATTAAGGTTGGTGGATGTTGTGAGGGAGGACATGAGGATGGGGACAGTTGGTGTTAGAGAAGAAGATGCACAAGATAGGCTTAGATGGAAAAAGATGACACGCTGTGGTGACCCTTAACGGGACAAGCCGAAAGGAAAAGAAGAAGAAGAAAATCATGGATATTTGAATTCAACAGCCGTCAATAGTAGTGAAGAGGTGGCAAAAGAACTCCCACCACTTTGGAAAAAAAATTGAAATAATCATGGCAAAATGCATAGTTTCTATGTGAAAACCACCCTGTTAATGGAGGATTCTCCATCATGCTCATGTTGCTTTACAAATGGTGAAAATTAGTAATTATAGTAATCATTTGTATCAAGGAAAGTCTTGAGACTTTATGAAGTGACTGGGTTTGTCCAGATGGGTAACAATATAGTACCTATGTATGTCGCTGTCCAGAAATTCTTATATTGGACTTTCGTTTAGTAGTGTGTGCCTAAGTGCTTGTGTGTGTGTCTGTGTGTGTGTGTGGGCAGTTACTTTGCGTTGTATGATTTCCAAATACATTGTATTCTATTCAAAAGATGACAGCACAATGACATACGCGAGCATCGTGTTCTTACCAATTTGTCGCTTTTCAAACAACTCGTTTTCATCAGCGGCTCACTGCCACCTAATAGTTTTGCTGTGACTTAAAATTTAAATTGCCAGTGAACAGTATTGCAACATCGCCACCTTACGTGAGTTCTCACAACCAAAATGTTCCAGAAATCGAACATTTCGGAAATAGCCACACTCTCTCCTTTTACTTCTTGGCAATTTGCTCTCTTTAAGTTTTATAATCCAATTATGTCGGCGAGATCATTCTGCTTCTTCCTTGACAATCGTGCCGTGTTTTTGCATTTTATTATTATTAAAAAGAAATACACATACAGTGTACGTGGCAAAAAGTATCATAAAAATGTTGTTTCCTGATAAGAAAACCAGCAGTTGCAGTTTTTGTTTGCTGCGAATTGATCATGTGTGTACAGCGGGAATTCAATTTATTTATTCTTTTTTTTTTTTTTTTTTTAAGCTCAGTGTCCAGCAGCCCTCGTGAGAATAAGCACTATAGAAAATGGACAAATGGATATTTGTTCTCCACGGTGGGTTTGTTCCTTCGCTGACTTATCACCCCGCTTTGTGTCTCGTAGCACCAAAGAGAAATCCAGCAAAGACAACATCGTGGTCGAAATGAAAAGTGACAACACGGAGGAAGCCATCCTCCTAGGGGTCAACGGAGAGAAGCTGAGCCCGAGTAACCAGGTAGATAACATCCACCCTCGTGTGACCACCACCAAAGACATTCTGTGCTCCCATTTACTCACCATGTCCGTGCATTTTGTCCGTCGTTGTTTGTGCGTTTGTCCTGTGGAGTAAACAACGGCGAGGAGGAAGCCGCTGCTGGGACCCGACGCCTCCAAGCTCCACCACAGCCTCTTTTTCCTGCAATCAAAAGCTGTCAAAGACCCAAAAATCCTCACACTGGGCCCGATAACATCCTTGCATGTTTGTTGGAGGGCAGCAATGTTTGTTTCTTATGTTGCTGACCCAACATTGAGCAGGGACTGTTTTTTTTTTTCCTAATCCAGACGAATAATCACTGTATCGCACACGTACAGGCTCTTCCTCCAGTGTACATATTACCATCGTCCGTGTATATATATATATTTCCTTATTTAAAGTGTATTGACATTTGATTTATGAAGAGCAGAGAGAGACCTTCTGCAAAAGTCCGCACACTGAAAAACTTTGTATATGTCACAAATTTCTTTAGAGATAATTCAAATCAGTAGAGGTAATATTTCAAATTCCCCTGATGCAGATCAAAACTGATGCAGCACAAAAAGGCATCCAGATGAACCCGAGTGGCCGTGCAGCTTGACAGGACATCTTGGCCTTTTAGCTCTCAAATCAAACCCCTGGTTCATTTCTTAAAAATAATCTTCCCCATTTGACTCTCCGCAGCTAACAAATAGCATCTTCACTCTTCCACTAGAAAGGATATATTTTTTCTAAATTATTATGGATTTCACATCATTGGATTTTTCGTTCCTTTCTGTTCCTTTAAGGTGTGAATATTGCATGTGTGTGATCAAGCTTTACAAATGGTAAAATATTACGCCAAAGAGATTACATACAGAGCTTTGACTATATATAAGTAATCAAAAAACACAAAACAAAACACTTTCTACTGTTAAGGTATGAACCGCAGTGATTTTTTTGTTGTTGTTCAGTGCACTGATTCCTTTGTGGTCTTCATACAGTTGTGTTGTTTTTGT
This sequence comes from Syngnathoides biaculeatus, assembly GCF_019802595.1. Lineage (NCBI taxonomy): Eukaryota > Metazoa > Chordata > Actinopteri > Syngnathiformes > Syngnathidae > Syngnathoides > Syngnathoides biaculeatus. The sequence goes on along the minus strand of NC_084647.1, from coordinate 27,437,377 downwards.
GAAATGTGAAAGTTTCTTTTTGCCATGCGAAAATGAAGGCTCATGCCGTGACTGCATTAAGTTGTTCACTTTGGCGAGGGGGGGGGGGGGAGAGCAGGTTTGTGTTCATAAAAAAAAAAAAAAAAAAAAGTATTTGTGTGTTCTGAGAATATTTATGCGGGATAAACCAAAGCGACACACAGGATGCCTTACATTCAGTGGGGGCCGGACATGGACCCCACGCCAGAAACTGCAACCGCTTACGCTGACCTGGGACTTTGACTACATTTCCTTGATTGAATACAAGTTAAATTCTTGATCAATTAGTCGATTTTGTTAATTAAATGGTAGAACAGCTTGGTAAAAATTCTGAAATTGTGTTTCCAAACGACGTTCAGCTTTTGATAGCTGATGTTAATTTGTCCCTTTTAAGACCGAAAACCAGCAGAGATCGAATCAACAGCGCCAATGCTGGCCGCAGCCAGTTTCTGTACTCAAAACGCCGTTAATGCCAACAATTGACTCCACATGATTTTCAACACTAGATTACTATGACCATCGCTAAACATTGTTGTCCACGTTGTATGTGCGTGACATGGTGACTGGACTACTGAGGAGGGGAAACACCCTAATTTTACACGCACGCAAACACACACACACACACACACACACACACACACACACACACACACACACACACACACACACGCACACACAACAAGGGCTGAATGAGTAAAAGATATGCAAGACAATCAACACATTTACAATATTGTGAAATAGCACAAGGATTTTATGGCTTGGTGTGATTTGACACTTTAAGGTGTTTTGTGCCTTGTGCCATTTCGATGCCATCCCTGAAGTTCTGTGGTTTGGATCAGGATCCTGCATACCGACATCCTGTTGATGGACAGTCAATTTGTCAATTTTTCAATTAGTTGTCCATTTCTTTTGCTCTTTAAAGTTTCAAAGACATCAAATGTAAAACTATGCTTTTTCAAACTATTTTTAAAAAATTCAACTCAATAAAAAATGAATATTAAAGGGAGTGTTTGTTGTGAATGAATTTATCATGTCAATTTAGTGTACCAAAGCAGCTATAAAAACAACCAAGAGGGCAATTTTCTCATAATGGCAGGTTTTTGTGTTGTAAAACGGAAAAGAAAAACACTAACAGAATTAGTCATTTCCAAGTATTTTCGACTATTAATGTGAATAACCTTTATAATTCCACATTAAAAAAAATTAAAAAAGTAACTTGTGGGTACATGTAGAGATAATTGTGATGTGAGTCGCATCATGACCGACTGGTTAACGCATCTACCTCACATTTCTGAGAACACGGATTCAATTCTGTGTGGAGTTTCCATGTTCTCCGCGTGCCTGTGTGGGGTTTCTCTGGGTGCACCGATTTTTTCCCACATCATGCACGGTTGGTTAATTGAAATGTTTGTCTCTATGTGCCCTGGTGAGCAGTTCAGGGTGTAGCTGGGATTGGCTCCAGTACTTCCGTGACCGTGAGGATAAGCGGCTCAAAAAATGGATGGATAGATGATAATGTGATTTCACATGTGTGCGCACAAGTGTGCGCGTGTTCAGCCAATCACATCCCAACACGTTAAATGGGAGTCGGCATTGACCTGTTACCGATTTTTTTACATCACAAAAACCTGGCATGTGATCAGGGGTGTGTAAACTTTTTACATACACAGTGAGGCAGGATGTAATTTGAGTGGTTGCGCAGCAGCAATCACTCACTGTAAGTATGAGTGTAAAAAAAGAGATTCAGCTAAAAAAAAAAAATAATAATAATCGAGTCAAATTTTCTGAAAGCAAAAATCTCAAGTAATGTGACATGCGAAGCTTTTCAATGCAGCATATTTCACATGAAAAGTCCAAAGTTCAAAGCCCAAATTTTGTGTATATTTTTCCAAGTTCCATTAGTACAGATATGTTTTAATGATCCCAATTAGATTTCCAATTTTTTTTTTCATGGTGGTGGGGGTTAGGGGGGGAGGAGCAAAACAAAAAAAACAAAAAAACAAAAAAAATTATATTGAGCTTGTCTGCAACTTTGTCCTCTTGGTGAACTTCTAACTTCTGACACACCTTTCACAGTGGAATGAGATAATGATGAAGTACTTTTAGTTTGATTTATTCTCAATCTGGACAAAAATGATTAAAAGAACAGTTTAATGCACGCATTGTATTAACTTAAGCATTGGGACACTCGTGATGGTGTTAACGTGTTACAATTTTGTGTGCGTGTGCGTGTGTGTGTGAGAGAGAGAGAGAGAAACTCACTTTTATGTTCATGTGCACGCACAGTTGCTTTCACAGACCTCGATGAGCAGTGTACTGCGAATGGAACGTTTCAGTACATCCTCTGTACTGTGTTTGGATGTCAAGTCTGCTAGTTGCTCAATGTAACTTAAGTTATTTTTTTCCTAAATGAGTTACTTTTGAGCGATGAAGTAACAGCTACTTTTCAAGAGTAACTGGAAACTGAACTATCTCACTGAAGATGCAAATAATGATATATGGATAGCGAAAATGTGCAGATTTTGGGTGCTCATCTGGGTGAATTCTGGCTCTTTCTATCTTAGTTGTGGCCTTCCTGTATAGTTTTATGTTGTAAACTTTCTCTGAACTGAAAATGTCAGTGCATTGTTGTTTCTCTACGTGCCCTGCGATTGACTGGAGTCCAGTTCGAGGTGCACATTAACTAGTTAAACTGGGATGATAGGCTCCAGCACCCTCGGGCCACAAAAGTCCAACACTGTCGAAAGAGAATTAAATGAATCAAGGTGTCTTTTTTTTTTTTTTTTTTTGGTGTTGTTGCTGAGAATTAAACAAGAATCACAAAATGCCTCTTGCTTACCATTTTATTAACAGCACTGTGCATTCTTCAAAATTGATATGAACTTTAAAAACAACGAAATTAATGAAATCCTTTTCAATTTGCTGAGGACTCGTGACATAGGTACACGGATCCACAGCTCCCTCTTGTGGCCCTCTTCCTCTTGTGCATGCGCGGAGGAACCAGAACCAGGAGAACTGTAAATGGCAGGTGCATCATCTGGATGAAGTTCTGCAGCCCGGTGACAGAAGCAGCAACACTGCACAATCTCACTTACATGCGACGACGCCTCGCATAAACGCACACCGACGTGTGCACAGGCCTGACAGCACGCACACACACACACACACACACACACGCACACAAAGCCTCAGTCATCACACGTCGGCTCAAATGGCACTGCTTTAGAGAATTATTCATAGAGGTAAACAAAACCTTTGGGAAGGTGGGGTAAAGAACAACGCAGGAATGTAAAAAGGTGAGAAAACAGCAGAGTTCGATGACGGCAAGCTCCTTTAGAGTGACAGTATCAAAGCACAATTTGGTATATACCGCGCGAGTAAATCAATACACAACGACGACATACTGCCCTGGAACTATCGTTCAGGAATGAGGCCCCCACGACTCGGCATTCAAGAAGTTTGTCAAGGCAACTAGGAGCACAAAAGCAGAAATGAGGGTCGACGTGACAGCTTAAACCAGTCGCTGTTGTACACGTTTCAGACACGCATGCTTAGTATATGTTGCCTCCATGTACCATCAAGCTCTTGTGCGTGTCTTCAGAGTACCTGGCAGCTACTATGTACAGAGAGGTCTGTTGACCTTGGAAACACTGCAAGTTAGAACCACTGAAAAAAATGCGTAAAAAGGCTACATGTGTGACTTCATTGATTCCAATTCACCGGCTCTAAAAACGTTATTCCTGAGTTATTTCTGAGAATTGGCTGGAAGGTAGCCTACTTTAAAATCCTCAGTTGTTCCCTTTCTATTGGGCGTAACTCTGGAGCGTCATGCTTATCGTTGCTACGACAACCTGGTCGAAAGAACAACAACAAAAAACTGCACATTTGACAGCTTTCAGGCTGCTTTGAACGTTCAAGTATGCTACATTAGCTAATCCAGGAACAGGACACTGTCACTTTAAAGGACAACCATTTCAAGCACTATTCACAAAATGTACATTTAAGGCTTAATTGTTTAACACTAAAGTAAGAGTAGCAGCAGTGAAGCACTTATGAATTCATTCCAACAATATATTACCAAAAGGAGATTGATGACAATATATATATATATATATATATATATATATATATATATATATATATATATAGTAATTGTAACACCGCACTGAGCTGGAGACCAAAACCTGGAACATTCAGTCGATGATGTCAAACAAACAGACAAAATAGTAATTGAAAAAAAAAAAAAAAAAAAAAAAAGCGCCGCATCTGATCGCAGAACATGAGCCCGTCTCGGTAGAGCACCGTGGTCAACATACAGGCACTCATGCTGACAACATTCACTCGCGGACACACAACGGCACAGTCCAGACCTAATTTACAACAAGCTGTTATTGAGGTGGAAACAACAACAACAACAACACGAGTAATAAAGCCATGTTATTAACAAAAAGGAAAAAGCCCGTGAGGCATTTTTATAGACCTGCCGTGAGGCCGCAATTTGCAAAATTTAGAGTTGAGGCTGCCCCTGCTGGAAATGACACAAGAAAGTGGCAAACGAATTTAAGGGTTTCTGTTAACACATCCATCCATTTTCCGAGCTGCTTATCCTCACAAAGCTGTGGGAGTGCTGGAGCCTATCCCAGCTATCTTTGGGCAGGGGGCGGGGTACACTGAATCGGTCACAGGGCACACAAACAACCGTATGCACTCATATTCACAACAAAGGGCAATTTAGTCCTCAATTTATGCCTGTTTTACTTTTTCTCAAAAATGCTTTACTTTTTCTCCTACAAAAAGATCTGGGTGAAATATAGGACAATCTAGAACTTTCATTATTAGTGTGCTGCGAGTACCGCTCTTGGTACGCGGGCCCCCTCGAGTACAGTGTTTTTCCAAATCGGGGGTTAAGATGCTAAAATTTTTGCATAACTTTTTTTTTTTTTAATTATTCTTGGTGAGTTGACAAACCCGTCACTGTAATTTTTCAACAGTAAAAGTGCCCACTGCCGTGATCATTGCAACCTAAGCCAATGTGCACCCAAAGATAAACTGTGTGTGCTTGGGAGGGGTCAGGGGTGGGGGTGCTGAAAATTTCATCTTCAAAAGGGGCGGTGGCGCTGCAAGAGAAGTTTGGGAACCACTGCTAGGACAACTAAATTGCACTTAACATTTAAATTCAATACGTTTACATTTAATCTTTTAGGAATGTTCACTTAGTAGCCCTTATTTGGGTACAATATTATTATTCTCTCTATAATTAGAAAATAAATGTCCTGTAAATTTGGCACCACAGGGAAGTGTTGGTCACAATTCAGTCAAATTTGGGTGACACAAAAAAAAAAAAAACAGGCTTCATAATCTTGAAAAATGAAGTCATTGTCTTTGGTCTCCTGAAATTAAGGATGCTTCTTTGTCCAGCCTTTTTCTTCCTTTTTTTTTTGTTTAAATACATACACATCACCCAAAATATACTCGCTTGAAGTCTAGAATATATCCCAAACCGCAACAAGTGGCACGTGCCACCAGCCAGTTAGTGCACAACCAAACACACTTGGGCCAAGTACAGTGCCTTATGAAAGTATTTGGCCCCCTTGAACTTTTCAACCTTTTGCACCATTTCAGGCTTCAAACAAAGATAAAATATATATTTTTTTGTCAAGAATCAACAACAAGTGGGACAAGGTGGAGCAAAATTTTATGCCCAAAAAGTTCGATTTTGGTTTCATCTGACCAGAGCACCTTCTTCCACGTTTTGTGCGTCTCCCATGTGGCTTGTGGCAAACTTTAAATGAGACTTTTTTTACGGCTGTCTTTGAGAAATGGATTTCTTCTTGCCACTCTTCCATAAAAGCCAGATTTGTGCAGTGTACGACTGATTGTTTTCCTATGGACAGACTCTCCCACCTCAGCGGTAGATCTCTGCAGTTCATCCAGAGTGATCATGGGCCTCTTGGCTGCACCTCTGAGTCAGTCTTCTCCTTGTTCAAGGTGAAAGTTTAGAGGGACGGCCGGGTCTTGGTAGATTTGCAGTGGTCTGATACTCCTTCCATTTCAATATGATTGCTTGCACAGTGCTCCTTGAGATCTTTGAAGCTTAGGAATTTTTTTTTTGTATCCAAATCTGGATTTAAACTTCTCCACAACTGTATATTGAACCTGCCCGGTGTGTTCCTTGGTCTTCACGATGCTCTCTCCACTTCAAGCAGAACGCTGAGACTATCACAGAGCAGGTGCATTTATACGGAGACTTGATTACACACAGGTGGACTCTATTTATCATCATCAGTCAACATTGGATCATTCAGAGATCCTCACCGAACTTCTGGAGTGACTTTGCTGCAGTGAAAGTAAAGGGGCCAAATAATATTGCACGCCCCAATTTTCAGTTTTTTATTTGTTAAAAAAAAAGTATAAAATATCCAATAAATTTCATTCCACTTCACAATTGAGTCCCACTTGTTGATTCTTGACAAAAAAAAAAAAAAAATTACATCTTTACGTTTGAAGCCTGAAAAGTGGCAAAATGTTGAAAAGTTCAAAGGGGCCGAATACTTTCACAAGGGACTGTAATTAAAGAACTCGTAATTGCAGCAAATAACTCCCGTTTCGAACGTGGGCTCAGAAATTTTTAGTTAGGGCGGGCGGGTCGACTCAAGCCAGAGGTCAACATTGTCACTGGGCCCCATTTAAAAGAAACCAGGAAAACCTAACACTGAGAAACTTTAACTAGGTTCTCAGGATTTGCACGCACATTAACTATTAACTTAAAATATGTGTAATGTATTGAGAAACATTTACGGATTCAGTTTAAAGGACTTTGTGCAATACATGATCAAAATGCATATGTTTACAGGGACTTACAATAAAATATAGGAATAAAACCAATCTATTTTTTTGATGAACAATAAGGCCTATTATGCTACAAAATTTTAATATTGGTCATGATGGTGGCACTTCACGAGTTAAGTATTTTTGTTAGGTAGAACAAAGTGTAAACAGTTTCAGTAAATTAAAGACCCTTTTCTTACAATTAAAAAAAGATAAAAGCTGTCACGTTCTATCATAACATCAAATTATGCACAATTGTGGAAGAAACATTTCAGGCCTTCAAAAGCACTGCTATAATCTCTTTTGCATACGGACTCCATCAAACGTGCTGACGGGAAATCATTCCTTTACAAGTCACAACAATGGCTATGTATGTAAAGAGATTTTTTTGGGATGTGGAACAGTTTGCAACTTTCACCTGTCATTTCCATTAAAAAAAAAAAAATCTAGAAAACCTGGCTAGGTTATGAGACACACACACAACACACACACACACACACACACACACACACACACACACCACACACACACACCACACACACACACACACACGGCGGTGCCAATGTGTCATCCTCTCATCTCAATTTTGACGACAGGAATACGCATGGCACTTGTACCAACAGCAACCCTCGAAGCCAACATCGTTTAACGTACTGACTTGTATATATTACACACATTTAATATACATTTATCCATATATTAAACTTTCATATAGACATACATTTTATTTGTGAGGTCTTGGTTACATTTTTAGCGAGAGGCTTTCGAAATTAGTCCTGTTTTTGTCGTTGCAAATTCGGGCCTGACGAGATGCTCTTCTCGCACTTTGGAGAAGACTCCCGATAGCTGCTGCAAGCGCCAGACAGTTCAAAATTCCACGATGCGGGACAGGGGCGTCGACAAGCACCGGAGAGTGTCACGTTGCGGGCAACCCGCCGTTCCGACCTTTATGAAAGAATCGAGCCATGCTAGGGTGAGATGCCAAGGTGTGCTATGTGAGAATGTGCGCGCTGGGGGGAATGGAGACGAACTCTCGCAGGATGTTCTTGGCCATCTCGATATTGTTCTGTGCAATCATCAGTGCTTTCTGGATGTCCTGGTGCGAGTATCCCTGACTAATGAGGTGCTCTATCTCGCTGCTTATCTGAGGGTTTATGTCTCCTCCTGTCGCCCCGCAACCGGCAGGGCTGGGGACCGGCGGGACTGGGCTGGGTCGACGCTCTGAGTTGATGCGTCTGGGGAGGGGCTTGGGAGGCCTCTCCGGGGCTTCCATGGGCTCCAAGATGCCTGAAGGAACAACAAGGATAAAGTATGTACTCAGAAGAAGGAAAAAAATAAAACTCTGATTTTAGGTAAACCGAAATTAACAATCGCCAATAATTCATTTACTGATTCCCTTCCGCACACACGACTCCTTGCAACAGAAAAAAATGCAACCCGTGTTGTTCTTATTGGGAAACAATGTTTTGATGTGACGCATACATTGTATTATAGTATTTTACAGTGAACTACAAACAACCATCAAGAAAGATGACAACTGACTACTGTACTGTAGCTGAATTCTAAAAAATACAAAGGGAAACAGTCTATAAATAAAGATTAGTGTGGATAATTGAGAGAGTGTTGGCAATGATGCCCCATGCATTGACTGCACTTGTATTTGGGCAAAAGAGACTCTCCAAGTTTATTATTTTTTATTTAGCTTTAGCTTAATTATATATTGTCTGCTGGACGTCCTATGTACAAATATAGTCAATTTCATACTTTTGCTATCTTGGGAGATGGGAGTCTTGTTTTTTACAAATTATTGTCCCATTGACAGTGTTGAGAATCGCTCTGTGAGATTAATGCTCAAGAAAACAAAAGTTATGGTTTTGGAGATGGAAGAATTTTGCTCAATGGCAGCAATAGTTAAAATATATTGCTTTTATATACGCACACGCACACACTGTATTGGCATGGTGGTTGTATTTCATTACGGAACCAGAAAGTTCATTTTTGTTACAAACGCTTTTGCATTTGGGTGGCAAAGATTCTCCAAACTTTGCTGTCAGGTACTGGTACACATGAAACTATAATTATAATTGTTTAAATGAAAAATTAGCTCTCTCTCAAACATACACCTCCCTCGAAAGGTATTGGAATACCATGGTCAATTCATTTGTTTTTGCTGTGTACTGAAGATAATTGGGTTTCAGATCAAAATATGAATATGAGACTAAAGTTCAGAATTCCAGATTTGGTTGCATAGTATTTACATCTCAATGTGTTCAACAACTCCAGACAACACCTTTTGTTTGAAGCCACCCATGTATCATGTGAGCCAAAGTATTGGAACGGACATGATGAAATGAACAAGTGAATAACATTGGGTACTTGGTGGCATAACCGTTACTTCAGTCACTGTTATTTGACGAGCGCGATCGCACGCCATCGCACACGCAAAATGAAAAATCACATGCGTAAAATTTGTTTTGGGTAGAAATTAGAAGTAGAAATATTGGTAGAAATAGAAATATTGAAAGATTTTGCTTATTTTGTGTAGTCTTGATCACTACAATTGTGCACTTGTCGCACATTCTCAGCGCACATGAAAACTGATCCATCCAGTGAAACAGGCCTGACTTTTTTTCGCGCCCCCCCCCCCCAACACAGAAGCCCAAGGTCTCCTCCTAGTTTACCTGACTCCGCCCCCTTCTGGCTCTTAAAGGGGTACACTCATACATTAACATTAAAACTCTTTGGAGCATCATTCAGCTTTCAACATGCATTGTTTAAGATATTCTGCAAGCAATAATACACCAAGAAAAACAAACGGAGATATCATTGAGGGTTAAAAAAAAATTAAAGTTGCAAGCATCCTTCCAAATTTATAGTTCATAGTTGGCTCGGTTTAGTTACCAATGTATTTTTTTGTTTGTTGACATTTTCATTGTAAGTTTGCAAAAACACAAAATTGTTCTTTGAAATGTTCTGATGGGAATGTAAACACTGTAATCTGAATCTTTGAATGAGCCATGTAACTTCAATGATCGATCAACTGATCTGAACACTGCATATGTTTGACGTTGCTCACAGTGGTCAAAGGTCACGGGCTTAGTGTGTTTGCTCAGACACGTAAAAAATTAGAGGGAACCTTGGTCTTGACATTAATTTACAGGTTTATTTCATAAATGTTGGTAACAAAAGAAGCCTCAAACACTCTGTAATCACCCAGAAACAGGAAAGGCAAGTTAACCGTACTGAGCATGTTCTGAAGTAATACCAAAAGCACGTTCCGAACTGCTTAATGTACTGCGAGCGCATTTACGTCGAAAGTCATCAACATCATGAGCCATGTGAAACGAAATTCAGTTACACTGACAACATTTCTGGGATATAACACGGGTAATGTTTCAGTATCTAACTATAATAAAATTGATATTGTGATTTATTTTGATTTGATCTAAGTTCTAACATTTGACTAGTCTGTCCATATATTTAAATGCGAACGGTCATTTTCTCCTGTAGTACCGCGTTATTATGAAGTTGAAATCTTTTCCCCTCTACATGCTTTAGGAAGATATAGATCGTCTACTGCTAGTTTTCATCAATTGATTGATGATAGCGCGTAAATTATGCTAGATTATAACAATACATCATGATGAAATAAAATTATTTGATTATATGAATACTTATACTACTCTCGTTTTGAAATTGAATGTCTATTGACATTTTTAAAAATGTCTATCTCAGTCTGTGCAGTCTCAATAAATCATGATTATGATATTAAGTAACTACATACTTGGGTATAACAACTCAGTAAGCAACTTTATATCTGCGGGCATGACTGACCACACCCGAACATTTTTCAAATGTGAGTGATTGCTTACTTGCAATAACTGCATCAACCCTGTTAGACATTGACTTCACCAAATTGTTGCATTCTTCATTTGAAATTATTTTCTACCTTTGTCAGTTCTTTTTTCCCCCTGCAGGTTACTCCCTTCATTCTTCTCAACACGAGGCGAAATTTATGCTCTATTGGGTAAAGGCCCAGTGAATGACTTGGCCATCCTAAAAGCCACTTTGTACTTGTGGGGGTCATCAATTCCCACATTGCATCACGTGATGTGTGCCTTGCCCTGCACAAGACCTCTACGTAACTTGCCGTGCACAGGTAAAAAAACAAATTGCTGCGTGGAGAGCACCACAGACACCATCTCTCATGATTGGTCTGTTTTAAGTCACATGCTGAGATGGCGTACTTGCCCTTCCTCCCGTCTCCACATACCAGCGACATTGCTCCCTTCTTGATTGATTTTGCAGCATAATTAAATGTTTCATCTGGTCATTTGCGCAAGCAGAAAGTGTTCCATGGTCACCATTGTTTTTGCGCTGTTCCTTGTTGTGAGAGGAAAGTAAAAACGGCTACTGGAAATTACCAAAAAATGCTGACGAAACTCCACACTGTGGTGTCCTAGCCAATGGCAGCAGTAGCAACACCCCCGACTTGGAGAACCGCAGTGCTATTTTCAAAACCGTGCACATGGGTTGCGCTCGAATATGTGCGGGATGGCCACAGTGACAACATTATGGGTCGCCATCCTGGCGAGTATAAAAAAGCCTTAAGACCTTCCACTTTTTTCCCCTGATAAAGTCCTTTGTTGCGGATCAGTTTCTTGTTGCATGATTAAACTTCTCCCGATAAGTTTCAATGCATTTTTCATTTGTAAATCGACAGACATGCAAATATGAAGTTCTTTGTAAAAAGGGTGGACAAGAAATCAGTGTACGCATCTCTTTATCAAATAATACTGCTCCAGTGAAGAAAATAAGTATTTGAACACCCTGTTGTATTTCAAGTTCTCCCACTTAGGAATCATGGAGGGGTCTGAAATTCTCATCATAGGTGCATGTCCACTGTGAGAGAGATAATCTAAAAAGAAAAATCCACAATGTATGATTTGTATGAATTTATCTGTGTGATACAGCTGCAAATAAGTATTTGAACACCGGCGCAAACCAATGTTAATATTTGGTCGAGTAGCCTTTGTTTGGAATTACAGAGGTCAAACATTTCCTGTAGTCGTTCACCAGGTTTGCACACACTGCAGGAGGGATTTTGGCCCACTCCTGCACACAGATCTTCTCCAGATCAGACAGGTTTCTGGGCTGTTGCTGAAAAACACTGAGCTTCAGCTCCCTCCAAAGATTTTCTGTTGGGTTTCGGTCTGGAGACTGGCTAGCCCACGCCAGAATCTTGATATGTTTTTTCCGGAGCCACTCCTTGGTTTTCATGGCTGTGTGCTTCGGGTCATTGTCATGTTGAAAGACCCAGCCAGGACCCACCTTCAAAGCTTTGACTGAGGGAAAGAGGTTGTTCCCCAAAATCTCACACTACATGGCCGTGGTCATCCTCTCCTTAATAACAGAGCAGTTGTCCTGTCCCATGTGCAGAAAAACACCCTCAAAGCATGATGCTACCACCCCCATGCTTCACAGTAGGGATGGTGTTCTTAGGATGGAACTCAACATTCGTCTTCCTCCAAAACACGGTTAGTGGAATTATGACCAAAAAGTTCCATTTTGGTCTCATCTGACCACAAAGGTTTCTCCCATGACTCCTATGTATCATCCAAATGGTCATTGGCAAACTTAAGACTGGTCTTGAGATGTGCTGGTTTCAGCAGGGGAACCTTCCGTGCCATGCATAACTTCAAACCATGGCGTCTTAGTTTATTACCAACAGTCACCTTGGAAACGGTGGTCCCAGCTCTTTTCAGGTCATTGACCAAGTCCTGTCGTGTAGTCCTGGGCTTATTCCTCACCTTTCTAAGGATCACTGAGACCCCACGAGGTTATATCTTGCATGGGGCTCCACTCCGATTGAGATTGACAGTCATGTTTAGCTTCTTCCATTCTCTAACGATTTATCCAACAGTGGACCTTTTTTCCACCAAGCTGCTTAGCAATTTCTCCGTAGCCCTTTCCAGCCGTGTGGAGTTGTACAATTTTGTCTCTGGTGTTTTTGGACATCTGTTTGGTCATGTTACAAGTTTGAGTCTTACTGATTGTATGGGGTAGACAGGTGTCTTTATGCAGCTAACGACCTCACACAGGTGCATCTGATTCAGGTTTATACATGGAGTGGATGTGGACTTTTAAAAGCCAATAAGTCTTTGAGGGTCAGAATTCTAGCTGATAGACAGGTGTTCAAATACGTATTTGCAGCTGTACCACACAAATCGTTAAAAATTCATACATTGTGATTTCTGGATTTTTCTTTTTAGATTATCTCTCTCACAGTGGACATGCACCTACGATGAAAATTTCAGACCCCTCCATTATTTCCAAGTGGGAGAACTTGCAATATAGCAGTGTGTTCAAATACTTATTTTCTTCACTGTAACTGTCCCTAGATTACAAATTACGTCATAATACCATTTTGGGAAGGTCTCTGTAATCAAGTAATTGCTTTGAAAATGTCACGTTTCTGCAAAAAATACATCAATCCTGCCAGTTTTACTGGATGAATAATTTTCACATGGGGGGAAAAAAATACAGACGTTGACCATGATTTTATTCCGCAGTTGTTTTCAATATAGTATATATTAGGGGTGGCTAATATGGGCTCAAACTTGTATTGCAATAAATTTAGGAAATGTCACAATAACAATTTGGTACTTAGAGTTTACAGACTTAACCATTTATTTGTACAAAAAATACTGTGGCTCGTTTCTTTCTTGTTTTAATATTTGAGGGGGGCTGTACACAGTTTTGTTCTGTTTAATCTCGGCCTACAGTTTTCCATACACGTATTTTACTTTTGCAGCATTTCTGTAATATTGCCAAATGTAATCAAGATTTTCTGTTACCTGTTTGACCTCTAAGGACAAGACATAGCATATCATTGTGAACTACAAGCGTTTGCAATGTTAACCATGACCTGTAATGCTCCTTTTGACCAACACTAGTTGCTGAGATTAGTGTTAACGCATGTGCCAGTCCTAATTATCTCAATTAGGTTTTTCTACAGTATCAGTTAAAAAATAAAATAAAATAAATAAAGCATAACTGTTTACCGGACATGTGATTTGACTGAATGAAAAAAGCCGGGGGTCTGGGGGGCTGCAAGCATGATCACCAATTTCCACATGCAAGTTTTATAAATTGGATTATGAATTAAATATTTCTAGTACATATATAAATACATGCTATTCTGTTTTCAAAATGTACACAATATGATTGTTCATTATTTAGGTGCATACCTTTACCCCAAAAATTACAAATTTAAAAATTACTAGAAGTGAAACAAAATTAAATTCAGATTTGCATCATGGCAATGGTCCCTATTCTAATACATTTTCATTTCTTATTTTTGTAAATGATTGAAACGCATGAATTTGACAGTTATTAACATCATGTTTCGCTATCGGTAAATAATACATTTTTACAAGTAATTGCTTCTGAACTCTCACCTCGTTAAAGACTACCCTGTTTGCAACTGGGGTTGGTTGTTTCGGTAGATCTTCCCTCTCAATACCAGTAGCAGTGAGGTAAACAAGGGATGAAGTCCATAAGCTTTGTTGGCCTTAGGTTGACATCCGAATGTACCAGCTATGGAAAAGTTCATTTTCCTTGCTTCCAGTTGTTTGACGGGTTTTTGTCGTTTCGCGTGAACTTCCAATGCCTTGAAACCTCGCTTAACAGAGTGGTAACTTCCTTGTTTCCAACTATCGATGATTTCTCGTTCAATCCAATCCCAACGGAACTTGTTTTTGACATATCTATCAATTTCTTTTACTCGAGAGGCAAATTTTCCCACATTCGACCAATCAACAGAGGCATATCAAATTTTCCACCTCGCTTGCATAAGTCAGATCGGAAAATGAACGAGTGTGGATTCTGCCATGGGTTACGGTCGGAATATTGCAGAAAAATGGAAAAAATATATTTTTTTATCAATGCAATTTAAAAAGACGGAATTCTGCCTGTAAACAGAAAAATCATGTCTGCTGTATACATACCATAAATTTGTTCAACAAAACAAGAAAAATGATGTAAATGATATTTTTTGTCAACAAAAATGTAAAAAAATTAAACTCTCACCCTTATTATGGGTAAAGAAAAATAGATACGGACAACAATATAGCCCCAATAATAATTATTGTCAATCTAGAGAAAACTTACATGCTGCCACAGAGGACGAGCTTGATGAAGAGGATGAAGTGGATGAGGAGGACCCTCCCAGTTCTGAAAAGGTCCGTCGAGTTGGGGGCATCGGCAGTTGTGGTATGGGGAAGTCGTAGCCGGTGTTCTCATCTTCCCTGTCCTCCGCCGTGTTCTCTCTGGGTCCGTTGGTCATAGGTAGAGGGGGTAGCTCTGAATAATCTGGATTTGTGAAGAATACATCAGAACACAAAAGAGATGATTTACTTGTATTTTTGTCACACAAGTACCTGAATCTCTGGCTTGCTGCGACGTGGCTTGGATGTTGTACATGGCCTCATACATCGGAGGGACATCATCCAGTTCTGCCAGTGTCGTTCTGCAAAAGCGAATAATTGTACATGAAGCAACTTTGCTACAATAAATCTTCATCTCCAAGTTATCCTTTTGACAAGTAATCTTGAAGGAGTACCGCATGTTGAAGGCGATGGCTTGAGCCTGTGTGTGAAGGGAAAAATGTAGCTGAGACTGAGGGGCCCTCGAAACCGAAGGGCTTTCGCCCAAAGGTGGGCCCGTGATGGGGGGTAGAACAGGGCGAGAGGAGGGGATCATGTATTCTGATTCCTCCTCACTGTTATGGGCCTCCTCCCCTGTCACTGACCTCATAGCTGAGGAAGGTCTGGGAGACAAAACATACAGATTGAAAGGTATGCTTTGAGTTATGAGATAACCTGTCAATTTCAGGGCTGAGGTCGACAGAATACTTCAATTTTCTGGCTATCAATTCACCCAACATATTCTTGCAGCCCAGTAATTTTTTGGGAACATGAAGATGCTTACAAGTACCTGCTTGCCAGTGCATAGATGGCATTGGCAGACGATGACGGTTTGACTTTGGGGTTGTCATAATCTTGTCCAACCACTGAGACGAAGTTCTGAAATGGATGTAGAAGAATCTCAGAAATATGAAGCAATATTAATGTGCAGTGACCCGAAACCAATAATAATGTTAATGTAATAAAATTGTGCATCTGTCAGTCAACTCTGCGTGATATTTTTACATTAGAAAAAAACAGATGAACGTGTGGGTGTGGTATTTTGTGGTTGTGCTAACCAGCTGGTGGTCCAAACTGAGAGAGTTATTGTTCTTCTGCGGTTCTGTGCGTGTGTCCAGAGCAGAGGGCAACGCCAAAGGGAGGGAGTGTCGGTTGGAGAGCTCCCTGACACCTGTACGAATGTCTACACCCACACCGGAGACTTGAATAGTTGAGGAAGAAGAGGAGGCTGAAGATGAGGACGTCGGGGCTTTAGGAACAGGACGAGCATTCCAGTCAGTAGGCGGCCGGTTTGGGGGTGCTGGGGGCAGTTTATCTCTGGGGGCCTCGCTTGGTGTGCAGGGTAGGGGCCGTCTCTGCATGCGCCCCTCCGAGCAAGGTGCGGCCGCGTGGGGGCGGTCTGGAGGTGGTGGAGGGGGGAGATCCCTCAGTGCTGGCGGAAGAGGAAGCGGCTTGTCTTTGTGATGAGATGCTGCCTGGAGAGGACAGTGAGAGAAATACCTCATTAGTCTACTTATTGTACTGATGGAACATCACAAACTAGATGAGCTGGTGTTTCCTCCATTGCCATTTTACAGCAAGCAGTCATAAGCTTCAGCATGTACATTCTACTCAAACCGATGAGATTAACAATTAATATAATTACAAAAAAAAGTATCTCCAAAAGATAATGCTTGATTTTGATTGAATTGGAAAAGCATGCTCAGACATGACTAGAAAGAAAGACCCTGCATAACTGTGTTCTATATTCAAAAATATTTATCCACATACATTTTCAGCATCAACTTTACAAAAGTGAATTTTTGTACGATTAATTTGTGCAGCTTGGAAAAGCAACTGAGGATATTATATAGACTTGATTAACATTCAGATTAAGAGCTGACAAAAATGAAACTGACATTTTCTAAAATGTAATCTAATATAAACTACTAAAGAAAGTGGATGCATCATTTCTGTAGACTTTATAGCAGTAGCAGCAATCAGCAGATAAGCATGGCTCAGTGCAAAGGCAGGAAATGGTGTCAAACAGTGAGGCTGTTTGTATGAACAACTCTGCGACACAGTAACAGAATGTGCCAACTTCCTCTTAAATTCACTGTTGTCATTGGTTATCTCAGAGCTGTGAAAACAGTCATCCTACAGTGTAATATGGGTCATTTCCTGAATACTTAGTATCTGTACAAGCCATATTTAGAAGTCTAACTTTGGTGCAAACACCTCCCTTTCAGAGTAAACTGCCTTGATTAAAAGTGAGTTTTTTTTTTTTAACATGATGGAAGAAATTCTTTGAATGTTCTGAACACCTTCTCCATGCCCATGTTGTACATATCCTACCAGAAGAATGTACTTTCGTGTGGATTTATTTTGATTAGATTTTTTAGGCCGAACGCTGATCACAAAATGGAGCAATGAGTCTAATTAAATGACCTGTTCATTTAATGTATCTATTTGTGTACTTAATTGTTCAAAAATCTATTGATGTCAATGAGGAATAGTGATATACAGAACAGATTAATCGTCTTCTATGGGGTGGGAGTAAGTACATACAGCAATTAATGTATCTACTCTTTGTGACATTTGTGCTTGTTGGTATCCCATGAGATTTTTCCAAATGGTAAATTAGTATGTGCCTTGGCTCCAAAACGTTGTAATTCGTTGCTCTGGTCAGATCACGTGTTCAACAGAAGGGCAGCATGGTTACAAACAATCATGATCTTTACTGACCTTAGTAGTTACTCCAGGACTGGAGGCACCAGGTGGGTTAGCGGGTCTGTGTGGAAGCAGGTCGAGTCTGGGTGGCACGGGTGGAAGGGAAGACTGAGGAGTCATGGACATGGGTGATGGGGGCCGTTCCACCTGCACCACAGATAGAAAACACAATTTCAAACTAAATTTCAATGTGTTTATTCCCTTGGGTGACTATACAGACCTAACTAAAGCACTTCCTCAAACCAGATGACATGACAAAACTACTATCAGTGGTGTGGAAAAAGTATTCACCCCCTTCCTGATTTCACTTTTCTTTTGCATATCACACACAAAGGTTTCAAATCATCAAACTAATTTTCATATCACTCAGAGATAACCCAAGAAAATACAGAATGCAATTTTCAAATGACAATTCAATCTATTAAGGCACAGGTAATTGCCACACTCCCGCCTTGTTAAATTCCAAAAGTCGCTGTGACTGTGACTAACCAAAAATTTGGGAAAGGTGAGTTCAATTTCACAAGCCACACCCAAACCTGGTTACCACAATACATGACTAAAGAAATTAGTCTTAAATAATCTTAAATAGAATCTGTCAGAGAATGTGAAGTAGGCTACCGTATCTCAAAAACCAATGCATCATGACACAATCCAAAGAAATTCAAGAATAAATGAGGGGGAAAAAATGATTGATAATCACCATTCTGGAAAAGTTTACAAAGCCATTTCCAAGGCTTTGGAATTCGAGCGAACCTCTGTAAGAGCCATTATCCACAAATGGGAAAAAACACTGGAACAGTGGCAAACCACCTTCCCAGG
Source organism: Syngnathoides biaculeatus (assembly GCF_019802595.1). NCBI lineage: Eukaryota > Metazoa > Chordata > Actinopteri > Syngnathiformes > Syngnathidae > Syngnathoides > Syngnathoides biaculeatus. The sequence goes on along the minus strand of NC_084647.1, from coordinate 27,418,796 downwards.
ACTGGATGACCAACTAAAATTGTGTTCACAGCCTATATGCTACCCTTGGTTCAAAATTTTCAAAACTTTCATTTTGACTATAATAGCTATGCATATGACACACGGTTATATTTGGCAGATAAAAAAAACCCCTAACCAGATAACTATACTCCTGTTAAGGTTTTGCACCACTGTCTAAAGCAGAAAACCAGATGAGCCAAAACTAAACCACAACAAAACAGACAATAGATTTTGGCAATAAATAAAAGAGAATTGCTGTTAGGAAATACCTAGATTCACTAAACCTACGAAGCTCTCATCCTTTGCAACTGTGCAATCCATTTTTCACGACGAACCGGATCTTTTGGAAACGTATGAAGAGCGAATCCATCCTCCCAAGTGTTCAAGCAATATCCAGGAATACAACAAGCCGGCATCTTGGCTAACACAAAGGAACAATGAGCTCCCTTCCAGCAGGTAAAACTAGCATAAACAGACAAGACCGCTTGAGTGCGCTACTGCCCTGTACGTCACTTCCTGCTTTTTCTCGAAAACAAATCCTTCGAGAGGATTTTCATGGCGGGAGTTGCAAAAAGCCATATATGTCAAAATCATGTTATGTGGTGAAAAAACAGCTGGGTCCATACCGGCTGCTGTTTTTTCATTAATAACATACTGAAAATCATGCATTTCATGACAGTGGACCTTTAAGGTCAGTGTTCATGACTCGTCCACAAGACAGATACTGGCCAGAAATCGCATGCATGGGAGAGTTCCCAGGCGAAAACCCCTGCTCTCAGCAAAGAATCCAAAGGCTCAGCTCACATTTGCCAAAAAACATCTTAATGATCCTAAAGACTTTTGGAGAAATATTCTCTGACCTGATGAGTCAAAAATTAAACTCTTTGTAAAGTGTGTGGCTTGTATCATCTGGCGTAATAATGGCACAACATTTGATATAAAGAACATCATGCCAACAGTGAAGCATGGTGGTAGCAGTGTGATGTTCTGGGCCTGCTTTGTCGCCTCAGGACCAATTACAACTTGCTGTGATTGATGGAACAATCAATTATGCTTTGTACCAGAAAATCCTGAAGGAGAACATCCGGCCATCACTTTGTGCCCTCAAATTTAAGCGCTCTTGGATCATGCAGCAGGACAACGATCTGAAACATACCAGCAAGTCCACCTCTCAATGGTTAAAAAAATACAAAATGAAGGTTTTGGAGTGGCCACATCAAAGTCCAGATTTAAATCTTATTGAGATGCTGAGGTGCCACCTTAAATTGAGATATTACTTGAGAAAACCCTCCAATATGGTGGAGTTGAAACAATTCTGCAAACAACAGTGGGACAAAATTCGACCAGAGCGATGTGAAAGACTCATCTCCAATTATCGCAAACGCTTGATTTCTGCTATTTCTGCCAAGGGTGGCACAACCGGTTTTTAAGTTCGGGGGCAATTGGTTTTTCATAGAGGTTGATAAAGGTTTTGATTTATTTTTTTGTGCTTTAATATTATAATAATTTGATAACTGTGTGAAAGACGTGCAAAAACAAACCAAAAAATCAGGAAGGGGGTGAATACTTTCTTGACGGCACCATATTACTGTTTTTTGCCGTTATGCTTATGGTGAAACAAGATGGACATAATTTGCTACTGTAATGTAAACATCAAATTGGAGGAATCTCCTAAGCACTAGTTGGCAGATGAGGTTTATAAAAGACTTTTCAATTATGCAACGTTGGGGCTGCAATTGAGAAACCACAACTCAACACATCAAATACAGTGAATATGCATTCATGGTGCGCAAGTGCATTTAGAAAAACAAGAGGAAATGTTAACCACATTTAACTGCACATTTATCAGCTACACCCTACTACTGTGTAAAAAGATAAATACAGCGTTTCAAAGGCAGATAAAACATGGAAACTAGAATATTGTTCCACATGAAATCGCGAGAGGAACATAAAAAGCAACCTTGAAAGACAAGGATGACAGACTTTAGATAAGAGTTTTTGAGTTCGAAGTAGAGTAAAAATGAAAAGAAGATGCAAGAAGCACTTCACCTGCAGACTCAAGAGAAGGAGACACACTTCATGTGAATATTGGGAGAAAAAACTAAATGAAATATATTGATATTAGGAGCACAAAGATACCTTAGTACAAGCAAGTTTGCTCATCATTAGGTGGGGATCTTCAAGTTTGTCGTCATCATCATCATCATAGCTAGGCGACGGTGCGCCCTCTGCCCCAAAAAGGGCCCGACAGGAGCCCCCGCTGTTGTCCTTGGGATCAAATGGATCCACAACGATATGCTCGGTACCTTTAATCTCGCAGCGACAGAATGGGCAGCCAGTGCCTTGACCCTCGGACTCCTGCAATGAGGGACAGGGTTAAATGAATGCATACTTTCGCCCCCTTACGACAACCCCCCAACAGTCTACTTTATTACCTGCCAGGCAGTGAGACAGGAGGTGCACATGAGATGACCACAGGGCTCAATCTTCACGTCCTTGTCATTCTCTGCACAGATTTTACACAACTGGAAGGTAGAGCCCATCTCACAGTAGAGCTCATATTGCTCCTGTAAGGGCAGATAAAGACAATCATGAGCCCTCAGGGGCCAGTTACTCAGTAACATTGCTAACATAGAATATTGATGTCATTGTCACTGTGTAGAATTGATTGGGTTTTCCCAATATGTTTCTGAGGAGTGCTCATCTGGCAAAGGCCGAATTTTATTTGATTCCAAAACCACTGGGGGAAAAAAAAATTGTATGCATCATGTAGACAATATTTGAAGTATTAATAGTGGTCTGTTTACATGATCAGTAATTAAGTTGTGCATGATATTCACTTTACCTTTTGATTTTAGTGCAATTCATTACTATAAGGGCTATCCATGACTCAGTAATGAATCAAATTGAGATTAAGGAAAAAGCAACCAAGGAACTGACTCGAATCAGATCTTAGAATCTTAGCACATCCAATGAACTTTATTCTGACAAGAGCTGCAACCGCTGCCACGCCACATTTACTTTTATTTGGTTTATTTTCAAACTGTTCACTGCTTCCACCATTTTGACTTAACATAAATTCTGGGTACATGACAGTTGGAGTGCATTCTTGCATTTGATCATTAATCAGAGATGAAAATAGCTGTAGCTTTCCACTGAGATGATCTCAGTGAAAGAAGAAAAAAATGGCTGACTATATCTATTTTGAAATCCTACAAGGAGTAACGATTCAATTCTGATTTGGAAGTCATGCATTAGTGTCAATACAAAAAGAATTGGGATTTAGAGGGCAAGTCCAAGCCCTTATTACTATACATTCATTTGGCTAACACTTGTAAATGTGTATCCAAACTGGATCCCCAAAAAATCTATGACGACCAACTTGTGGTAATTTTCTATCCTTCTGTTAGTTGACTGAGACCAGAAAACAGACATTTACAATTCCAAATACCACTAATCCACTGCACTGACCTGTGTGACTTTAATATGGTCTTGAGGCGAAGGCTCACACAGTCCTGTCAAGTCTGGATTTTGGGGCCGGCCGTCAGGGAATAAATAGCTGGTGTTGTAAAGGGCAAAAAGTGCATCAGAATCCAAATAAAATTGAATAGTTCGGTCAGGCAACTTGTATATGCATCACAAGTACTTTTAGTACTATTAAAAAAGCAACAATGAAATGCATGATTGTACGTGCTGTCAATGTATCCAACCTGACATCTGCTTAGATTTGTCATTCTTGGAAACATATTTTCTAGCTTTAGTGGATAAACTAACGTGTTTCCTTGACAAGATTAGAAGATTTTTGTACAGTTCATAATAAGTACCACAATACACAAACAATCCAGCCACAGATACATAATTTTAAAGGACAGATGTAACTGTACCTTGTATGTCTTACTAGAATGTAAGATCAAACTGTTTGTGTAAAAAAATGGAAAAAAGAAAATTCTGTTGAATATTGCTCATCTGTTTGTTAGTAAACAAGCTACATCTCCTAGTTTATGAAGGATGATGACTGCTGTGAAATAGGTCATGACTCAGCCAGTGGGGGCCTAAGAATTGCATGACACTGCACTGTAAGCATGCCAAATCGAATACTTTAGAACTTACAATCCTTCCCTGAAGCCATCTATGAGGGCCTGAAAGAGAGGTTTATTATGAGGAATGGTCTGGAGAATGTTTCCATCAGCCGTCACGTAGCCGATGGCCCACTGGCCCAGCCGGGTGCAGCTCAGTCGGAAGATGTAACTGAGGAGACGTCAATGAAAAGAAGAAGAAAAAAATGTGCTTAAGCAACGGGAGTTGCTCACACTGTATTTTCGTGCTCTTGATATTTGAGGTGCAAACAGATGTTGCGATGAAGCACTACGGACAGTGGATCGTCTACTGACGTCTGTAGCAGCCAGTCAAGTGATAAGAGTTGCTTTTGGGCTTGATGTGCTATGATATGTTCTATCGGCAAGTACTGCAATATAAATTGTTGCATCATTGTGGTCAAACTTGACCAACTAATCCTAGAACGTGAACATCAGGCTTTTCAGACCGGTCAAAGCAGTGACATCGTCTTTCAGTGTACAATCAAACCATTGATACTGATACCAGTACTGCACGGCACTGCAACACACACACGCATACTTAAACACACGCCTAACTCAACTGGAAGCAATGGCTGTTTGTTATTTTATCTATGCAAATCAAGACCTGATCTTTTTTTTTTTTAAGTGTCCAGAAAAATAACATTGGTCACACTCAAAATACCCACAGTAGAATGACAGCACAACAATACAATGTAACTTCCAAAATAAAGTAACTTGGTAACAGTAAAATGTTACTTTGTCTCACCTTCCAGGTTTATGAATGAATTTCTGCAGTCGTGCTTTGACCTCGTCATAAGTGAGGAAGGCCATGTAACCTGGGTGAGTGACTGCCAAGCTGTTCCAGTTTCGTAAAAGGGATGACCAAGGCTATGACAAAGAAAAAGTGACAAATTACTGAGCAGTTCAGAAACCAAAAGCGGTTTAAAAGTAGGGGAAAAGTATTTAATCATACTTGTTAGCTACGCACACTTTTCAGTGACAAGAGTAAAACAAAAATAATCTAAAGCAGAAATTGCAAGAAATTAAACTATACGCAGATCATTTTGTGCCATCTATTAGGGTTGACTGGACGTGCAGGCCGCAACAAACTTCAAAAGGGTTGTTTCAAAAGCACAGTAACAAAAATTTGCGGAACATCTAGTGTTCAACAACGAGCCTCATTATTTTTGCTTGCTGTGTGACGGGAAGTAAAACTAACACAAACAACTTGATATTAGCCACAAAGGTCACCGCCATTATAAATGATGCATGACCATTCTGTGTATCTGATTAGACAACAAAGATGTACTGTTCAGGGAGTCTCCCTTTTCAAATTTCCTAGTTAAAAATGCTTTCTGCGGACAAGTTAAAACAGAAAAGTTTCCACTGCAGTTGATAGAAGTGACTGGAAACTTGTGGGGTTAGACAATACATTGTGGCAAAATATCTTGGCCATATTACATTAAAAGTGAAGTTTGATTTTCTCAGAGCCAACAGAGGTTGTGATTAACAACAAAGGACGTAAACACTGAAAAAAACTCAATCATAACTCAGACTAAATATCCTTTATGCCTGCATCTCATCAAGGTAAAAGTGATGCATACCCGTATTTATTGGTGCACAGCAAGGACATCAGTGCAAAATTCTCACGTCCCACTTGGAGTTTTCAGACATTTCAATGTTTAAGGACGAGTCATAAGAAATGTATGTTTAGGCTATGTTAAGCCTGTAATTTAAGTATGAAAGGATCAGCATGTAATTGACAAAATGTAATAAACCCACAGACAAAGTAATTACCTCTTATAGCATTGTGTTAGTAAGGAAATGCTTTCAAAACATTTAAGATAAATAAACCATTTAAGATCAATAAAGCTTTGAAGATAAATATATCTTCTGACCTTCCTCTTGTGGCATATTACGCAAACCCTAGGCAAAATAGCAAAGTTATAGCTGCATGGCATGAAACAGACTGAGATGCTGTATTTTAATGTGTATTTGATTAGTACCCACATGATTATAAAATTTAGATGCATGACTTGTGTCTAAATGGCACCCTATCTGCTGAATACTTGCTTTGTAATAGTAATAACAACCTGCAGGGTACAAATAGAACAGAGAATGGACTTGAGAAAACATACAATAAAGGTTGTGTATATTTAGTCTTCAAATGAGGACCTTATTTTGACTACCTGGAAAAGCCTGGTGAAGATGTCAAATTCGAAAACGGAGATATAGTCATTGCATGTGAGGTCGATGGTGGACTTGAGGGCCATGGCCTCCAGGCCGGAACTGATGGGATGGAATTCATGGAGAGACTGACGGAACACCTTCCAGGGCACAATGGTCCTTTAAGACAGACAGACACCAAAATGAAGTACTAATTATCATCTTCATATATACTTTGAATTGGACTTGAATGTAACCTCTATAGTTACGTTTAAATGACGGCTCTTCAGCCTTGTTTCCATCTAGCGGTAAGGTTTCGTTTAGCTTGGTACGATGGCCATTTCATTGCATTTTCACTCTGACCTGAAATGTCCATCTTTTTAGTATCTTTTCATTACGGTGCTTGCTTGAGGCTGTTACTTTTAGAGAGGGCCTAAACTAGACACGCTGCCTGGTACCACATTAGTTTTATTTTTGGCGCTTAGTTAATAGTCTCTGTCACATTGGTAAGCTTTGTTGGAAGCCCTTTAACAAGGCTGATGCAGGTACTGCTATTGTAACATAAGTGTTACGGAGGGGCTGGTGAAATGTGGCTCTTCATGTGCTAACGAGGCATGCCAACATTGTATGTCTGGACTCAAACTAATAAGAAAAATGCTCCAATACAAACCAATGATATCACTTGATCAGCCAAACACTTTCGGGTGAAGTAAATGCCATGGCGGCCATGTGCAGATTACAGACATGAATGAATTACAATGCAGGCCTATGGGGGGTACAAGCCAGTGCAAACTGTAGGCCAGTCCCAACCCCATACAAGTGCAGAGGATTCCTTCAGAAAGGTTGTCAATCGTAAAACTTTGCCAAACAAACATAAGCTTTCATTGAAAGAATTCCACATATCAGATTGCTGGTGGACGGGGTAAACAACTTCAGCCCCCGGCAGTGTTAACCTGCAGGGGGATGTTTGAAATTCAGACACTGTGGGTCAAAGCCAAAGGAAGCGTAGAAGGCAGGTTCTTAAGCAGAAATAGAGAGCTGAGAATTGAATGTGGGGATTTTTAATGCTGGGACTATGACAGAAAAACCTCAGGGGGTGGTTGACATGATGATTAGGAGAAAGGTTGATATAGTGTGTGTCCAAAAGAAATGCAGCACTTTCGGGGGAACAAGCCAGTGCAAACTGTAGGCCGGTCTCAAGCCCGGATAAATGCAGAGGGTTGCGCCAGGAACCATCTTAAAACTTTACCAAACAAATCAGTGTTCATCGAAAGAATCCCATACCGGATCAGTCGTGAACTGGGTGAACAATGTCCGCCCCTGGCACCGTTAACCTGCCAGGCGTTGGTGGAAATTCAGCTACTGTGGGTCAAGGACAAAGAAGAGGTGGAAAGCGGATTCTTTGAAAGAAGAAGAGGAATCCACAGAGCCAACAAAAGAGTGAAGGGTTTTGATGATTAGAACAATGTTGTGCATCCAAGAAAGCAGGTGGAAAGGTCGTAAGGCTAGAAACTTAGGAGCAGGGGTAAAATTATTTTACCATGGGGTAGATGGGAAGAGAAATGGAGAAGGGTTATTTTAAAGGAAGAGCTGTAGAGAGGGAGAGACTTAGAGTTGAAAGAGAAATTTTGGAAGGAACTAGATGAAGTAGTTCTGAGCATTCCAGACACAGAGAGTTGTGATTGGTGCAGATTGTAATGGAAATGTTGACGATGGAAACAGAGGGGATGAAGAAGTGATGGGGGGAAATGGTGGTGAACTTTGCTAAAGTATGTAAATGGCAGTAATGAACACTCCCCCTCCCCCAGAAGAGGCAGGAACATAGGGTGACCTACAAGAGGAGGTAGAAGCACGCAGGTGGATTACATTTTGTGCAGATGTAATCTCAAGGAAGTTTCTGACTGTAAGGTAGTTGTAGGGGAGAGTGTAGCTCGACTGCATATGATGGTGGTGTCTAGGATGACCCTGGTGGTGGGGAGGAACATTAAGAAGACAAAGGTAGAGAAGAGAACCATGTGGTGGAAGCTGAGAAAGGAAGAATGTTGTGGTGCACCACGCCTTTCAGAAAGAATTAAGACAGGCTCGCGATGGACAGGAGGAACTCCCGGAAGACTGGACTACTACTATAGCCAAGGTGATCAGAGACAGGCAGGAGAGTAATGCGTGTGTCTTCTGGTAGGAAAGAGGAGAAGGAGACTTTGTGGTTGAAACCCAAAATACAGGAAGTCATACAAGGAAAGAGGTGAGAGAAGTGGGACACAGAGGACTGAGGAGAGGCGAAAGGAATACATTGAGATGTGACCTGGGGCAAAGGTAGAGGTGGTGAAGGTTAAAAAAAGACGCATATTACGACATGTACATCAGGTTGGACACGAAAGGAGAAAAGGATCTCTACAGGTTGGCCAGACAGAGGGATAGAGATGGAAAAGATGTGCAGCGTGTAAGGTTGAAAGTGGCAAATGTGGTGGACCGGGAAATGGAAATGATGAGTAAGGAGGAAGTTTTAAAAAAATTACTAAAGAGGAAGAAAATTGGAAAAGCAGTTGGTCATGATGGCATGGAGGTATGGAAGCAATTTGGAGAGGTGGCTGCAGTTTTTGACCAACTTGTTCAACAGAAAACCAGGCATGAGCATTTCATGGAAACGATCGTTCCGTTACCATGTCGTTACCCAGCCTGAGAAAACACGGAACCGAAAGTGCGTTTCCCAGAACTCAGGGCTTACTTTAAATAAAATTCACCCATGTGTGGAATGTAAAACAAGTTCCCAACGAAATACAACAATCTGTATAAAACAGACCTACATGAACCTCTTTATTTTTAATGATCAAAACGCCAACTTTGTCAGTGTGGTTTACAAACAGCACCGGTTTCCGCTTCTGCGCTACGCATGCGCAAGGTCGAGTTATTCATATCCGGGTCACTCAAACGCTAGTCAAACATGTCGGTTGGTAAGCGTAAAAAACAAAATGCTCATGCCTGCTAAGGCTTTTTTTTTTTCTTAAGTACATATAAAAACCGGTTCCCATGAACATTATAAATGGGAATCCAAATAATTGTTTCCCAACGTTTCCCAGGACAAAAATCAACGGAACCGAAAGATCGGTTACCATACTTGCCGAAATCCTCATGCCTGGAATACTACCGAACGAGAACATGCCTTAAAGGTCAAGTGTCGTCAAACGGATGATTTTTGGTATATTATTAATGAAAAACCCACAGCCAATATGGTCCCATGTGTTTTTTTTTCCCACCACAAAACATGATTTAGACATATACAGCTTTTTGAAACTCCGGCCATGAAAATCCTCTCATGGATTTGTTTTTGATAAGAAGCAGGAAGTGACGTAAAGGACAGCGGCGCCCCCTCGTGGACTCGTTTGTTTCCATTAGTTTTACCTCCGGGAAGGTAGCTGTTCCTTCGTGTTAGCCAAAATGCCGGCTCATTGCATTGCTGGACATTGCTTGAACACGCGGGAGAATGTATTTAGCCTTCATAAGTTTGCAAGAGACCCGGTTCGTTGTGAAAAATGGATTGCATGGGCGCAGAAGACGAGAGCTTCGTGGGTTCCAAATAACAGGTAGGTATGTATACAGCTCCAAAAAAAAAAAAAAAACAAAAACAAACGAAAAAATTGTTTGGGGCGGACCACGTAATCAGTCTCTCTCATAACGCAGCAAAAGATCCGCATATGAAATGTGTTGATGTGCGCATATAGCTACTAAAAAAAAAAAAAAAAAAAAAAATAGTTTGGGGCGGACCACGTAAACGGTCTCTCTCATAACGTAACAAAAGATCCACTTATGAAATGTGTTGATGTGCGCGTCGCCCATCAAACAATGTCTCGATAGTGTTCATCGCGTACTGCGGCGACTTTGAACATACCCCTAAAAGCAACATAGCTCGGCTCCACCTCCTCTCCTTAAATGCCACCACGGGCACCGAAACTCAGCCACACCGGCTGAGGCGCCGCATTCGGCGGTCACAGCTTCTGCGAAGGCTGCGCATCAGGCTTTGCGACAGGGGCGGGTGTGAAGAACCCAGCCGACAATGCATTACTCAGTCGCGTGTGCGCATAAAGCACCCTGGCTCGACTGCGAGCACCCACCTAAAGCAGCACCGCTCGGCTCTGTCATAAGCCACACCGGCTGGCTGCGATGAACTGCGATGGCTCATCTCTGCCGCGGGAGTGGATTGGACGGGATGCGGTTTGGCTGTGATCGGATATCATCTGAATATGCCTCGAAACAATAGTGTAATATTGTAACTTCACTTGGTTGTGTGCTTTTGTCCTTTTCGAAAAGAGTCAGAAGGGGCGTCGGTAAAATGCGAATATCTCTGTTGTTCGGCTTCCATAGTAGCAGGCACTGCGTGTTTTCAACGGCGGAAGTGACGATGACGTCAAGGACGGAGGACACGACTAATATGGTGACCACTTGGATGTCGAGGGACACTCAATTGCGCAACTTTGTGCATGGATGACGCACTTTTTTTGTATAGACATTGAATACTGTTATATGTATTTTTCATTACAATATCTATTTTAGAATATTTATAGGGATGTCAGTCCCACTTAAAGAATGGAAGAAATGTATGCTAGTTCCTATGTTCAAGAACAAAGGTGATTTGCAGTCCTGTGGGAACTATAGAGGAATAAAGTTGATGAGCCACTCAATTAAGTTATGGGAAAGAGTAGTGGAGGCTGGACTCAGGACAGAAGTAAGAATCTGAGAGCAACATTATGGTTTCATGCCTACAAAGAGTAACACAGATGCATTATTTGCCTTGAGGATGCTAGTGGAAAAGTACAGTGAAGGTCAGGAGCTACATTGTGTCTTTGTGGATCTAGTGAAAGCCCATGATAGAATACAAAGAAAGGAACTGTGGTACTGCATGCGCAGGTCTGGTGGACCAGGGAACTATGTTAGAATAGAAAAGGACATGTATGAGGGCAGCAGAACAGTGCTGAGGTGTGGCATAGGTGTGAGGAGAATTTAAGGAGGAAGTGGAACTGCATCAAGAATAAGCTCTGAGCCCCTTCCTGATTGCAGTGGTAATGGATAGGCTGACAGATGAGGTTAGATTAGAATCCAATGGACCATGAGGTTCACAGATGACATGGTCTGCAGTGAAAGCAGAGAGCAGGTGGAGGAACAATTAGAAATGTGGAGAAATGCACCAGAAAGGAGAGGAATGAAGATTAGCTCAAGTAAAACAGAATATATGTGCGTGAATGAGAAGGGTGGAGGAAGAAGAGTGAGGCTACAAGGAGATGTAGTAAGGGTGGATGACTTTAAATAGTTAGGGTCAACAATCCAGAGAAATGGTGAGTGTGGTAAGGAAGTGAAGAAACTGGTTCAAGCAGGTTGCAACAGCTGGTGAAGGTGTCTGGTGACTTATAAGACAGAAGAGTCTCTACTAGGATGTAGGGCAAAGTTTATCAAACAGTGGTGAGGTCAGCCATGATGTACGGATTAGAGACCATGAGGCTGAAGAAACAACGGAAACCAAGTTGGAGGTGGCAGAAATAAAGATTTTGAGGTTCTCTCTCAGAGTGAGCAGGTTGGATACGATTAGAAGTGAGCTAATTTGAGGGACAGCCAAAGTTGGATGTTCTGGAGACAAGGTCCAAGAGAGCAGACTTCGATGGTGTGGACATGTCCAGAGATATTGGTAGAAGGGTCTTGAGGATAGAGCTGCAAGGCAAAAGAGCAAGAGGAAGACCAAAGAGAAGGTTGATTGACATTGAGAGAGAAGACATGAGAGCAGTTTGGGTTAGAGAGGAAGATGTAGGAGATAAGTGCACATGGAAAAAGATGATGCAGTGTGGCGACACCCTAATGGGACAAGCCGAAAGGAAAAGACATTTTTGTGTACAGGAGACCTGATGGAAAGGCTTAGGTTTAAATTATTTATCCATACTGTAGATAGATGGGAAGAGAAAAAGTTAGCCAAGAATGTCTTCAAGTGAAAAGAGGGTAACGAGGATGAAACTTGAAATTGAGGAAGTCATGTGATTAGCTGCTCTGCCCCCCCTGGTAGGATGTGACCTACAGCGAAATAGAGATTCTGGAAGGAGCTAGACAAAGTAGTTAACACCCCGCACAAAGATTAATTTCTTAGGGTTAGGCTTGTCCCGTTAGGTGTCGCCACAGCGTGTCATCTTTTTCTATCTAAGCCCGTCTCTAGCATCTTTCGCTCTAACACCCACTGCCCTCATGTCTTCCCTCACAACATCCATCATAGCACACATTTATTTATAATTATTAATTTGTTCATTTATTTCATATTTTATTTAATTATTTTTTTTACAGCAAATGAAAGCGCATTGCATTCTGTATCTTGATACGGTAAGGAAAAACCTGCATCATCTTGTGTCCTGATTGGCTCAGGAACTGTAGACCATTGTCAATCTATCACTGCCATTCCAAGTGTCCTATACAGTACAGAATGCGTTCAGTTTGCCTAATTTACATAATTGTTCGATCCTAGCCGTGTGGCTCTTTCGTCCTGAAGAGGAAGAAGAGGACAGAAGTGTTAAGACAAGGAGGGTTGACTCACACCTAAGCTTGACAACCAAGGCCAATGAACTTCAGCGAATTGCACAAGAATGGGACCCTTTGTTTTGTTCATTACAGTTCTCAAAAAAAAAAAAAAAAAAAAATCAAAAAGGTGTCATGTCTGTTTGAGAATATTCTTGTCCAGAAGGAAAAAATAATCAAAAAAAGATCACCAACAACGACCCATGTTAAATGTTTTTTTACTTGCAAAAAGACAACTGTACCAAGGTGTTTCACCGTAAAAAGATGTTACAAGAGGCGTACCAGCCGGCCATTGGAACTTGAAATAGGCCTGAGTTGCTATTAATTTTTGTGACCAACCTCATAGATTATAAAATTTATTTCTAAAAACTATTATTTTTCTTTTTTATATGAAAACGCTAGTAGAAACCGGATGGAGGGACATTTGTATATTTTTTTTCCCCTCAAATAAATGTTTTGGCCTCAAACCCGTTTTGATCTTTGGTTTCATTGTAGTATACAGAAGTGTATTACATAACGAATGGGGAAAAAAAAACTAAATGGAAAAATAGACTGTAAACCAAAAAAAAAAACCTGCAAAAAAATAAAATAAAAACTGTCAACCCAAAAAAAAAAAAAAATAAAAAAAAAAATATATATATATATATATAAAAAAAGGGAAACAAAATGTACTCCACAGATATCACTTAATGAGGATATATTTGGGATTTTAACCCAAGGGAACACGATAATGACAACTTGTTATAAAATGTGATACAAGTAAAGCTAAAGCCATAATTAAGAAGTGTTTTTGAACAATACTTGATTTAAAAAAAAAAACAAACAAACAAAAAAAAAAAACATTTCCATCACAACTTCAGGACATTAAAGCATTATCAAGTACCTTAGTTAAGCAATGTACTACATTATCAGTACTTGTGATGTCTGGGAAAAAAAGTGGTATTGGTATGTCGTCTTGTGGTAAAATGTAAATGTAAATTTCCATTCCTCATTATGTGTGCAAACCAACGATAAAATACCACGCACTATGACAATGAATGACAACTCTCAGTTCAAACACTGATCCAAGGAGGGAAGGCCAGACAAAAAGTCTCTGTTGTTGTGATGAATCCTGTCTAAGAAAATCACATTATTTGTAAAACAACATGAAGTCTCACTTGTCCCCGAAGGCACGCTTCCAGAACTCTGCAGCATCAGCCTTGGTGATGCGGAAATTGTCGCCCTGAAACAGTCCACTGGGAAAGATGGCCTTCAGCTCTGCCAGCATGTGGCTAAAGATCAGTGAGAGCTTGGTGAGGTTCCTCCTGTGAAAGCACAGAAAAGAAGAGCTTATGATTAAAGTGCTGTCAGAATGAATTTGTGCTTAAGCATCAATTTGTACTGAAGTGATTACTGTATCAATATTATAAATTTGTACCGTAACATCGAATGTAAAAAAAAAAAAAAAAAAAAGTTTTACTTTGAAAAAATTTCCACAATGCCTAAAACATACAATTGGGAGAAGCCATGATGTAAAGTCAAACAATACAGTAATCACCTTCCAGTTATCTGTTCCACACAGCACTGTACAAGTCCCATAATTGGACTTTTCCTATCTCCAAAATATTAGTTAATTGAATGTCCTACTACATGTGACAACCTTGACAGCAGCTTAATTCTTGTTTGCTAAAATTCTGATAAACTGTTGTAAAACCTGTCAATAAAAGAAAAACTGGAAATTGAGACATTCCTCAGTAAGTATAGAACAAGAAAAAGGAATGCAATGAGGGAGGTTAGAGCAGAGGAAAATGCCGTGTTGGCAGAGAACTGCAGCACCCAGTTTCATTAGAGGATTGATGCTTCGAGAAGCCTGATTTATTAAGCCCTCCACACACAAGTTGATTGTGTGGGGTTTTTGGGCAAAGGGAATTGACATGCACGAGAGCAACAGTAATAAAAATACCGCCCACACTGCAGCTGCGGTACACTACACTATGTACGAAGGGGTGTCAAACAAAGAGCAGTGCCCGAGCAGAGTGGGTGAACTTCAATGCAAGGTGACACTAAAACTGTGCTGGTTGTTAGGATGATCAAGTGAAAGAAATGAGCAAAAGAAGCAGCTGGATGTGTAGTGTAAATAAAGGCAGACAGCATTGACACAAAAACTTCACATTCATACACCAATGAGCAGGTGCTACCATGGAAGACAGCAAATTCGGGTTCAGTGTCTTGCCCAAGGACACAGGGACATGTGGACAGACGACCCTTCAACACTAGACAACCAGCTCTACTGAGACTTAGCTGCTCGTAACGTCAATGCCAGTCTTTGAGGACAAAATTAAAAAGGAAAAATATTCCAGATGGTTCTTTAGAGATTCTTTCCCTGCATTGTCACCTCTATACAGCGCTGCATTAACATGCAACTTAACATCCTGCCATCTATCACCACCTTTCACTTTTATTAGTGAAAACTGAATTGTGCAGTGGAGCGACCAGTTAGCACATCTGCCTCACAGTTGTGAGAAGAGGGGTTCAAATCCCAGCCCCGCTTGTGTGGAGTTTGCATGTTCTCCCTGTGACTGCGTGGGTTATCTCTGGGTACTCCGGTTTCCTCACACATCCCCAAAAAATGCATTGTAGGTTGATTGAAGATTATGTATTGCCCGTAGGTGTGAATATCCGCGTGAATGGTTGGTTGTTTATGTGTGCCCTGCAACTGGCCACCAACCAGTTTCAGTTCAAATTCTGGTGAAAAAACACCTCTCCATAAAAATAATCTCGAATTATAAAAGAAAATTCAGGACACGAAATACAAAATTAGGCAATGGATTTGCAGCCCCCAAATTCCACCGAACGTAAATATCCTGTATATGGTTTGGAAAGTGGTGTGATAGAAGTGATTTCCTATTGGCTGTTGCCATACCATTTTCCTGGCATCACACTGGCTAGGAAGGATTCAATATTTACCCATGATGCTTTTCATTTCTCTTGGATACTCAAGCGTCACTGAATCACACACTGGTGCGTTCACACGCGAGCACACATTGGAAAAGTACAACTTTGAGTTTTTGATTTTTTGCAAGTTTATTCGTCTTCATTCACCATAGGCCCCAAGAAACCTTAGTGGAATTAAGTCATGCATGCGTGCGTACATTTGTACTTATGTTTTCACTCAGGTGTCAAACGTTTGCGTCCTGCTCTGTCCCCCACGATGCCATTTGCTTCTCACTCACCCTTCTCTTCACAGTCGCCCAACGCTAAAGATAAAGTAACATAATTATTATTTTTTTACATTATGTACTTTAAATGCTTATTTTTGGGTGGCAGGTAGGAAATTGGGGGGCTTGGAACTGAACAGTCAATTTCCTCGTAAAAAGCACTTCTAGTAACGAAAAATTCACATTACGAAACACCTTTGGGAACTAATTAATTTCATAAGTAGAGGTACCACTGTATTGTTATCTTGTACTACCTTCGTGATAATGGATGAATTCGAAAAAGACTGAGAACCCATGCTAGTTGCTAATCTATCATGATATGTAGTAGTGAAAGATAAATGCTATAAAAAATTGTATGCAAGATAAGTCATTTGCACAAAATAGAAACCTGAACTATAGTCCATACATAAATTATCCAATCCAATCCATCAGCAATGTTATTTGTTTGCAAAATAAGAGTTCTGAAATTTGATTTAATATGTTTGGTGCAAGCAGAAATATTAAAGCCTAAATAATCCACAGGCAGATATCTTTGCCAAGGACAAGGTCTAATATACTGTACTTTGATTCAGGCTGTAACTGCAATAATAGCAGTCCAATGTGACTAACCAGGTTAATCCATGTGTTCATTACATTTTTTTTTTAAAGCTACATGTCAAACAAGTCACCAGTAGATGTAGTTGTCAGAAAACCAACTAGACCCAGCATTCATGATATACACCCTTAAGACTACGCAACTGGGCAATTTGTTGAAAGGGTTGTGTGGAAAAAAAAAAGTGGCATTCAATCGGTGAGGTCATCAATTTTGTGAAAAATAGGTGTGAATCAGGTGGTCTCTATTTCAGGATGAAGCCAACACCTCTCCATGGAAGCCAAAGAAAAATGGGTCATTCAACACATTGTTCAGAAGAACGCACTTTGATTAAAAGTTTGACTGGAGAGGCGAAACCTTATGAAGAGGTGCAAAAAATTATAGGCTGTACAGCTAAAATTGTCTCTAATGTTTTAAAATGGAGGGCAAAACCACAGACGTGTCAGAAAACAGAAGACAACCATTAAAATAGAATAACAGAAGAAAAATACTAATAACAGAATAACCAGAATGGCAAAGGCTCAGTAAATTATCAGCTCCAGGATGATCAAAGACAGTAGTAGTAGTAGTTTCTTTCGGCTTGTCCCTTTCGGGGTCCCCACAGCGTGTCATCTCAGATGAACGCACATATTTGCATATTTGTTTGGCACAATTTTTACGTCTGTCCTGTTATTACTGTGACAGTAAGAAGAAGTCTGTGTGAAACTAATATATTTACAAGAATACCCCGCAAAGTTGCAGAAGCGATTATAATTTGCCAAAGAACACGTCAACTGGCCTAAAGAGAAATGGACCAACATGTTGCGGACTGATGAGAGTAAAATTGTTCTTTTTGGACAGTTTGTAAGACGAACTCCAATTCAGTTCAAGTCTCAGTACACAGTGAAGATAGTGAAGCATTGTAGGGCAAGCAACATGATATGGGCAAGTTTCTCCTACTATGGTGTTGGGGATATTTACCGCATATCAAGGACTATAGATTGGTTTGTATGTCAAAATACTTAAAGAGGTCATGATGCCTTATGATGAAGAGCACATGCCCTTGAAATGGGTGTTTCAACAAGACAATGACCCCAAAAACACGACTAAACAGGCAAAGTTTTGGTTGTAAAGCAACAAAGTTAATGTCAGGGGTAGCTGGCCCAATCACTTCTCTTTCTGAAGCAAAACAAAGAAATGTAAATGATTTGTGGAATGTTATTAGGAATCTTGGCGAAGAAGAACAGCTGAAAGGTGCCACCAGTTCGTTGACTCCATGCCACACAGATGTGAAGCAGTTATAAAAAACTGATCATACAACAAAATATTTGTTTAGTGAGTCAAAGGATTGGTAAATCCTACAAACAAAATGGTTTGTACAACATTGTAAAGTCAACGGCAGGTTGAAAAAAAAACAAAAAAACAAAAAACACACCTCTTTCAGAAAATTGCCCAATTGCACAACCTTAAGATTGTGTATATAATGAATGCTGGGTCTTGTTGTTTTTTGGAGAATCTACACTAACTAATGGTAACTTGTTTGATGTAAATGTGACAGTGCATCATCTTTTGAGTGTTTCACTTAAAGAGAAACAAGAATTCTTCTTGTTCTTTTCCTTTCGGCTTGTCCCGTTAGGGGTCGCCACAGCGTGTCATCTTTTGCCATCTTAGCCTATCTCCTGCATCTTCCTCTCTAACCCCAACTGCCCTCATGTCTTCCGTCACCACATCCATAAACCTTCTCTTTGGTCTTCCTCTCGCTCTTTTGCCTGGGAGCTCCATCCTCAGAAACCTTCTACCAATATACTCACTCTCTCGCCTCTGAACATGTCCAAACCATCGAAGTCTGCTCTCTCGAATCTTGTCTCCAAAACATCCAGCTTTGGCTGTCCCTCTAATGAGCTCATTTCTAATCCTATCCAACCTGGTCACCCCGAGCGAGAACCTCAACATCTTCATTTCTGCCACCTCCAGTTCAGATTCCTGTTGTTTCTTCAGTGCCACTGTCTCTAATCCGTACATCATGGCCGGCCTCACCACAGTTTTGTAGACTTTGCCCTTCATCCTAGTGGAGACTCTTCTGTCACATAACACACCAGACAGCTTTCGCCAGCTGTTCCAACCTGCTTGGACCCGTTTCTTCACTTCCTGACCACACTCTCCATTGCTCTGTATTGTTGACCCCAAGTATTTGAAGTCGTCCAGCCTCGCTATCTCTTCTCCCTGTAGCCTCACTCTTCCCCCTCTACTTTTCTCATTCACGCACATATATTCTGTTTTACTTCGGCTAATCTTCATTCCTCTCCTTTCCAGTGCATGTCTCCATCTTTCCAATTGTTCCTCTGCATGCTCCCTGCTTTCACTGCATATGACAATATCATCTGCGAACATCATGGTCCAAGGGGATTCCAGTCTAACCTCATCTGTCAGCCTATCCATTACCACTGCAAACAGGAAGGGGCTCAGAGCTGATCCCTGATGCAGTCCCACCTCCACCTTAAATTCCTCTGTCACACCTAAGGCACACCTCACCATTGTTCTGCTGCCATCATACATGTCCTGTACTATTTTAACATACTTCTCTGCCACACCAGACTTACGCATGCAGTACCACAGTTCCTCTCTTGGTACTCTGTCATAGGCTTTCTCTAGATCCACAAAGACAATGTAGCTCCTTCTGACCTTCTCTGTACTTTTCCACGAGCATCCTCAAGGCAAATAATGCATCTGTGGTACTCTTTCTAGGCATGAAACCATACTGTTGCTCGCAGATACTTACTTCTGTCCTGAGTCTAGCCTCCACTACTCTTTCCCATAACTTAATTGTGTGGCTCATCAACTTTATTCCTCTATAGTTCCCACAGCTCTGAACATCCCCTTTGTTCTTAAAAATGGGAACTAGAACACTTTTCCTCCATTCTTCAGGCATCTTTTCGCCCGCTAGTATTCTGTTGAATAAGTTGGTCAAAAACTCCACAGCCATCTCTCCAAATTGCTTCCATACCTCTACCGGTATGTCATCAGGACCAACTGCCTTCCCATTTTTCATCCTTTGTAATGCCTTTCTGACTTCCCCCTTAGTAATCATTTCCACTTCCTGGTCCTTCACTCTTGCCTCTTCAACTCTTCCTTCTCTCTCATTTTCTTCATTCATCAACTTCTCAAAGTATTCTTTCCATCTATTTAGCACACTACCGGCACCAGTCAACACATTTCCATCTCTATCCTTAATCACCCTAACCTTCTGCACATCCTTCCCATCTCTATCCCTCTGTCTGGCCAACCTGTAGAGATCCTTTTCTCCTTCTTTCGTGTCCAACCTGGTGTACATGTCTTCATATGCCTCTTGTTTAGCCTTTGCCACCTCTACCTTTGCCCTACGTCGCATCTCGATGTACTCCTTTCGCCTCTCCTCAGTCCTCTCAGTATCCCACTTCTTCTTCGCTAATCTCTTTCCTTGTATGACTCCCTGTATTATGGGGTTCCACCACCAAGTCTCCTTCTCCCCTTTCCTACCAGATGACACACCAAGTACTCTCCTGCCTGTCTCTCTGATCACCTTGGCTGTCGTCGTCCAGTCTTCCGGGAGCTTCGGTTGTCCATCGAGAGCCTGTCTCACCTCTTTCTGGAAGGCCGCACAACATTGTTCCTTTCTCAGCTTCCACCACATGGTTCTCTGCTCTACCTTTGTCTTCTTAATCTTCCTACCCACCACCAGAATCATCCTACATACTACCATCCTATGCTGTCGAGCTACACTCTCCCCTACCACTACTTTACAGTCAGTAACCTCCTTCAGATTTCATCGTCTGCACAAAATATAATCTACCTGCGTGGTTCTACCGCCGCTCTTGTAGGTCACTATATGTTCCTCCCTCTTTTGGAAATAAATGTTCACTACAGCCATCTCCATCCTTTTTGCAAAGTCCACCACCATCTGCCCTTCAAAGTTCCTTTCCTGGATGCCGTACTTACCCATCACTTCTTCATTGCCCCCGTTTCCTTTACCAATATGTCCATTACAATCTGCACCAATCACAACTCTCTCGCTGTCTGGGATGCTCAGAACTACTTCATCTAGTTCCTTCCAGAATTTCTCTTTCAACTCTTGGTCACATCCTACCTGTGGTGCATAGCCGCTAACCACATTATACATAACACCCTCAATTTCAAATTTTAGTCTCATCACTCGATCTGATACTCTTTTCACCTCCAAGACATTCTTAGCCAGCTCTTCCTTTAAAATAACCCCTACTCCATTTCTCTTCCCATCTACTCCGTGGTAGAATAATTTAAACCCTGCTCCCAAACTTCTAGCCTTACTACCTTTCCACCTGCTCTCTTGGATGCACAGAATATCAACCTTTCTCCTAATCATCATGTCAACCAACTCCTGAGCTTTTCCTGTCATAGTCCCAACATTCAAAGTCCTTACACTCAGTTGTAGGCTCTGCGCATTCCTCTTTTTCTTCTGACGCTGGATCCGGTTTCCTCCTCTTCTTTGTCTTCGAGAAACAAGAATAAAGAATAAAGGAACTAAATAGCATATCTCCCAGTCACCTCAATCACACAATAGTAGTTCTATAATCACTGTTTGTACTACCCCCTACAACTGTTGCTGTTATCAAAGCTGCTGTGCCAACAAGAACAATAGAGAACCACACAAAAGACCCACATTTGATTGCCATATTTCATCTTTTCCTGGCGGCAATCACAGCAAAGAGAATTTTTCTGAACACTGGCTTGTTGTCAACCCCCGCCACCACCCCCCCCCCTATTGCGATAGAGTGACCTCTGACCCTGCAGCTGGCTGCTCCCTTCCTGTTTCCTTTTGGCTGTTATAAAGTAGTTAACTCGTCAGCTAGAACCATGCTGTGCTAATACAGCACACCATAGCAGCAAAGGTCAGTCCTTACAGAATGAACGTCTGTCTGGATTTACAAGCAGCCAAAATGTCATCTTACAGAAGAATTGTCTTTGGTCCTCCAATCTATCAGGGAAATTCAGATTGGTCATGAAGCCAGTCTTGGAAGTGGTACACCAAATGTTTACGTAACAATTACTCAAGATCACTGAAGGAAGACTTGTACAACATCTCAAACAAAGCTGGAATTAATTCTTTTGGATGCAAGTCACCAGTGTATATTACATTTTTGTGGTATAAGAGAAAGGACATTTTGATTCAGCCATATCCTGAGCTGAACTGAATCACATATCACTTTACCTTTCGAAAATACATTGACAGTCATATGCAATAATGCACCACTCACAGTGACAACAAATGAACCATTGGGGTGAAGTTTCAGGTGGCATTTACCCAAGACCATTTTAAACTGAACATGGTATTGTATTCGTAATTTAAGCATTTTGAAACCAGAAAGACTTCTGAAATACGGTCTCAGTGTAGTAATTTGTGAAGACGAGCATGAACACTTCCATGGAAACACTGAAAACTGAGGACGTGTATTCAAGTGTTTGTTCTGTACTTCACTGACAAAACATTTAATAATGTTACTATATTGTTTATATCTGCAACTGGTTAGCAACCAGTTCCGGGTATACCTGGGCTCTCTCCCAGAGTCGGCTGGCATAAGCTCCAGCAAACTCATGACACTCGTGTGGATAAGCGGTACAGAAAATAGATGAATGCATATTTTTTTTGTTTCCCCACTGTACTGTTTCAAGGTATGGCAACATTGCATTACAGTACGTCCATTAGTTTACATTCGCATAGCGTATCATAGTGGGACCTTGATTTAAAAGACTGACTTATTGGAGTTTGGATTTAACGGCTAGAAAATAGTGTCCAGTTGCAACTCAAAACAATCACTGGTACTTGACAAAGTCTGTTAGTCCGCTAATAAAAATTTGCACGTAACATATTTGTGCACATGGATCAATAAAGGAAAAGTACATGACCATTGTGGAGAAATACTGAAAGGTAAAGTGTACGCTTCACATTTATATGTCATGCCCTGTCCACCTTTGAGTGGATTTTCTTCTACTACGCAGAAAAGGTGGTTCAAAATTTAAAATAAATGAAGGAAAGTACTCGTATATGCACAAGAGCATGGTCATACTGTACATATCTCTTTAACCATTTTTATCAAAAACAAAGATGGCACCAACTAGACCAGGAATAAAATAATGCTTTCAAAAAACAGAGTGTTACAAGATGGATTCTGGTTTTATTTATCCATCCATCCATTTTCTTGGACTTATTTGAGGTCACGCCATGAGGGTAGAAGCTTAAGAATGGAAGCCCAAACTTCCCTCTCCCCAGCCACTTCATCCAGCTCTTCCACAGGGATGCTGAGGTGTTGCCATGCCAGCCAGGTAACGAAGTCTTTCCAACGTGTCCTTGGTCATCCCCGGGGTGTCCTCCCAGTGGGACATGCCCAGAACACCTTAACTAGAAGGTATCTTAATCAGATGCCTGAGCCACCTCATCTGGCTCCTTTCAATGTGGAGTAGCAGCAGTTCAGATGTGAACTCATCCCGGATGACCAAGCTTCTCACTCTCTCTTTAAGGGAGAACCCAGACATCCTCCAGGGAAAATAATATCAGCTGCTTGTATCCAGCATCTTGTTCTTTTGATCACGACTCACAGATTGTGACTATAAGTGAGGGTAGGAACGTAGATCGACTGGTAAATTGATAGCCTTGGCTTTTGGCTTAGCTCCCTTTTCACCAAAATAGACAGATATAAATTGAGTATCAGTGTAGACACTGCACTGAGTCCCCGCTCCATTTTTCCCTCACCTGTGAACAAGACTCCAAGACACTTGAACTCTTTCACATGAGGCAGTATCTCAGCCCTGCTCTGGATAGAGCACTACACCCTTTTCCAACTGAGGACCAGGGTTTCAGATTTGGAGGTACTGATTTTCATCCCAATAGTTTCACACTCGCCTGCAAACCTATTGAGATTTGGAGATTAGAGCTTGATGAAGCCATCAGAACCATGTAATCTGCAAAAATAACATCCAATAGTGAGACCACCAAACCGGACTTGCTCTATGCTACACTTGCACAGAGAAATTCTGTCCTCAAAAATTATAAACAGAAATGGTGAATAGAATCCAACCCTCAATGGAAACGAATCTAACTACTAGCAATGTGGATCAAACTGACACTTGTCATACTGCAAACGAACAGCCCATCTCGACCATGCCAACGGTGTAGAGCTGATTCAATGTTCCACGGCCAACAACAAACCCACACCACTCGTCCTGAATGTGAGATTTGACTTCCCGTCAGACTCTTCTCTCCAGCACCCCTGAATAGACCTTAGCAAGGATGCTGAGGAGTGTCCTCTTGTAGTTGGAACACACCCCTTCTTAAAAAGGCAGACCACCACCCTAGTCTGCCGATTCAAAGGCACTGTACCTGATGCCCATACCAAGTTGAACAGGTGTGTCAACCAGGACAGCCCCAAAATACCCAGAGTCTTTAATCAAACTAAAATAATAACTGAATCACATTTTACATTACATTACATGGGAAACACAGTGGAACCATGTTTGCAATGTGTCTTAGTTATCCTGCACTCATCACTTTACAAATACAAATCCCCGGAACTGGCTTCACTCCAGATCTCCATCAGGAAACAGCACATAATAGACAAGAATGGACTTCAGTATTGATCCAACCACACAACTCCAAAAACAAGCACCTAAATGAAACCACCAAATTCTCTAATTTTCCAGACAAACTTCAATTTATTGTATTGTAACTTTGAATTAGACCAAATTAAAACCTTCATCAGATTAGATTTGAAAATATTTGCTGCTGGGTTTTATCCCATCAAAATATGTGCACATATTGGAGCTAATTTGGCACAGTCTGAATAATTAGAAGGAGCTGAGTATACACTGGTAGAGAGTGTGAGTTAATAGTCTCATTGTAGGACAAATGACTCAATGCCCTTAAAAACATGATACTCCGCTAGTTAAGCGTGTGAACATAAAAACATGTAAATGAGCTGAATCACTCTGAGTCTATGAAGTATGAACTATGTTTTCCATTTGTGGCCAAGCATTCCAAGCTCTCTTTCTGAACTTGTACAGCTCCACTTTAGTTTCATCAGACCACAGGACATGTCTTCAGAAGTTAAGATCTTTGTGTTGGTGTCTTTTTGCAAATGGTAATCTGCCTTTTTTGTTTAAGAGAAATGGCTTTATTCTCAGTGAATGGACTTTTAGCTAATGTTGTTGCAGGACACGTTCCACAGTGGATATTGACACCTTCTGACCAGCTGCATCCAGTATCTTCACAAGGTCTTTGGCTTTTATTCTGGGGTTAATTTGCATATTTCGAACCAAAACACATTCAGCTCTGGGACACAGAGCTTGTCTCGTTCATGAATAGTGTGACGACTGGGCATCCCCACGTTTATAATTGCGTATAATTGTTTGAACAGATGAACGTGGCTCCTCACGAGCATTTGGAAATTATACCCAAGGATGATCCAGACTTGTGGAGCGCCACAATTCTCTCTCTGATTTCCTGGCCGATTTCTTTTGATTTTCCCATGATTGCAAACCAAGGCAGAGTGTTTAAGGTGTGCCCTTAAATAAATACCCAGGTGTGCTGTCAATTAACTTACATTGTCGGTAAACCTATTGGGAGCTTTCAAAGCCATGAGCTCATCATCTGGGCTTCCCCATGTTCTTTAAAGACACAGTTGTGTATGTAAACTTTTGACGTTGAAGAAAATAATATAGAATTCTCAAAGTAATGTCTTATTATAGTGGCATTTAAACTTTTGCAAACTACCTTCATGTGAGGCTAATCAAGAGTTATTTTGCATAAAAGCCCAAATGACAAACAACTGACATACATCACATGGACAAACAAATGGGCACACTAGCCTTATACACAAATAGTATTAAAATCAATAAACAGATTTTAACATTACAGCATTAAAACCCTAATAAGTGTAACTGACTGGAAAATTGTAACACAAAAAAAAAGACTCAATGGGACATTCGCAGGAGCTCCTGGCAAGGAAAAATTTCTCATTTTACTTTTGACTGTGCATTTAAGGACCACGAGCAGAACATGTGGAAAAAAATACTCAAATGAATCAAACTTAATACCAAGACCAAGATACCATGAGATGGCACCAGCCTAATATTTTCAATGCTTAGGCCTCAGCACACAAAGTGACGAGTAGCTGAGATTTCCACAGAATAACTTGGGCTAGCGGCTGCATGATGGCATGGCCAGTTAGCACTTTAGCCTTACTGTTCTGAGGACCGGGTTTCAGATCCCAGTCCCGCCTGTGTGGAATTTGCACGTTTTCCCTGTGGCCGCGTGAGTTTTGTCCGGGCACTCTAGTTTCCTCCCACATGCCAAACATTGGAGACTTTAAATTACCCTGAGGTGTGATTGTGAGTGCAAATGCTTGTTTGTTTCTATGTGCCGTGCAATTGGTTGGCAACCAGTTCAGGGTGTTCGCCTCCTGCCTGAAGATGGACTCCCGCGACCCTTGTGAGGATAAGTGGCTGAGAAAATGGATGGATGGAATTTAGGATAGCTTCCTCCCTGCCACTCCAACCCCTTCCTCCCTCTCTCCCTCGCAAAAATAAAAATACTAAAATTTGCTGAAGCTAAACTGTAAATATCCCGGATTTTACCAGATACGAATTTTATTGTATTTCACAACT
The DNA here is from genome assembly GCF_019802595.1 of Syngnathoides biaculeatus. Taxonomy (NCBI): domain Eukaryota; kingdom Metazoa; phylum Chordata; class Actinopteri; order Syngnathiformes; family Syngnathidae; genus Syngnathoides; species Syngnathoides biaculeatus. The sequence continues at coordinate 27,392,571 of NC_084647.1, read as the reverse complement.
GAGTTTTACTACTAGCTGGCTGACTGGCTTGATCTGATTTAATAATTGAAGTACAACGAAAACAAAATAAGACAATACTGAAAATTAAGATTTGAATTGACTGCTCATTTTTACTTCAAAATTTACTTTGCATTGTCTTAAAAACATTGTTCAGAATTAAAAAGCAGAAAATTCAAACAAAAAGGTCCATCAATGTCTCCACACGTTAGGACAAACTTGCGAAACCCTTCTCCTTGGACCCACAATACTTATTGTGATGATGGGTGGTGGTTAGAGTGGGATTAAAGGTTAGTCCTGAAACAAAATGAGAGTCTCTCTGAGGAGTCAACACTATATCAGGGACTTTTCTGTGTACAAATTGATCAGCCTTCAACAGTCTTTTAACTACTCTGTGACTGAGATGGATAATAGTTGACTGTACACCATACCTCCTTTAACTAGAAGATGTAGTTGTGCTTTCATTTGTCAGTACAACTTTTCCACTTGAAGATATACCACGCTAACATGATTACCCCCCCCCCCCACACACACACACTTTTTTTGTGCGGGGGGATTCTCTTGTTGGACCATTAAAACTAAGTAGGAAAACCATGAAAACTAAGTAGGAAACATGATCAATTGCCAGTAACTGTGGTTTGTTCATTTGACCTATGTTGGCCTCCATGCCAAGGCCGTCCATAAAAATATTTAGGTTTCCCATAACGCGACCAACTGTAAATATTCAAAAGCAAATAAAATTGCTGAAGTCTGCATTTTTTTTTTCTTTACATGAATGCGACGTATGACTGGACAAGGGAAGTAACCCAGGTCCTGTCTCAAATATAAATCAGGAATCAGGAAGTGAACGTCTGCCTCACGCTATCGGCTATCTTGGCGGACGGTGTGCCATTTGCTTTCTCGCTTATTTCAAACGACGAATACATCGTGAGTAATAAGATGAGAAAGGTGAGCTCTTCTTTAACACTCCAGGATATATTCAAACAAATAGCCCTGGAAGAATTTGGAGATGACATGCTGTCTGAGATTAAAGCACTGCGACTGGGGCAAACACACGGTTGCATCCAGTGCGAATGTTCTTATGATTTTGAGACATTATTACAGTTCGATCCGGATCTTAGGGTAGTGATTTTTCATTTGAGGAAAAATGCCACTGCTGAACGGCCCAAAATGGATGCATTTGTCACTATGGTGGCAGCTGCTAAGTAAAACTCAAGACCTTTCCTTCACGTATTTAAAAAAAAAAAAAAAAAAAAAAAAGGTAATCTGGGAAATCACCGCCTTTTTAGTCCTGGAAGAGGTCCACCGAGCCAGCTCCTCATTCCCAAATTCAGTATCCAAAGAAGAAGCTACCTATGTTATACAGGTATGCATATCAGTGATTTGAAATCATTATTAGGAAGTTGAAAATATGAAGAAATAAATATTTATATAATTTATAGCTCAAACGTAAGATACATAACACACACACACTGAATATATTTATTGGTAGTGTATGGGCCAAAATATTTGCAGAATATCATGCAATGGACTTTTGAAAAAGAAAAAAAAAATGCTACCTACTAATCCCCCCACCCCCACTCTTGTTACTGGAAAGCAAAATATTTTTATGGATGGCCCAGGCTATGTCTCAAGAAGAGGAAGTGAGTAAAGACTGCTGGGCCAAATGTGGGCCATCACATTAATTATTAAATTGCTCATTGTCACAGGACTCACTTTCATCTTGGCTCTCACACACATTTTTCCCTCCCTTACAGGTCTGCATGCTAAATGTACTACTGTCCATCACACCCCATTTGATGATCTTCAACGTTGAGTCAAGACTACAATTTTAAATGTGCAAATGTTATCTTAAAGAAAGCTGTTAGGTGTATTTACTTCTTTGTGTAAGGATAAACATTCCATGAGGCTTGGATGGATGAGAGCCTGTCGGGGTTGTCTGACTCTCTAGGTCAGGGGTGTCAAACTCATTTCACATGAGCTACATACGGCCTCGGAAGATGTAAAGTGGGCCGGACCATTAAAATTATACCATACTCGGCTATAAATAACCAAAACATCTTGTCTTTCCTTTGTTTTGGTGTAAAGAAGCACAAGAACCTTAGGAAAATGTTGAAATTTAATGAACATTGCTTTTACAAAACATTTCATGAGACACCTCAGATTTCCTTAGACAAGTGTGCAATATACTTTTATCATTCATATTTATGCATTGCAACTGATCCCACTGATTGTACAAAGGCACAAAACTTTAACAAGTAATTGGTATAAAAATGGAGTAATGGATATTAAGGTTACATTAAATTTATAAAGAAAGCCATTTTTAAACCATTTACACGTGCATATAAAATCTAAATTTAATCCCTGGCTACACCTTACAAACTAAGGAGAGTGTTATTAAATGTGTAAATAAGAAAGTATTCACATGTCCTGTAAATAAACTTCATACATGAAACACACATGCACATACCATATATACAGAAAATTCATGGAGTTGCATGAGGAGTAGAATTCCACCATAGCTTTTTGTAGTGAAGTTGCTGACATTAAATTGCACATTTTTTAATCACCACAGTAAGGAGCACGGAGATGTATTTTTTCCAATTCAAACAGTGTCTCAGGCAGGATTTTTAAAGAGTTAGTCTAGTCTGGACTTGTTTTTGTTCCTGATGCTTGAGATCTTTTGGCTTCTACAAGTGTATCGATATCAGGTGCCATGTCCTGACGAGCTGTCACTTTCAGAATGTCATTTAACTGCTTGTTTGTGAGCCTTGAACGCATTTTTTGTTTTATTGATACTCATTACTGAGAAAAATTGTTCACAAAGGTAGGTTGTCCCAAACATGCACAAAATTTTAGCAGACAGGGCTATTAATTTGGGGTATCCGGCGAGTAGACTGATAAAATTTGACCAGCCCTACGGAGGCAAATTTGCCCTTCAAATTTGCATCACATTGCAAATCAATTATTTCTAGCTGGATTTTAACCAGCAGATCAGAATCTTTAACTGTGAAAGGTGAGCAAAAAACTGAAAATTCTATCATCAAAGTTCACCAAATACCTGAAAACGTTTCTCTAACTCCCACAGTAATCCTGTAATCTTGTCTTTGTACCGTTTCACGTCCGCATCAGGTCTGGTGTCTCTCACTCACTCACACTCTCACACACACACTCACACACACACACTCACACACACACACTCTCACACTCTCACACACTCACACACACACACCACACACACACACACACACACACACACACACACACACACACACACACACCACACACACACACACACACCTCTCAAACAGGGGAAATGAGCAGGGTTGCCACTTGCCAGCACAAAGTCAGCTTCACCTTCAATGCATGTATGTTGTCAGAAAACTGTGTGACAACTTTTTTGTGGCCTTGCAACATTTTGTTCAGATTGTTCAAGTGTTCAGTAATATCCACCAAAAATGCAAGGTCCTGTAGCCATTCCTGAGATTGTAATTACAACACCGGTTTTCCTTTTTTCTTCATGAACTGTCCAATTTCCTCTCGTAGATCAAAGAAATTCCTCAGCACAGCACCTCTTCTAAATGATCTCACTTAAGTGTGGTATGGTAGGCTGTGGGTAATGTTTCTGTCACTGAGAAGTTTGTCAAAGTGACGATGGTTCAGTCCTCTGGATCGGACGAAATTTAGTGCGAACAACAACTTTCATGACGTGCTCCATTTTCAAGTCTCGGTGGTTATCAACCCATGTCACATTGAAGACTTAAGGTAGCCTTAATTCTTTTACTTCTGACATAAAGCAATCTCGTCACGGTAGAGTGTCTGCACCTAAACATGGATAAAAGCTAAAATAACCACAGTGTCTATACGATTAATACCCTAAAATGTCAAGCAGGTTCATGCAACCATGTTTCTCTTGTTTGCCTCAATGTCACTAGTTGATTCTGTGGCACTCAAGGGATCTGACAGCCATTGGTTATCATCACTGCTTTCTGCACACGGACAATAGAGATCTTTGTGAGTCAACACTGACAGTGTTCTTGAGTTTTCCATTCACTCTGGTGCAGTCACATTTTGCAATTAGTTATTTAAAATAGTTGATCAAACAGCTCGAGGCAGAGTTCTTCTGACTTGTGTTAAATACAGCACATGGTTGGTGGATAGATGTATTTTTTTCCAGGTTAAAAAAAAAATACAAATCTTCCACAGCACGAGAAATTATGTGTTAAGAGGACGGCCTTCTTTGCATAACAGGCTTGCAAGTTTGAAGAAAACCACTAGGTCACATTAAAATCACTCACTCACTCACACACACTCACACACACTCACACACACACACACACACACACACACACACACACACACACACACACACACACACACACACACACGTATAACATTTAGTGGAATAAAAAAAAAAAAACCACACACACACACTATATGTTGCATAGAAGCTAAATGTTTTGTTCTTCTGGTCTTTAATTCCATTCTTATATTTTACTTTTATTTATATGCCTCCTGACTGTCATTTAGGTCAAACCAGAAAAGTCTCCAAGCAGTTGTCCATCTTAAGTTGCAAAACTACCCTCAAGATTGTCTGCTGGCATTGGAAAGTCTTATTCGAAAGGCTTCAGAGAGCATTATTATCCAGGACAAGGACACAAGGTCATTCCATATTTCAAGACAGATAGTATGTAGCAAGTTAGTTTTGTTTCCGTTCAAAGTTCAAGAACGGACCAAAAGAAGGCTGCAATGACCAGTGTCGGGAAGTAATTGGATGTAATGACATACAATTTTAATTAAAAAAATAATCTGAATTTGTAACAGTAAGATTACTGGTAGAAAAATGTGTATGAAAATACAGTTGCTTTTTGAATTTTCCATGATCATGATTGTAGTTACCATATTTTCGCAACTATAAGGCATACTGTATTAAATGTTGCTGTCTCAGTAGTGGGTGTAATTTCAGTATTTAACACAGATATAAGGCGCATGGTATTATTAGGTGCAGGCATGGTGGTGCTCATGAGACAGTGAGGCACAATTGTACCCTTATTTTGACAAGCAGAAGAACAAGCTCATACTTTTACCCTGACTACAACCTATGCAAGCAAGTCACCAGTCAAAATGCCATTCTCACCGAGTGTCACACACAGGTGTAAAGTTATTACACCACAGTAAACAAAACAGAAAAACCAGCACACAGCAAAACAACCGACACAATAAGCAAAGAAATAATTGAAACAAAACATGCACTTCAAACGCTATCTATATACATTTAGCGCCGCAAAGCATATAGCATTAATTCCGAATTAAGAAAATAAAATGCAATAACGTAATTATGTTATAGTGAAAACATTTAATTGTCACATTAGAATTACACAGTTAACAGGATATCATGAAATTGAAACCAATTACATTTGTAAAGTAATCTTCCCAACACTGGTGATGACACACTAGGATTTACTAGGTAACTTTGGAATACCTCCTTGGAGCTTTTATGTTGGCTTAATATTGAAATGATTTATATAAAGTATCGTAATTCCTTGTGTATAATATTTGTAATCGTGTAATGTCAGTGCTTTTCTCATTAATTTAGGAATAAAGGGAATCAACACTCTTAGGAATGAAAAAAACAATCCTCAAAAACACCATGGATGGCAAAGAGGACGACATGCTTTGGGAGGAAAATAGGATCACTGTTCATGATGCAATGCAGCAGGCACCAGAACTGGAACAAGTAATCAATGAGGAGTTCCACAGCGATGCACCAAAAGTAGCTACTATAAATCTTTTTCAGAGTGGAGATGAGTCAGATGCTTCTTTTAAAGGCTTGGCCAAGGATGTGTAATGTAGTTGTTAAATTGCACTATGCACAAATGCCAAAAAAAATTCTCTCAACAAAGATCAACAGTGTTATATTATTTAAGACTGCAATATGTGTTAATAGTATTAAGAAAATGTTACGCCGTTATTGATCAATTTATTTTAGTTGGTTGAGGGATCCTTTTCTGATAATTACAGGGACCAGGACAAGCGTGCGTGTCCTGTGGCCTTCCCGAGATATATATTACCACTACATCAGCATACGCACAAAGCTTATTATTGATTGTTGGACAAATAATTTTCTGAAAAACGATACAAGTGCAAAGCTAGCAAAATAGGAATAGAGATATTTCCGAATATTTTGAACATAAGGATAGCAGCAAAAAACGGTGTGCATTGCAAATTGAAAGAAGGGTTTTCACAATTTTTAAGGTCAACTTTGGCAGTGTGCATTATACTTCAGGACACACTATACACGAGAAATTTGGTATACTTAGTTTTATACAATTCTGATATTCTATTCTATTTCTGTAGCTATTGCTATGCGTCTTCCTGTTCAAGGCCATGGTGGTCGTCGTCAGGATTACATAACATTACCTTCAGTCAATTTTCTGTGTACAGTAGTCGCCGTTTTATGAATGTATTTGGATTAAGAGTGATTATCCACCATATCAAACACTCAATTCTCCCAATATAAGCGACTGTGGATTACACAGAAAAGTCGACCTAAGTACCTACTGATAACCTTTAGAGTTGCAATTGTTGATTATTTTCATGTAATTAGTTAGAAGGATAAAATATGATTTTGCATCATCCCTCCATTTTCTGTACTGCTTGTGTTCACTAGGGTTGCGTGGGTGCAAGAGCCTGTCCCAGCTATCTTCGGGCAAGAGGTGGGGTACACACTCTAAACTGGTTGTCAACCCAATTGCATAAACAACAAAATGTTATGCAATATGAGGTAAAGGTACTATTGCGGTTTACTTGAGTCAACATGCTCATGCTCAAAACATATATCTGGCAGAGTATCAGTGGCTTTTAATGGCTGGGCCCAAGCATGGTGAGTGGGATATGGGCAATGGTAAATGGGCTTTCACTTTAACGCTTTTCAACTTTGGAGGTACTCAAAGGTCTTAAACACTGGTTCCTCATTAACATACTGACACAGCATCAGAAACAACTGGGGTCCAATACCTTGCTCAAGGACATCTCAACATTATCTCAAGTGCTGATGGTGGAACCTACAACATTTTGGGTTGGAGGATGACCACTCTACCACCTAAGCCATGCCGCTATGTGAAAGAGTGTATGTAGAGTTGGGTGTTATGAGCTCAAGCTCACAGTTGGCTGTTAACTGGCAAACAGTTAGTTGAGTGAATGGGTGTCGGTCACGGCCATAGCACCTTGTCTATGAATGTGCTTATCAGTTTATGAAGACACTGTACAGTAAAATAATGAAAGTTCTCGAGCAGGTGTGTCTATCCTTGATCACTAGTAGGGACATTAAAGTAACTTCTATCAGTGGTAGACTATATTAAAAAAGCTAACATTGATATGTTGTGTTCCCAAACAGAGATGGTCTGTGTCATTACCTTTTTTTTTTTTTTTTTTTTTTTAAACGAGAAATGATCCCAAACTTTGGACATGTATCCACATATTCTCTTGAGTACAAACAATTGCAGCAACTTATATCGACGTAGTGGTGCTGCCTGAATCTGAGAGCGAAAAATAGTCTATGTGGAAAAATTATCACTGCAGAGGTTTGAGACAGGGATTTTGCTTCAACTTTTGTTGTAATCCACCATCCCAACCTTACCATTACAGACGTAGAAAAAACAAATTACACAGCTTCATCAGAAACATCAACCTATCTTTCCAAGACCTTTAGTGTATGTTTTTAGTGTTTTTGTAATCCCAATATTAAATACTGGCTTGCTACGACTGACAGACACCTACTTGTTGTTTGTCATCAAACTTGGAACAATGCGTAGCAAGGTAAAATTACAACTCTATAAATCTCTCACTATCCAAATAACTCATGGTTTCATAATTGCTACTTTAGTTGCTGACCAGGACATCTCAAGGTAACATTGCCTGACTAAGCATGTAAACACCCCTAGACATTTTGTTCAACTCCATTTCTTTTCACCAACCATTTCTGAACCTCGAAAAAGAATCCAAGTGTGAGTGCATATGTAAATATTTGTACATGAATGAAATGTTTCTCATATGCCCTTGAAATGATTGGAATTTTTTTGGTAAAAAAATAAACAAAAAACAATAGAATGCCTTTCATTGTGTACTTAGTGAGCCTATGTTATGTGTGCTTGGGTATTGGACGTCTTTGTCCTTGTCTCTTAGAAACCACACGCCAACACAAGTCAATGTTATATGCATAAAGAGACAAAAACTGGATTCCAAAAAAATGAATGCAAGTATGAATCCCCTATTAAGGGTTAATCAAATTTGGGTACCTTAAGATACCTACTAGTTTTGTTCTCATTTGTGTATTGTTTTTATTGAAGGGGTCCAATTCCCATAATTTGTGTATGGGTGGTTACGTCGCAGTGACTGGAGGAGTGAAGCTTGAGATGCAGTTGGTGGAGTGTGTGGATTAGAAGTTTGTCCAGCTGTGTGCTTTAATGACAAGTGCGTAGCGACAAAAAACAAAAAATAAATACTTGAACTGTCGTGTTAACAATAGTTAATACCTGTCAGTTATTAGGTGTTTTACAACATAAGTAGTGAAAGATGCCATGGAGCAAATGCTAAATTGGCAGCTGAATTTAAAAAAAAAAGAAAAAGTAACATAAAATTAAAAACGCTGTCACCCGATGCTCCCTTAATGTTTCTGCCTGCACCCTCATTTGTGCATTCCTAGAACTGGCCTTGATTTCTAATAAGTTTTAGCCACATCTCATATCATTATGTTGAATATTCTAAAGCAAACTTAACATTTACGGTACTGGCCTAAGGTGGTTTCAGTCTACTAATTTTCATCTGCTTGATATTATAGTACCTTAGATCAACACATAATCTCCTGAAGGCAATGGTAACAGCAAAACAACATTTTATTTGGCAGCTCAATTGCTCTCGTAAAAATCCTAGGAAAGTCACCTCAACTTTAGCAGCAAAGCACCAAATAAAAGGAAAACTAGTGATAAAATCAAGACAAGGGGAGACTTGAATGCTTTATCTAGTCAACACTCAGAGATTCCTAATTAAAACTGCAGCAACTATGATCTTATTCTTACACTTGAGACTTCAAATGTCCTTTTTTGAGAATTAAGATTATTCTATACAAATTGCACTTAACACCCATCAGTGCAAAACAGTACACTGGCCACACAAAGGTTTACCTACACCAAGAGAAACATGGCATTTGAATGTAGTACAGAAAATAGAGATTGCAAGGCAGAAAGAGTGACAGCATCACAAAATGAGTGACAGTTCTGGGCACACATAGTGACACCGTCCAACCACAACAGCATTCAACTCGTTTTTTTGCACCCTATGGATGAGGAGTAACTGTATGCTGTGTGCCAACCTCATCAGAATTATTCATGATCAGCTTCACACCTTCGATTTGGAAGTTTAGTGTTGGATAACAAAGAGGGTGGACAACACATGCTCACCTGGGTTGCGAGTTCTCTTCATACATGCGCTCCTTGCCCTCCTTGAACAAGCTGATCGTCTGTTTGGTCTTCTTGGTGAGGTTCTCCATGAAGACTCGGAAGTACTCGTTGTCCCCCAGGGTTTCCATTTTGCCCTCGTAGCGAGACAAAATTGTGCGCAGGTGCTGGTACGTGTCTGGCAACAGGTCCAGGATATAAGGGGGGCTGTTCTTCAGGGCCAATTTGGGGTTTTGGCACAAACGCACCACCTGCAGCAATGGAGAGAATGTGATGGAAGATGTGTAAAGACAAAAGGGGGAACTGTAGAAAATAAGGGAATTTTTAATGCAGCATTTTTCCTCAAGGCTCTTTTTATCGGGAAGACACAATTGCTGTATACTGAATTGTAGGTTTATTTTCATACAAACAAAATTAGACTTTTGGGAATGCGCAAAATAGAGGACATTTAGAATGGACCACTGTAACAGACTACCATGGCCCATAAGAGCTTTGGGCTGAAGGTGCAAGTTTCCATAATACAAGATCTTTTTTCCCTTTTGACTTGTCCCTTTATGGGGCAGCACAGCGTGTCATCCTTTTTCATGTAAGTATTTCTCCTCAATCCACCCCCAAAACCAACTGGCCTCATGTCTTCCCTCACTACATCTATCAACCTTCTCTTCAGTATTCCTCCAGCTCTCTTCAACTGGCAGCTCTATCGTCATCCCCCTTCTACGAATATACATACACCCGTTCCTCTGGATGTATCCAAACCATAGAAATTTGCTCGCTCTAAATTTGTTTAGAAAACATCAAACCAATCAAATTGATGAATACATTTCTAATCCACACCAAGGTTGTCAATCCTAGAGAAAACAGGGCAGCCATGGCCTAACGGTTAAACTCATCACCTGCCACAATAGGGGATCTGGGTTCAGGGATTACAGTCACAGAGTATTATTCTTCTCATTTTCATTCCCACCACCTCCAGCTCTGCTTCCTGTTTGCTCTTCAGTGCTATTGACTTAAATCCACTCATCATGACTGTCCTCACCAAAAAACTTTGGCCTTCATCCTAGGAAAGACTCTTCTGTCACAGAACCCACTCGATACTGTCCCCCACCCGTTCAAACCTGCTTGGACTTGTTTCATCACTTCCTTACCACACTCTCAGCCTTTGCTCTGGACTATTGACCCAAAGTATTTAAAGCCCCCACCCCATCTATGCACATCTAATCTGTTTTATTTGGCTAATCTTCATGCCTCTCCACTCCAGTGCATGCCTCCACCTTTCTAACTGTTCCACCACCTGCTCCCTGCTTCAAGTGCAGATCAGAATATAATCTGCGAACATTATGGTCCAAGGGAATCTAAACCTCATTTGTTTGCCCATTCATTACCACTGCAAAAAGCTGATCCCTGATGCAGTCTCACCTCCACTTTAAATTCTTCTGACACACAAGGCACACCTTACCACTGTTCTTCATTAGAGTCGGCAATCGTGACCTATTGTTGTGTGTGTGTGTGTGTGTGTATTTGGGGGGGCACGCACCACGGGACTGCCATAAATAGGAGGCCGGCTTGCTAGAACGCCCCTTTATGTGCATGCGCTCAATGTATTGGCCACACATGAATCAAGCGACGAGATGGATGATAGTCTAACGTGTCTTTTTTTCGGGGGGCACGCCGTCACACCGCCTTGCGATCGACGCAATGAGAACCCCTGGTGTAACTGAATTTCCTTTGACATGGCTCATGATGTTGATGACTTTCGACGTAAATGCGGTCGCATTACGTGAAGCAGTTCTGAACATGAGAGTTCGTACATGCTCAGTACGGTTAACATTTCCTGTTTCCGGGTGAATACCGGTTGTTTCGGAGCGGGCTTGTTAAGTTAACGTTTATGAAATAAATACGTAAATTAATGTCAAGACCACACATAATAAGCGACGTCTTGAGAGAATGTGAGGGGAGTGGCGTTACTGTTACTAGTGTTAGTGCCTCAACGTGGCTACGCTTGTGAAAGCAAAACAAACTCAAATGCATGTTCGTTCAATGTTGTCAACTAATATGCGGATTAATATTAGGCTATTTGTTCCTCATTTTTCCGGAGAAATTTTCATGAAAATTTAAAAAAACGGAATTTCGGGAAAATCCGGAGGACTTTCATCACTGTTCATACACTCTTCTGCTATTTCAAACTTTCCTGTCATTGTCCCTACATTCAAAGCCCCCACATTCTGTTCTAGGCTCTAGTTTTACGAAGAATCCACTCTCCATCTCTCCATCTTCAACCCACAGTGGCTGTATCCCTGTGGATGTTGTAAACGCAGGCCACGACCAATTCGGTAGGGACTTCTTTGGATGAATGTTTTGTGTGTGTGTGTGGTGGGGGAGTTTTCAGTCAAATGCCATTCCTGACAGAACCCTCTACATTTAACTGGGTTTGGGACTGGCCTACACCTTGCACAGGGTTGTGCCACCTTCTCCTCCCATAGGTTTGCATTTTCCATAATACAAGATCGTATGGTAAATAATGAGTGCATCTTCTAGCAATAACACATTTTATCAGTGTTCCACAGGGGTTTCCCTCATGACCACATGAAAACATGTCACTGTAAGAAGCCAATAGAGGACCTGTTTTCATGCACTGGACTGCCCGGGCTCTTTGAATACATTAATCTTCTACATGTAATCCTAAACTACTTATATTCCCAACCAAAGATGTAATTCTTCATTTGTGAAGCCCAACAAACAATCATTGAGACTACATAAATAAATATGGTTATTAGTGATCTAAGAGATAATCTTTTATCTGATAGTTAGAGGCTTGGAAGTCTCGTCTGTAATTATTAATCAACCAGACATGGTTAAAATATTCACTAGACTGTACATTCTTAGGTCATTCTAAATATATTCAAACTTTTGCTTCTCCGGTCTTCTCAATGTGACTCACTTTGTTGACCATTAGTGTCTACAAAGCAGGCAGCTTACTATACTGCAAACATAATGTCGAGGGTGATTGTCTTTTAACTGTAGACTCACAAGCACTTTTATATCCAGTCATTCACATTTGAAAAATGTACAGGTGTGGTCAGTCATGCCCGCAGATATAAAGTTACGGGTGTGGTACACCAGTCATGCCCACAGATAAAGTTGCAGGTGTGATTAGAGAACGAATCTCAAGACCTTAAAATAACTTACTAAGTTGTTATAACCAAGTCTGTAGTTGTTACGTAATACCATAATCATAATTTATTGACATTGCACTGAGACGTTTTTAAAGAGGTCAATGGACATTCCATTTCAAAACTAAGTATTCATATAATGAAATCATTTTATTTCATCATGATGTATTGTTATAATCTAGGGTGATTTACAGCAGTATCTTTTGTCAATCCGTTGATAAAAGCTATCAGTAGATGATCTATATCTTCCTAAAGCATGTAGAGGGGAAAAGTTTTCAACTTCAAGATAACGCGTACCACGGGGCAAATGACCGTTCGCATTTAGATATATGGACAGAGTAGTCTGTTAGAACTTAGATCAAGTCAAAGTAAATCACAGTCTCATATTTATTATAGTTAGATACTGAAACATTACCTGTGTTATAGCCCAGAAATGTTTTCAGTGTAACTGAGTTTACTTTGACATGGCTCATGATGTTGATGACTTTCGACATAAATGCACTCGCAGTACGTGAAGCAGTTCGCAACATGTGCTTTTGGCATCACTTCCAAACATGCTCAGTACGGTTAACTTGCATTTCCTGTTTCCGGGTGAATACTGAGTGTTTAGGATCAGGCTTGTTTTGTTACCAACGTTTATAAAATAAACCTGTAAATTAATGTCACGACCAACATTTCCTCTGTTTTATGTGTCTAAGCAAACACACTAAGCCCGTGAGCGCCTCCTTTGACCACTGTGAGCAACATCAGACATATGCAGTGTGGTCAGATCAGTTGATCATTTAAGTTACATGGCTCATTCAAAGATTCAGGTTACAGCATCTACATTCCCATCAAAACATTTCTAAGAACAATTTTGTGTTTTTTGCAATTTTACAATGAAAATGTCAAAAAAAAAAAAAAAAAACATTGCTAACTAAACCATGCCAACTATGAACTATGAATTTGAAAGGTCGCTTGCAACTTTGTTTCATTTTTCTTTTTACCCACAATGATATCCCTGTTTTGTTTTTTTAGGTGTAAAACTGAATTATTACTTGCAGAATATCTTTAGCAATTAATGTTGAAAGCAGAATCATGCTCCCAAACAGTTTTAAGGTTAATGTTATGTCGCCTTCTATATTTAAAATACAGAATTAGCTTTTTGTGGAACATATTGTCTGTGTAAAAGAATGTGATTTCTGCTGTTGAATGTGTTTCGCTGCCTGCATTTTTCATTGGCTTGTATGACAGTGTTTGATACACCCGATTTGCTTCTTTTCTTTTCAAATAGCCTCATCTCAGGTATGTGTACTGGAGTTCATAATTTCAAAACTTGAAACCAAAATCAGTTCAGCAGGTCTAGAAAAATTACCTGTGTTATATCCCAGAAATGTTTTCAGTCTAACTGAATTTCCTCTGACAAAGCTCATGATGTTGATGACTTTCAACGTAAATGCGCTCGCACCACGTAAAGAAGCTCGGAAGATGTGCTTTTGGCATAACTTCCGAACATGCTCAGTACGGTTAACTGGCATTTCATGTTTCCAGGTGAATATTAATTGTTTAGGGTCATGCTTGTTTTGTTACCAATGTTTATGAAATAAACACGGAAATTAATGTCAAGACTACACAAAATAAGCAACGTCTTTCAATATCTATGTATTTCTACTCGTAACAAATTTTACGCGTGATTTTTCGTGCTCGACTGTGCAGATTTGCGAGTGCGATGGCGCACAGGCACGCGTCAAATCACAGTGACTGGGTTATAAACTCAATTCGTTGAAATGATCAGTGATGTCATTGATGGGCTATGAGAAAGACATTCCTGCAATGTAGCCGTCATGCACAGTATTTTTATATAGTAGTATTTATATAATTTTTTTCTCGTCTTTTGACATAGTACTGTGAATATATTTAAGGTTACTTTAAAAAAAATTATGTTGGCGAGAAAGGAGAGAGAAGAAGGCTGAGACAAGATGGCAATGCACAGATCAAATAAGACAAATTTGCTCTTTCAGGATCGCACTGTCAAACTACTGCAATGAAATCTTTTATTCCGATACATACAGCATCTTATTTTTTTATGATCACTGGACTTTACCTATTTAACTGAAATGTGACCAGATACACTCGTTACCCTGGGGATGACAACACGAGTGGATCATGACGACTGTATTATAAGAAGAAAATGGGGGGAAAAAATGTATTGTGATCACCAGCGCTTCGGACAGGGGAGGAGATTTGTGTAAGGCTTGCCTGAGGTGTGTTCACATACTTTTAATACAATACGGTTTGCAAGCCAACAAAACATTAGGTAGCCTAGCAAACTAGTGGTAGCTCGTGGTTGCGTGCAAACATCCTGCCGTTCTGTTGAACATGATCTGACCAGAGCATCGAATTCCAACCACATCATACATGCATTACAATTAAAAAAATCTCACGGCACACCAAACAAAAACGTCACAAAAAGTAGATTAATTGCTGCATGTACTTACTGTCATCTAATAGAAGAACATTAATTTGTTCTGTCTATCACTAACTCACTAGAATGAATAAATCAGAGACATTTGTTGTAAATACTGCACATATTTCTGGAACAATTAAGTACACAAGTATATATAGTAAAACAACAGGTAATTTAACCATTGCTCTGTCTTGCGATTGGATTGGTGTTGGGTTACCCGTATTTTAAACTCACTGACCGGTCCCAAAAATCCTGATCGTGGAAAGTCTTAAAATTTGTAGTTTCGAACTGAAACATCTTTTTGTGACGCCAGTCTTGGAACTTTTCTGACACACCTCAGACAGTAAGTAAGTAAGCAAAGGAAATTTGAGCAACACCTACACAGACGGCAGTTATGCCAGCTTTCACCTGGCAGACTTACTCCTCTCAATACAAAACTGGCATCAGAATGGGATTGATTTCCCCATGAGAGAAATGTTGTTAATTTTAATCCCTAGTTGTTGCTATGCCATGAAACAATGGAGTCCTGAATGGATTCCAAATTTAGCAGCAATCAGTGGTATCAAAAGTAATTCAGGCCCAAAACAGTTTGCTTCCTAAACAGGCTTTGATGCAGTTTGTAGTAAACATTGCAATGGGAGATATAAAAAAAGGACTCTTGAATTACTTCATGTCAATACTTTCCATGCACTGTTCTGTCTAGCTGTTCCAGGTTTTTTTTCTTAGTTAAATTTTTGCTAAGGAAATTTAATTTTCTTGCTACTTTATGAAATTCATGTTAAAAAAAAATTTGCAGTGGTTACATTCCAAGTTTCATCGACAGAGGAAATATATTGAATGCTCACTCTTGATGAGGACAAGACTCATCTTTGTTATGAACCACACAAATATAATTTTCTCATTAAGTTACAAATCATGGGATTGACCACCTAAAACAAAAAAAATTGGTTATCCTGGATATACAGGCACATTTCATATAATTACTTTCCAAGTATCAGAGATTATACATTACCAAATAAAATCACATTATGTTGGTTAATATATAATAGTGTCGTTGGTTTTCAGTACTTGATTTAGACTCAGGTTTTACAACCCCAATTCCAATGACGTTGGGATGTGGTGTTAAATAAATGCAGAATGCAATAATTTGCAAATCATGTTCAACCTATATTTAACAGAATACACTACATATACAAGATATCCAATGACCAAACGAGTAATGTACTGTTTTTGGCGAATAACCATCAGCTTAGAATCTTACGGCTGAGTACCAACAAACCATTTTACAGGAGGGTATCAACCAACTTGGATGAGGTCACATTGAACCTTAGTGGGGGTTTTTTTGTTTTTGTTTTTTTAACATTTTGGGCAGTAGTCATGTTTCAACAGCAGGAACTATACTGACGAATATATGCGGGCCATTGTGTATTTCGACTGCTCTAAATTTATATTCACCAAACATAACTCCCAGCTGAAGGTTTAATACTCGAAGGATTCAGGAAATTTTGGAGTAGAGGGTGACTGAAAGACTCCTCTGCTTTTTAGGTAATTTCTTCTTTTTACATTGGCACTGAGACCTTTCGGTTGTGAAACATGTCATGCTCTGAGATCAAAGACTCCCATGAGGAACCTCTCACCATTTCTTTTTCATTGAGAACAGCTGGAAATGGAAGTCCAATACGAGGAAGGATCATCATTTGGAACTCCAATTTATGTGAGGGGAATATAAGTAATTCAAGATACGAAAATGTTTACTGATTCTTTGTTTCAAAGGATGAGATGTTTGTCATTTAACCACAGCTGGACAATGCATCTGCAACAGAAAAAGGGGTTATTCCAAGCCACTGCTGAGCTTTCAAGTGCTTGCACTGGCCCAAAAATGAAAAGAAATTGCATCTTTAATGACTAAATACTTTTTCAAAATTGAAAATGTTGTATGGAAAGGTTATGAAGGTGCTCGTCAACATTCTCAGTGGATTGACATGCCTTGGAGAAAGGTGCGTGCGTGTGCTCTTCAGTATATCCATGTCGTAGACCTGATAAGACAGTTTTCAAGCAAATACCACTTGTATCAACAACCACAGAACACGAGCATGACTCATCCTAACATGAGCATGTAAGACATGTACAGGTACATCAATTCATTTAGCTTCAAAAGCTTATTTTAGTTTGGTAGTTCAGATGAAAAGTGCAACTCATTATAGAGCTGCCCTACGCACACAGTGATGTATTTCTTTTTTTAAACATTGTGATTACTATAGCTTAGAGCAAATGAAAACCCCAAATTTACAATTTTTAGAAACTAAAATATTACACAAAGAACTAAAAGACAATGAAAATGATTGAATGTTGGAATTAGGAAGGCAGTTGCGCTCTGAAAAGTATTTTCCCAACTGTTTAATGAATCGGTATCGTGAATGAGTACTGAAATAAATTAGTTTTCTACCATCTTGTAATTCAATGAGCTGTAGCTGTACGGACACAGGTATTACATGTAACATGAAATAACCTTGTAAAAAAAAAAGAAAAAAAAATTCAGAACTGTCAACATTGTCACTCTGATTACCCTAAACCATCTTTCGGAAGAATTATTTTGCTCAATTTCTTCAGACTGATTTAATTTCACTGGCTCAAGTTCAAGACTGTCTACCAACCTAAAGAAGACACTTGAACCTTCCAACACTTTTCTACGTCCTCAGATCGAAACAAGCAACAGCATGCTTCTGTGTTCCTGCAGCATTCTTAGAGTGATCCTGGAAAGCATACCTTCTGTCTAGCAAAGTAAAGAGTGAAAAAAAAAAGCCTTTGCAGAGACATTTTCAAATCAAGGGCATTTTATACCAAGCATGGTGGTGGAGCAGCCTCTATAGCAAATGGAACAATACCGTGTGAACATTGATGGGAGAAAAAATAAAAATTCTCGACATGAGTAACTTGTTACTGAAAGCTATTTTATACATAAAATAGGTAAAAATGAGTACAACTTGGTTTAAGTTTGACATCAATGTGGCTTGTCGAATTAATGCAAAAAGGCTTGCAAAACGATCCACTCGGATTTCTGTTCGTAACATAGAAAGTTACCAATTAGTCATACTATAGCTGCATGTAATTATTTCGACAATCGATCACGCTGACTATTAATGTTTCGATAAACTGATTTGATCATTGTCACTGATGGTGTCTTGGTCCATTTGGCTGACTTCAATGCAGGCAGCGTGGGTTTAGCTACCTCTCAGTGATGGTGTGAACTTGAATGCAAATAGTTGTCCGTGTCTATATGTCCCCTGCGACTGACTGGTGACAGCTGGTATAGTGTCATGATCTACAGGACCCCAAACAGGATAAGCGGTATTGAGAATGGATGGATGATTATTATGATTTAGTTAGTGGTTACGTGTCAGAAATCAGGAAAATATTTTGATAATTTTCCAAAGTAAAAGCAGACGCCAACATCTTTTGATTTAAAAAAAAAAAAAAAAATTCTACTTTTACCTTTCATTCCATCAGAATTTGAAGTTCAAGAATGGCTGTGAATGATTATCAAAATAGCTGACTAATCAATTAATTGTTGAAGTCTATAATTAGAGATGAAAGTGGACTTTCATGAAAATTCCTGAAAATCCAAATGTGAGCACTGAAGGTGTGAAGTCCTGGTAGAAGGGTCCGGGGGCATGCCTCCCCGTGAAATTTAAAAAAAAAAATGGATGGCTGTGCTGCATTCTGGCGATATCTGAGAACAAAATTCTGACAAAAATTGAAAGTAAAATTTCGAAGTCCTGACCAAAAACAAAATTGGGCAGAAGTTCTTCAAGGGCCAAGCCCAGATTTTTTTGCTCCCCATACCCTTATCACTGGATAACACAAAATCCTATTTATCATTAAATTATGCTTAAAATATGCCATCTTATCTCAAGACGAATGAATTAAGTAAACTATTAAGTAAAAAGACATCTAAAATTGTCCTTTTGCCCACATTATACATATAGTACAGATATAGAATACACACCGAAATATATCCTAGAATTTCTACACCGTACAGCAAAACATCTTAAAGAAGTTGATCTGTAGTAGTTACTATTAGCGTTTAAGTCTCAAATTTATGTCGCGTTGTATTGATACACTCGACCACATTGCTCACTATCTTAGATATAGATCTAGTAATACTAATAGTATAATGAGTTGCCTTTAATATTTTGAGATATATATACATACAGTCACTAACATTTGAAAAATGTACGGGTGTGGTCAGTCATGCTTGCAGATAAAGTTGCGGGTGTGATTAAGGATGGCCTTAAAATAACTTACTGGATTAATATAACATAACTGTAAATTAAAAATAAAATAAATACATAACTAAAATAAAATAAAAAATAAAACCAGTTCAGGGTGTACCCTGCCTCCTGCCCGTTGACACCTGGGATAGGCTCCAGCACACCCCGAGACCCTCATGAGGATAAGCGGTGAAGAAAATGGATGGATGGATAACTAAAATAGAAAACTAAAATTTCAAACTCAGAAATGATAATTTCCAATTTCCACTGATATTAGGAGAAGATGATATAAAACGGTATTTAAAAATTTTCATCAATAAAAATTCTTCATCTGACGAACTTTAGCCGAAGAAAAGTGAAATGCACTGGCCTGTCAAGGAATAAACATGAACGTCTGCACCCGCAATGTTTTGAAAATGCTGAAAGTTTAGGAGCATGCATCGCCGTGATTGCTGTAAATAGGGGGCCACCTTGCTAGAACGCGCCTTTATGTGCATTCGCTCGACATATTGGCCACACCTGAATCAGCGACGAGGTGGATGATAGTCTAACGCTTTTTTTTTGGGGGGGGGGGCAACGCTGTCACACTGCCTTGCGATCGACGCAATGACAACCCCTGGTGTAACTGAATGTCCTTTGACATGGCTCATGATGTTTGATGACTTTCGACGTAAATGCGCTTGCAGTACGTGAAGCAGCTCTGAACATGCGCTTTTGGCCAAACGTCCGTACATGCACAGTACGGTTCACTTGAATACTGGTTGTTTTAGAGCAGACTTGTTTAGTTAACGTTTATGAAATAAATTAATGTCAAGACTACACAAAATAAGCGAAGTCTTAAGAGAATGTGAGGGGAGGGCCGTTACTGTTACTCGTGTTAGTGCCTCAACGTAGCTACGTTTGTGATAGCAAAACAACGAACTCAAATGCATGTTCGTTCAATGTTGTCAACTAATGTCTGGATTAATTTTGGGCAATTTTTCCTCAATTTCTTGAGGAATTTTCATGAAAACTTGAAAATCTGGAATTCCAGGAAAATCCAGAGGACTTTCATCACTGTATAATGCTGAAATTGATGCTATTCATTAAGCCATCTGTGGCGTTTTGCTTGTGTGTTTGCATTATGCTTGTGGACTTTTCAAAGTTCAGTTGTTTTTGATTAAACGAGTAATTATCTTTATTTTAAGTTTAGAAAAGTAAAAACTGAGGGAAGCAAAAAACATTTTGAAGCAAGCACTGTCAAGGAATAAACATGAATGTCTATACCCGAATTGTTTTGAAAATGCTGAAAGTTTAGGAGCACGCATCGCCGTGATTGCCGTAAATAGGAGGCCACCTTGATTAACAATAACATTCATATGAGAGTAGCAATAGTTGAATGAAGCACTTGCCCTATTTTTCTTGAAAACTTATTCACCGCAAGCCATCTGATACTCAAATCTAGCCCCCCCCACACACACACACACACAAGTCACAGAATCTCAGTCTATCTTGCAAACTTGTTAGTCAAGGCACCATTTTATTCTTTTTTAAGTGCATAGTTTGGTTGACTGGCCATTCTATTAAAATTTGAAGGAAATATATACCTTAAAGGTCGCTCCAATATTTAGATAAACTCATTAAACCAAACAAAGTTAAACACTAACTTTCCAGTTGTCTTCATCTTTGAAGGGGAGGGTAACCAAAGCAAATGACCACAACACAATAATTGTGATGTGGTTTCTCCTTCAAATTCGAAAAGACAAAAACAGTCTTGTCTTCCTTATATTTGCCCTAATATAATGTTAATATTTGCCCGCGGAGCTTTCAGAAAACGGATGGCCGAAATGCATAATTTAACTAAACAATTTTCCTAGTTAAACGAATCCATTTTCTTTTCATGCTTTGCTGAAGTTATTTGAGGTCTCCTCTGACTCACCAATTCAACAACCACCGTGTGTGAGACAAACTATACTTCGTTTTCTTGTTTCTTATTTATAACATTTCCACTACTTTCGGTGTGTACATTTCTCAGCAGGGGGGAAAGTCGTCGGTACTGCATATCAAATACAGTCAGTAGAAACTTTGAGAAAACAACCACTTCGAATGAAATATTCAAGCAAAAACGCAGACGTCGTTGTGTTATGAAGTAGCTATTTTCAAAAAGAACAACTAGCAATGAAGCAGTGAACGCCATTGTGGAAAAAAAAGCTCGTTTGCCAATTAGCTAACACGAGCTAAGCATGTCGCCGTCCAGCTGATTAGCTTCACGCTAGCATCGGGCGAAGATTAGCTCGCTTATCGCTAGTTAACTGCAGTTAGCTTAGCAAGCACGCTGAGCATCCGCTGCTCGTCCAAGAAGTCCTTCTCCACCAACCTTATCCATCAGTTTCCAGCACTTCTCCACGGTCTTTTTGTCCACGGCCCCGGGCTGGTGGTGCGAATGGAGGTGGTGGTGGTGCGGCTGGAAGGCATCCTTCATCATTCCGATGAGCCCCCCGCCTTTCTTAAGGTTCCCTGCCATGTTCGGGCGGCTCGGCGGCGGCTGGGGTCTCGTTGCCACAGCCGCAGACAGGTGAGCTGCGAGGAGGGGCGGGCGGGGAGCTGGTGATCCGGCCGGCCGGCGCCCCCCCTCAGAGAGGACAGCGCCCGAGTGGCAAATCCGGCGAGTTCCCCTAACCCGATGGGTTAGAGGAGGAGAGGAGGAACTATCGGGGAAAGGCTTCCATCAGTACACCGATCAGTTAGTGGAATAAAAGTCCAACTCTGGCTAACGCAACCTCGCAACGCCGAGTGTGAAGCCTCGGCGTGCGGGCACACGCGCAGCCCGGCGAGGGGGACAATGGCACCGCTTCTCCGGTCCTCTCCTGAGGAGCTCCCAGTGTGTATTCAGCGGCAGTTGATGCTTCGCTTCGAAGGGGAACAGGAGCGTCTGGGTGACAGCTCCGAGCTCGGACGACGGCCCCGGAGAGGAATGCGACGGGCTCGGAGATACGCACGGGAACAAGGGTGAATGAATAACGGTGGAAATTCAACATCGCCCAGTGTCGTTTCTTTGCCGTTTCCCCTTCTCTGTGACGTGTGTGCGCGAATGTGCGGCCCTTTCCTGTTCGTGTCTTTCCGTTCGCAACCCCTCCCAGGCTCAAAATCCCAAACTCCACGCCTTCGCCGCGCGCGCCCGCGCTGCGTGTACGTGGTCGGGAGCGCGCGGCTGTCGGAACGGTAGCATTCATTAAAAAAAAAAAGATAGATAGATAGATAGATAGATAGATAGATAGATAGATAGATAGATAGATAGATAGATAGATAGATAATAAAATCTGAAAAATTGAGTCTTGTCTGCGTCATATTTAGTGCTAGTGCCTTGACTTAAATTTTGTTTGGATTATTCCATAATTCACGCTTGTAACTCAAAACACATTTTAAATAATCTTTCTGTATTGAAATAAATGAAAATTCCATCCATCCCTTCCTTCCCCTCCCCCCAAAACATGTAATGTTTTTTTTTTAGTCCAATAACATAACATTTGTACTAACATTGTATTTTATAAAAACATACAGTGATGACAGTTGAATAGACTGAAAAATAATTGGAACGTCTTTGCAACACTTTACATCAATTCATTGGCCATTGTGCTGCTTCTTTAGGTGTCCTCTCCTTGGCCATTCGGGGGAAGTATAACAAACGAACACAACATTAATATAAATTGTGTGACTGTTAGTTGTAGTTATATTGCCTTTCTACATCCATTGGTGCACTGTTTGCGTTAAAATATCTGTTGCTGAAAGGGTCGTAATTATAACATGACAACATAGTTACTATTTGTTAATCTGTCAGTGGAGTTTCCCCAAGTGTTAACATGATAGCAGTCTCTAAGGCAAGGTTTTGTAGTCGTTTAAAATACACAACCTCTTTAGTTTATGTTTAGTTTGATAGTAAACTTCAACAGGGAGTGGCAATAAATGACTTGAAGCATATTATTCACAGCTGCTTGTTGTGGAATGAGATTAGTTTGCTGGCACCGTGGAGTGCTCGTATCTTAAATTTCTGCTCACTGGGCAAAGTGAAAAAAAAACAACAACCAGGCTGCAGCTTTTATCTCAGAACTCATATGTCAGAAGCCCATTTTCCAGAAAGAGGCAGCACTATACACATTATATTACATCACATTTTAAATTATATCCACTTTATATGCTGTGATATTAGCTGAAAATGAGCATTAAGGAAAATATAGTTTAACATAGTGCTCTAATATTCTACAGTCAAGATGTGTAGTTAAGCAAGGAGTTTACATTCCCCTCCACACTCAGGTTGTTGATAAACTACTGGTTACAAGAGTGTGTATTCCATGACAACATGGAAAAAGCATAATCACTATTGCCTTGGAGGCCTCAAAATAGCTCTTTACTAGTAGTCGTCATTAAATTAATGAATTAAAGCCTCTTTGGTAGAGTGGTGCACCCACCGGCATCGACCAAATCCCAAACACTTGTGCTTGTAGTTGTCTGAAGAGGTTTACTGTCTGCATTCGCAGAGCGCATCGACCCCAGCGTCTGTTTGTGTGATTATGTAAGTTTCGCAGACCTCAGTCAGATCCAGTCCGACAGGAATCGCTTGACGAGATGCATCAGAGACATGCCGCAGAAGGAGAGATGCAAGAGACAAGGTCGTTTGGAGTTTGGACGCGGCGCGTTGATGTGCTATGATGTGGAAAACAGCCGTCAGTTCATCAACAAGCTAAGCTCGCTTTTCATAACCACGTGTACTTTACTCTCATTAGCCACTTCCTTAGGTATACCAGGGTAGTCTCATGGAAAAGAATAAGAGGGAATTTACACATTAAACATACTGTTCAGTTGTTTCTTCCCAGACAGTGTCAACCTTAAGTGAATATTATTGGAAAGAACTAGGATAACTAGATTTATAATTGTGAATTTTTCCTTTTTGTTTTGAATTATGAATATCATCACAAATTATGCTAATTCAACCTTTTTTACAAATGTAGGAGTGAAGACTGATTCTAAACTATTCTTTCGTTATGTGTGTGTGTATTTTTATTTTCTGTTCTCTTTATTTTGCTATTATGCTTTTAAGTTGTTATAATGCGGATCTTTGTGACACTGTTTCCTTTCATACTTTTAAGTCCTTTTGGTGTGACGTGTTTTCCTCTCACGCTCTTGGGTCCGTGTGACGTGAACTCTTTGTGTCCTTTGTGACACGGAAGTCTGCAGTGTTTCAAGGATTACCTATATAAGGACGAGAAAGACGGACAACGAGGCTTCTTCTTACGACCTAACCGATGCTCTAGGAAACTATGCTACCTGGAACGGCTGCTGCCTTTCGTTTTTTTTTCGGCTGGAACTTTCGCTAACTTGGAATATCCGCTAGGACAAACATTTGGTTTTCTATTGAGCAAAGTTCTGACTATGATCTTGTCAGACGCTACTGGAATTTTATGAGTTAGTGCCCTTAAGCATACCATCAGAAATTTAGAAGTACTCAAAAAAGGGACAATGAGAGCTTTGTAGAGTTTGCTAGGGAAAAGGAAACTTTGTTTGATGGGTGGTGTAGTTCAAAGACCGTTTCAGATTGGCAGAGTTTGAGGCAGTTGGTTTTGGTGTAGGATTTTAAGCAGTGTGTTCATTCCAATCTCAGGACTTATTTGGATTAACAGAATGTTAAAACCTTACATGATCCAGCGGTGTTAGCATATAATTATTTTTTGACTCACAAGAGTTCTTTTCAGTCTCCCGTTTCTCATACAGAGTCAAGTGATCATAAGGCAGGTTCAAATTCATATTCTCTGGTTCAAGGACCTGTCTCTGCCTATTGTAAGAAGCCTGGCCACTTGTTTTCTGTTTGCAAAAAGCTCAAATACAAAAATCAGTTCACTATTTCCCCAAATGCTTGTGCATATATCGCACCTCAGCCTTCCTTGCCAGGTGGTTCTGAGGAGAGTTTTGATTCTGACAATGAAGTTTCAGATTCTGAAGTTCCGGTTTTTGCCTTTTTTTCCACAATGGTTCAGTTTCACTTATGGGAGATAATTCAACCCCAAGGCCTGTTACTATTCTGAGGGACACTGGAGCTCTGCGTTCTCTGATTTTGAAGGATGTTTTTCCTTTTTCTGCAGAGTCTTAAGCTAACACAGATATTATTATTAAGGGTATAAATGGCTGTTCTCTTGCTCCTATGCATATTGGGAATTTGAGTTCAGATTTGGTTTCTGACACCATCGAGGTTGGTGTTCTCGACCCTCTTCCAGTTCCAGGTGTTGATTTGTTGATCGGCAGCAATCTTATGGGGGCACAAGTTGGTGCTGATCCTATTGTCAATGTTTCTCTGGAGTGTTCGCCCAGTACAGAGAAGTTAGTGTGTAACTTCCCGGGTATTTTTCCGTCTTATGCAGTGACTTCTTCGATGTCAAAAGACATTTTTTCCAAGACTTCTTTGTCGAATGATTCCATTGGTGATATATCAGATACAGTTATGGTTCATTCTTTAGCCTCAGAGGCTGATGACTTATCTACAAACTCCTCAGGTCCTTCTGATAAGTCTGAAAATATGTTAAAGAACAAACAAGTCAGTTGTATTGCAACAACACTCTCCTCCCCAGTTACTGATTATATGATGCAAGTGTCAATGACAATGTTGATGATGTTGTTAGCAATGTCAAGTTTGATGATGTGAGTGATAATGCTTCACCAAAGTTGTGCAATTCCGATGTGTTAGATCACCCTGATGAGAAAGTGACATTTGTCAACTGACCAGAAACCTGAAATGTCACAATTGCTTTTGGAGTTTTCTAACCTGTTGTGCCTGGCTGCACATGCCTAGTTAATCATGATATAGATGTGGGTGATGCTGAGCCTGTGAAACAACATCCATATCAAATGAATCATACAAAGAGTGGGATTCTGTGGAAGGAGTGGTGGTGGTGGTTGTGGAGGCTGCGCTAATATGAACACTGTCAATGCACTGTCACAAACTGACTCCTACGCTCTGCCAAGAATGGACAATTGCATTCATCACGTCAGTCAAGCTTTTTAGAGCAAGTTTGACCTTGTGAATGACTTCTGGCAGGTGCCACTCACGGACCGTGCTAAGAAGATGGCGCCATTAGCTACACCTAACGGACTGTATCAATACAAAGTGATGCCGTTCAGCTTGAAGAATGCCCCAGCAACATTCCAAAGGCTCGTCAACAACGTGACATCGGGTCTTGAAGGTGTCAAAGCCTACATGAATGATGTCATCATTTACACCATGGAAGAGGATTTAGCAGTTCTTCGAGAGACTGTCGGCAGGGAGACTGCATCAATCTTGCAAAGTGCGAGATTGAAAAGGCCCAGGTTGAATTCTTGGGACATTTTGTAGGGGACAACTAATTGGTGCTTAGGTGGAGACAATTGCAAGCACTGATGCGCTCTCCAAAGAAAAGTTGTGTTTGATGTTTGAAACTTCTGTTGTATTTTTCTGTGTTTTCTGTTTTAACATGTTTTAAGTGTTACTTAGTTATATATTACAACAGAAACGTTCTCTGTAACTTTGTTTTCCTCAAGGAAATCCTTTATCCTTTTGTTATGTGTGTGTGTGTGTGTGTGTATTTTTATTTTCTGTTTTCTTTATTTACTTATTATGCTTTTAAGTTGTAATAATAGGGATCTTTTTGACACTCTTTCATTTCATTCTTTTAAGTCCTTATGATGTGATGCGGTTTCCTCTAACACTCTTGGGTCCATGTGACGCATACTCTTTATGTCCTTTGTGACACGGAAGTCTGAAATGTTTCAAGGATTACCTATGTGAGGACAAGAAAGACAGACAATGAGGCTTCTTCTAACAATCTAACTGCTGCTCTGGGAAACTATGCTACTTGGAATGCTAACTACACGGACGCCTGCTGCCTTTCATTTTTGGACCGGCTGGAACTTTCGCTAACTTAGCCCACTGGGACAAACATTTGCTTGTTTGGGAACACTCGTTCAACATTGGTGACTATTTGCTGTTGTGGCTCAACTACTTTGTTCTTGAGCGCCTATTTTGTGTCAGCTATTTTATCGTGTTTGTGTTGTGTTGATGTGTGTGAGATTAAATGGTCAGAAACGCAATACAATTGCCTTGTCGCATTTTGATGTATTGAACAAAGGGACGTTAGTCTAAATTCACACACATTGATGTGAGTGTGAATGGCTCTCTGTGAGCCCCAACATTTGGATATCCATCCATCCATCCATCCATCCATCATCCATCCATCCATCCATCCATCCATCCATCCATCCATCCATCCATCCATCCATCCATCCATCCATCCATCCATCCATCCATCCATCCATCCATCCATCCATCCATCCATCCATCCATCCATCCATCCATCCATCCATCCATCCATCCATCCATCCTCTGAGCCACTTCTCCACAAGGGTCATGGGAGATAGACATTCTTTTCATTGGATAACAACAATTCAGATGTCCATTGCAGTATACCGACTATTATTGTATGCAACTATGTATTTCTTATCCCTACAATAGCAAAGCAGCATTTTTAAAAAGTTTTTGTGTTAGATCACATTATATTGCTTTTTTGTTTTACTGTAAGTGTAGCGAGATAGCTTCACCTTCCACATCCAAACTGCCTCTTGTTCATTTTACCTTACAATTAACGAGTCCGTTGTTTGGTCGTACTCAATGTAAGCTACAGCTTTTAGTATCGGATAGTCGTTTTGTACTTTTACAGATGATTGCAGAACTGCCTAAAAGCACTTAAATCACTTTCGAAGGGACAGACTGGAAACAAAACCTCCATCCAGGCATGTGCATCCATAGCCCAATTGTGGCTCAAGCACCTGCCCTTTTACCCTGTGGAAAAAAGTGTCTCGAGAGTTGTAAATATGCCCCCACTTTAATTTATCTGTGGTTAATCAGAGGCACTTTAAAATCTGACGGGTATGTGCCAATGTTTTTTTTTTCATATGTTGAATGTGATTCCTTACAATTCTCACATTCGAGTAACTTTATTGTCAGATGTGTTATACATATACGACATACAGTATAACTGAAATAGCGTTCATCTCAGACCCTCAGTGCAATAAAAGATTAAAGACTTAAAAACCCATCCTGAACCCGTCGATAAGAGGGTGTTCACACCTGTGCAACAACTTACAGTGCCTTGTAAAAGTATTCGGCCCCCTTGAACTTTTCAAGGTTTCGCCACATTTCAAACAAAATATTTTTTTTTTTGTCAAGAATCAACAAGTGGGACACAATTGTGAAGTGGAACGAAATTTATTGAGTATTTTATACTTTTTTAACAAATAAAAACTGAAAAGTGGGGCGTGCAATATTATTTGGCCCCTTTACTTTCAGTGCAGCAAACTCACTTCAGAAGTTCAGTGAGGATCTCTGAATGATCCAATGTTGACTGATGATAAATAGAATCCACCTGTGTGTAATCGAGTCTCTATATAAATGCACGTGCTCTGTGAGAGTCTCAGGGTTCTGCTTGAAGTGCAGAGAGCATCGTGAAGACCAAGGAACACACCGGGCAGGTCCAAGATACTGTTGTGGAGAAGTTTAAAGCTGGATTTGGACACAAAACGATTTCCCAAGGTTTAAATATCTCAAGGAGCACTGAGCAAGCAATCATATTGCAATGGAAGGAGTATCATACCACTGCAAATCTACCAAGACCCGGCCATCCCTCTAAACCAGGGGCGGGAACCTTTTAGGCTGAGAGAGCTATAAATGGAAAATATTTTAAAATGTAATTCCAAAAGAGCCATATGATATTTTCAAACTAAATACAAGTGTATTCATGCAATTTCTGAAAGACCAACACTTTAGTGCAATAAGTCTCTAAATGCATTTTAAGAACATAATGATGTTGCTAACCGGCTTACGGCCATGCTACCCTGAGAATTCCCGATCTCATTAGATCTCGGAAGCTAAGCGGGTTTGGCCCTGGTTAGTGCTTGGATGGGAGACCGCTTGGGAATACCAGGTGGTGTAAGCTTTTCTCCCCGGCTAAATGCAGAGGGATTGCGTCAGGAAGGGCATCCGGCGTAAAACTGTGCCAAACAGATATGCGTTCGTCTAAGATGACATGCGGTGGCGACCCCTAATGGGACAAGCCGAAAGGCAAAGAAGAAATGATGTTGCTAACCGGTGATGACAAAAGTACTTCTTATCATTAATGCGACTTCCATGTTGATGGCTTTGTCGTCTGTTTCATACATCATTAAATTAAACTTCATGCAGACTTTGAGATTTCCATCCGTTATTTGTGAACAGAGGTTGTTTTAATGTTTTTTTTTATGTGAGAAAGACTTCATATGCATAGGTAGAACCAAACATTGTCAGTACAGCAATATTCACATACCCCAGTGTTTGGTATGTGACGCGAAGTGCGTTCCAAGTTTTCACAATCAGCTGGTCTTCAGGTTGAATTTTTTTTTTATTTATCCCAAATTATTTCCGCTTGCCAACAATGCTTGCCGACAGAGGCATCTCTTTATGTAAAAAAAATTCCAGTGGTGAGCAGCGCATAAGCACTCTGTTATTATAAACCACATTGATAGGCTGTGTAAGGACTGCAACATTTGTAATTATGTGTGTAGCCCTTTAACAGCGTAGGGGGGCGGTGCAAGGTAGACTAGGAAGAAGAGTTTGTGGCCATCATTGGAGGCCGTGCAGCAAGTCATTGTTAGAGAAAGTTATGTGTGGTACCGAAATGTTAGAAAAAAAATGTCAGCCTAACGTTTTTTTTTTGTTTGTTTTTGGCCACACAATCACGCGATCAACCAGAACTGCCTCGCGATCGACTGAGCATCCGTGCTGTATATAGTATGTCATTATGAGGGCTCTGTGAGCAATGCGCAACCACGAAAAGAGCCAAGTGTGACTCGCGATCCATAGGTTCCCGACCCCTGCTCTAAACTTTCACCTCGAACAAGGAGAAGACTGATCAGAGATGCAGGCAAGAGGTGATGAACTGTGGAGATCGACAGCTGAGGTGGGAGAGTCTGTCCATAGGACAATAATCACTGCACAAATCTGGCCTTTATGGAAGAGGGGCAAGAAGAAAGCCATTTCTCAAAGATATCCGTTTAAAGTTTGCCACTAGCCACCTGGGAGACACACCAAACATGTGGAAGAAGGATGAAAGCAAAATCAAACTTTGTGGCCACAATGCAAAACGATATGTTTGGCGTGAAAGCCACACAGCTCATCACCCTGAACACACCATCCCACTGTCAAAAGTGGTGGTGGGAGCCTCATAGTTTGGGCCTGCTTTTCTGTTGGAGTCTGCAAAAGACCTGAGACTGGGACGGAGATTTATCTTCCAACAGGACAATGATCCAAAACATAAAGCCAAATCTACAATGGAATGGTTCATGAATAAACATATCCGGGTGTTAGAAGGGCCAAGTCAAAGTCCAGAGCTGAATCCCATTGAGAAACTGCGGGCAGAGCTGAAGACTGCTGTTCACAAAGTTTTCATTCGACCTCACTATGTTCGAGCTGTTTTGCAAGGAAGAATGGGCAACAATTTAATTCTCTCGATGTGCAAAAGTGATACAGACATACCCCAAGCCACTTGCAGCTGTAATTGCAGCAAAAGGTGGCGGTACAAAATATTAATGCAAGGGGGCTGAATAATATTGCACGCCCCACTTTTCAGGTTTTATTTGTTAAAAATGAGTAAAATATCCAATAAATTTCGTTCCGCTTCATGATTGCGTCCCACTTGTTGTTGATTCGTGACAAAAAATGTAATTTAATATCTTTATGTTTGAAGCCTGAAATGTGGCAAAATGTTGAAAAGTTCAAGGGGGCCGAATACTTTCACAAGGCATTGTAATATCAGTTGTTTATTTTGACTTTTACTTTTACTTTACAAGTTAACTAGAAGTGAGAGCAAAGTTTTAAAATGATTTATCCTGGCCTCATTTTTGTACATTGACAAACACCTGCCATTTGGACAAATGTGTATTGGCTTTTTATATCCAGTGCAGCTTTCTTTCACCTCCTTTGGTAGTGGTTGTATTATGGACTGTGTATTAACAGACCAAAATACATACGGTAAATATATACTTGTTTTTTTTGTATTGCATGACTAATTTTGGTAACGGGTGACCTTTTTTTGGGTTCCCCACTTTCCCCTAAAAATGTCTGTGCACATTCCTGCCTCCATTATTAGGTTGATGGAGGGCCTCCCCCCCAACCCTCCCACTGGTATCTATAAAATGAGTGGTTGATTTTTGTGAATAAGTAATTAAAATATAACGGCTACCCTGTGAGTAGATAATTGCTCTCTATCCATTTCACTGGCAAAAGAGCATGTCCGTGCCGTTAAGCAGAGAAAGAGAAAAGGCAAT
The DNA here is from genome assembly GCF_019802595.1 of Syngnathoides biaculeatus. Lineage (NCBI taxonomy): Eukaryota > Metazoa > Chordata > Actinopteri > Syngnathiformes > Syngnathidae > Syngnathoides > Syngnathoides biaculeatus. The sequence continues at coordinate 27,360,875 of NC_084647.1, read as the reverse complement.
TATATAACCAGTCCCTCAATAATCATGTTCGTATCTTTCAGAATTTTTCCCATGAGTATTTTTTTTTTATCAATGTACCTGTTGAATGATAAACTCTCCTTTTTAAAGTGACACTTCACAAATTCAAACTACTGCGCGAGAGAAGAAGTCTAAAATCAACTATCATCATTCAAGTCATTCACCCTGGTTACACACTCAAAAGAATTTGCTCACTTTGTTAAAGGCAAAATAAAAAGTAATGCTGTGTTCCTGTGCATGCACATTCTGTCAAACGATTTTTAAATAATTCATACGGGAAATGTACATCTTGTGGGAATGCAACCCCGAATACAGAACAATAGTGAATGATTTACAGTAAGGGTAGAAACAACTCAGCTGTAATATGGCCTAATGTCCACTAGAGGTCGCCATCATTTTATTTTTTGAAGTTCCGCCGCTCAAGAGGCAGTAGACCTGGACAAATTGAGAACACTTGCACTGCAGATTTCTGGTAAAACGTAATCACTTAATAATATAATTATGATTGGAACTGCAGTGTAGTGTGTCACTTACTATACAAACATATTCCTTCAGAGCATAGTGGAAGAGTTCTGTTCCCTCTTGTTGGATTTGAAATGATCAATTACATGTTTAAGTTTTCCATAATGTTACTTATGTGTTGTACGTATGTGGCTTGAACCTTCTTTTAATTCAAAACATCAAATTAGTACAGCCCCTTTGTATTTCACTTCCAAGCATGTAATCTTTTCAAGGTGTTAAATTTCACTTATCTAGGTACATTTTTTAATTTACCTTTTAACGTACAATGCAATTTAATTGAATTATTATTTTAGTGAAGTTATTTCACTGTCCTATATTTAAGTGCAGTGTGAATGTTTTAACCGTGCATATTGTTATAGTGGTTTACCATCATATTAAATATACATTTTAGAAATAAAACCTGTACCTATTTTTGAAATGTTACTTGCTGTAAAATGTTGTACTCTGACATTCATTTTCAGTATCATCACTTGTAGTAGAAGTCATTAAAAAGACAAAGATATTCAACTCTAACCTGTTGTTAATATGTATTTGAAAAAAATAAAGTTGTGTAATTTTATTTCACAAATTCAATCACAGGCTAAATAGCCATTGAGTACATCTTCTGATGTTGGAATGCCCAAAATGTAATTTTCCATATAGGCAAGTGCAGGTGAAGGAACCAATTCAAAGAAGTACAGTAATCGTAATCAGTGTGTACCCGTCTGCCCGTCATCATCAGCTGAAGGCTAAGTTAACGCTCCTCTTCTTTTTTTTTTTTTCCAAATTCTCTAGAAAACAGACTGAGGAGGTTTTGGCCAAAATGTACAACACACCCCTCAGCAAGTAAGCAGCCTTAATGAACCATAGATAGGACATCACCTCAGTGAGCCGCCTCAACGACACCAAAGCTTCCATACAATTAATCATAAATACTGTATTGTTATAATAACGGGGATTTGAGTTCAAGGAAAATATAGTACGTGGGATAAAAAAATAAAGTCAAGGATAAGGCCCAAGTTAGACCCAGTCACAAGACCCTCCACATCTGCAAAGCGTTTGAATATTGAGGTTGACCAGAAACTAAAAAAGGAGAATCTGAGAAAATCCACATCCATACAAGAGAAAAACATCAAGTCTGAAAATATTCCTTAATACATGGGAGATGTTGTACTGTATGTATAATCAGGGTCTCCTGGTTGACATGTTTTATTGGACCCGTCCTGTCAGGACCAAGCAGTTCCCATTGGTGTGTTTCACCTGCCTGAATAATTAAACACGTACAGTAGAGAGGAAGTATTAGCATGGCACCGTTAAACAGCTCAAAAGGGCAAATATATCAGCATAAAGTGCACAAAAGTGATGTGAACAGGGCGCATTTGGAATGGAAATAAGATGCTAACAAAAGAAAGGCTGCTAAAAATGTCTCTTCAGAGAAGGTCAAAGTTAAATTTTAATTCACTTTACAGATTCACTTGTCTTCACGGTAATTGGCAATTACTGATTTAGTGCCGGGGAAAGGGAACTATTTAGTCATTTGGGGGGCCCACGGAAAATTCAACACTCTCCATATCCGTTTACTTCAATGAACACTTATCATGAACTAAAAAGTATGAATTTTGGAAAATCATATTCCTTTTTTTTCTGTTCGGATGTTAGGTGAAGAAGAAATAAAGATTGTGTCCCTTTTATGGCAGAACACTGTGTCACAGTGGACTTTTAAGATGCCACTCTGGTTTCTTTGCATGATGATGGTATTTATTGTTCAGTTCAGTTGAACAGAACAAAGTTTTTAAATGGGGCTGACATAAAAAGGTATCGAAATAATACAGGAAAAGAAGACAACAAAAGGCAAAGCACTTAGCTGTAAAGGAGGAAAGTATAGCATTATATAACTACGACAGTTACTTGCTGGATTTGAACGTGGTATAGGACAGGAGTGCCCCATCCTGTGAGTGAAGGACAGGACAATATAGGACAGGACAAGATAAGAACAGAACAAGGTACAGGAGGGGAAGCATGTAGGACAGAGGACAATAAGGGGGGCGACCGGGGGAGCAGCCACGAGGTATGACAGTGAAGCCCCCATACCAACCAGCCATCAAGCCAGCGAGGCCTACCCCCAGGACTTCCCCCATGAGCCCAGTGAGAATCCCATCACCACTCTTACTAGTACTGCCAGGTCTCAAAGTGGCAGTCATTGGCCTACCCCGTGAGAATGTGGGTTGGGGAGCTGCCAAGGACTGCTACCCCACAACCAAACTGGCCTCGTCCCAAACCCTCTGCCCTCTAGTGACAGGTGCATGTAATGTATTAAACAGAGAAGAGATGTGTGTGAGAGCTATAGATCTTGAGGGGCAGCCCAGGAAGAGGGGCATGGTGTCTAGACCGGGAAGAAACACTGATGTATTGAAACCCAGTCTTGACACCCACACTCGCCCGGCCGCAAACCAGCCCACCCCCCCAAAAAAAAACTCTGAATAGGTGTCTGCGCCTGGATGTGATGAGTGCAAAAAAATAAATAAAAAAATACAGTGAATACTCTGAATGTGTGCTGAGTGACTGATTTTGAGGCATTTCTCCTGCAGTTGCGGCTCATCCGCTGGGACAACCACAGGCAGAGAGGGGAAGGGAAAGACACACACAAACTCCAGCCAGCTCCAGCTACATTTCTGGTAAATACAGTGAAGAAAATAAGTATTTGAACACCCTACTATATTGCAAGCTCTCCCGCTTAGAAATCATGGAGGGTCGGAAATTTTCATCGTAGATGCATATCCACTGTGAGAGAGATAATCTACAAAGAAAAATCCAGAAATCACAATGTATGATTTTTTTAAATGATTTATTTGTGTCATACAGCTGCAGATAAGTACTTGTAACACCTGAGAAAACCAATGTTAATATTTGGTACAGTAGCCTTTGTTTGCCATTACAGAGGTCAAACGTTTCCTGTAGTTTTTTTTTTACCAGGTTTGCACACACGGCAGTGGGATTTTGGCCCACTCCTCCACACATATTTTATCTAGATCAGACAGGTTTCTGGGCTGTTGCTGAAAAACACGGAGTTTCAGCTCCCTCCAAAGATTTTGTATTGGGGTTAGGTCTCGAAACTAGCTATGCCATGCCAAAACAACCTTGAAATGCTTCTTTCGGAGCCACTCCTTCGTTTTCCTGGCTGTGTACTTCGGGTCATTGTCATGTTGAAAGACCCAGCCACGACCCATCTTCAATGCTCTGACTGAGGGAAAGTGATTGTTCCCCAAAATCTCACAATGCATGGCCGAGGTCATCCTCTCCTTAATACAGTTAAACACCCCCAAAGCATAATGCTACCACCACCATGCTTCACAGTAGGGATGATGTTCTTGGGATCGAACTCATCATTCATCTTCCTCCAAACATGGTTAGTGGAATTATGACCAAAAAGTTCTATTTTGGTCTCATCTGACCACAAAACCTTCTCCAAAGACTCCTCTGTATCGTCCAAATGGTCATTGGGAAATTTAAGACGCGTCTTGAGATGTGCTGGTTTCAGCAGGGGAACCTTCCGTGCCATACATGATTTCAAACCATGACGTCTAACCCTAACCCTTTATTACCAACAGTCACCTTGGAAACGGTGGTCCCAGCTCTTTTCAGGTCATTGACCAAGTCCTGTCGTGTAGTCCTTGGCTGATTCCTCACCTTTCTCAGGATCATTGAGACCCCACGAGGTGATCTCTTGCATGGGGCTCCACTCTGATTGAAATTGACTGTCAAGTTTAGCTTCTTCCATTTTCTAATAATTGCTCCAACAGTGGACCTTTTTTGATCAAGCTGCTTGGCAATTTTTCCATCGCCCTTTTCAGCTATGTAGAGTTGTACAACTTTGTATCTGGTGTCTTTGGTCTTGGCCATGTTACAAGTTTGAGTCTTACTGATTGTATGGGGTGGACAGGTGTCTTTATGCAGTTAACGACCTCACACAGGTGCATCTGATTCAGGTTTATACATGGAGTGGAGGTGGATTTTTAAAGGCAGACTAATAGATCTGTGAGGGTCAGAATTCTAGCTGATGGACAGGTGTTCAAATACTTATTTGCGGCTGTATCACATATATCGTTAAAAAAAATCATACATTTTGATTTCTGGATTTTTATTTTTAGATTATCTTTCTCATAATGGATGTCCACCTACGAACAAAATTTCAGAGCCCTCCATGATTTCTAAGTGGGAGAACTTGCAATATCGCAGGGTGTTCAAATACTTAATTTCTTCACTGTAGTATTTCACAAGCTACATAGAGTCCTTAAAACTACCAGGTGAATCATCCACACTTTTTCTGTAATTAAGAGGAAAATTAATCAACATTTCATACAGTTTACCTGATCAACCGCTTTCATACATACATCTTCATGACGAAATGCGTCACTTGTATCACACATGCCACGTGATCACTACTGTATCCTTCTTGTCTGAAACTAACAGCAGTGCCACTGCACCTTTGGCTGTTTCTTTTGGCAGCTCAGCACATGAGATGTCCACGTCAAACAGGTTGCAACCTTTGTATTTTCATTCAGGAGATATGAACATTTATTTTCATCTTGTGTTCACTTTACCAAAAGGATTACTCATCTTCATTTTCCTCACGAGATCCCAACCAGTTTGTGTTGCTACCCTCCTTCTGAATCACGTCTCCTCATGTGCAGTCAGAAGATGGAATAATTCATTATATAGGAACTGAGGGTGGAGAACACAAAACAATCATGATGGATTAACTAATTAATTCATTCATTTTCTCAGGGTACATAGCCAGTGTTACGTTCATGTTCACTGCAGATACACATGTAGGTCTGTGTCGGAGCAATACTACAGGGTATTTACATGCCCGAAACCGGGATATAGTCATCACATCACTCCAGTATTTAGACTGTCTCAATCGGATCCTCGGGAGATGACAACAAAAGGTCACTGCTTGCCGATTCACTGCAGCACTGGACTGAGGCACGCACACTGTGGTCAAAATGGCTTCGCACATGTCTTGTTGACGTTCTTAACCGGAGTACAAAGTCTAACTGTGCTGATAGCACAATGATTCAAGGTTGCATTAGACTGGTTGATTGAAAAAACTGCGGAACAGCACTGCGTCACACTGAAAGGTGTATCTAATATTTTGGCCTTCTACACAGTCAAAAATGCAATTGGAAAAAGCCGTCATGCAAAATCTTTCCATTTTGATGTCATAAATTCTCTTCAACTCCTTTAAAAACTGAAATACTGCACGACTGTGGGAAAGGCAGAGGCACCTTGAAGCCGCTGTTAATGTCAAGAAGGAGAGTGATGGAGTGAAGGTGATCAGCGCATTTAAAAAGATGGACACATCAGAGAGATAAGCACGGGCGATTTCAGCAGATGGATGAGTGCTTTCAAAAAGAGAGAGGGGATCCAAATGGTGTTGCTCTCTTCTGGAAGGGTGCGCCATGTAAATAAGAAAAAAAAAAAAAAAAGCACACGGCACATTAAATATACATGATGAAAGTCCTCATTGGCTCATGATACGCAAAAAGGAAAATGATCTGTTTTTCAACTATGAATCCATCTTTATATACCACATACCTTGTTCAGGGTCAAGGAGAGGTGGAGCCTATCCTTGGTGATTTTGGATGATAGCCGGGGTAACCCCAGGCTGGGTTGCCAGTTAATCTCGAGGCGCATTGTACCAACTATCATTCACGCTCCTATTTACAAAGTCACTGAGTAGAAAGTGAACTTAAGTTTCCTGGACCGAATTCAGGTGAGTGAACCAAGATGTAGCGAGTGCCCAGTCTGCTGTGATCGGTACTGAGTACCTCTTTGGATGAAAATTAACCAACTGTAAATAGTACGCACCAGGTATCTTTTTTTGCCAAAGGACACAGTAGTTGAAAATGGCTACGTGAGTTCAAAATTACTTGGAGCAATTTTCAGCGGCCATCGATTGGCTGGCAATCATTTCAGGGTGTAGCCCGCATCCTGCCCGAAGATAGCAGCACTCCAGTGACCCTTGTGAGGATAAGCAGCTAAGAAAATGGATGGGTCTTCATTGGCGAGTTCCAAAAAAGCAAGCTCTGAGCTTGTGATAGTCTTTGTCCTCGTTAAGGTCACGAGGCTGGTGGCACAGCATGGACTGGTTACCTGTTGGTTTATTGGCCTTATTGTGGGTTTTTCAAGAATTTTGTTTATGCAGAGTAGAAACACCCATTGTGCTGGAAAATATTCCATGTATAAACGCTTCCAAAAATATTGGACCACGAGTATGTTGTCTACTTGAATGAACACCACCACTCAAATTGACACCTCTGGCATCCCTGAAGGGGAAAAATTTTTCTGTATTTACCTGTGAAGAGTTTAAAGATGCTGTGAAATAAATTGAGAAATTTTGATTCTAATACATTGTATGTAGATGCTAGTAGTAATCTATTGTGACTTTATCTATGAACTTCAGGGCTTTCACGAGCATCAGCGGTTATCAGGTGCAATTTTGACATGCAGTTAGCTAGATAGCTACGCCTACACCCTGAAAATGCATCTTCCCTTAATTGATACAGCTGGCGTGGCTGCTGTAGAGTGCCTCGTTGTCAACTGTGAGTATGCACTGTACATGGGAGACATGCAAACTCCAGACAGGCAGTGCTAGACTTGAACCCCGGTCCTCAGAACTGTGAGGCAGAAGCTGTATCCATCCACTTCACCGTGCCGCCACATAAAATAATGCTAGATCAAATTTTTCCAGGTTGTAGTTGTTTGAGTGACAGATGACAGTTATGTGTAGAAAAAAAATATTGCATCACTAAAAACTAGTGCCTCTCTTACTTTTTGTAAGATTTTAGCAAAATTAGAGCGAGGATGTTGAATAGAAACATTTCGGAGTGAGCTCTTTATAATGGTTCATGATGTCCCGTCTGCAGGACACTCCCAGATTTCAGACTAATATATTCTAAGTTTGTGTTTTGCGAAAATGAATGCATGAAAATGTCAGCGCAACTCAGCCGATGCGAAGTGAAAGGGTCCTCGGGCTTTGTGCAACCTATCACATGCAATTGAAGTTGAAGGGCCTTGACATTTAAAAGAGCACATGTCACCTGCTTATATAAATATACAAGAATGTTATCCCTTTACTGTGGACCGATTTATTTGTTTATGCAGCTGTGTTTTAGTCATACGAATATTTGTTGGCCTGAAGTCATTTATGAATATTTTCCCTGTGTGTGTTTACATTGAGATGAGGTCATAAAGCGCTGAGGAAAAGTCATAGTAAATATGACACGGAGTCAAAGATGTCAAACATGATGCAAAAGGCACAGCAATGTGTCACTGTATGCACTGGAAAAGGAAGTATTGAAAAGAGGAACACACATTGAAATGACTGAAGAAAGCGGACACGTGCCGATACATCAAATAGCTTAATCACAAAAAAAAAAAAAAGAGTCCAGGTATTTTTTTTTCTGATTTTGGTCAGCGTCTTATAACATAGATTTGTCAGATTTTAAAAAAGGAACTTGTTTAATGTTTATTTTTTTCCCCAAGAACAATATAACAACACTATTCAGTACTGATAGTCCAAACAGAGGGCAGGAATAATTTAAAAAGGTGGGGAGGAAAAGAAACAGCACACTGATAAATGACTTGAAAATACTGCATAGTACAAATGGCCGAATCGTTGTTTGTCCTTTGCGTGTCCTGTTCAGAGCAGTACCGTGGGCCGACATGAGACAGACTCATCAGTTTTTCCACGAGCAAGGAAAAGACAAATCTGCCCTAGGAAATTCCAAAAAAAGATGAGTCAGTACCTCCGCTCAGCGTCGGTCAACCCAGCAACAGATCACCGGCTGGCCACGGAGATGAATGTCCGCAAGGTGCGTGTTATTCAGGTTCGCTGCTATTTGTCGCCTTGTCCCACTCTAAGCTCTCCTCGCTGGGCGTAGGAGACGGCAGGACCCCGGCTGCCTCCCCGGGGCGCATTCGGAGCCCCTGAAAGCGTCTGCACTCGGGGCAAATGCGAATGTGGCTGCAGCCTCTGGCCACCAGTGCGGCCTCCTGAGCCAGTCTGTGGGAAAGCGGCTCGGGCAGTCCCGTGCCGGCGCACAGCTTGCCGTTGGCGAGGCCGACGGCGGCCGCTCGCACTCGGCGCTCCTCCTGGGGCAGGGGCCGCGGCCGGGTGACGGACGACGTTCGGCGGCGCCTCACCTGCAGGCTGTCGTGACACAGGACGATGCCCTGCAGCTCGCGCAGCATCTCCTCGCACGCCGACTGCTGGAACACACCCACAGGTGGAGAGAGGCAGAGAAAGATGGAGGAGAGGGGATGAGAGAGGGATGGAACGGCAGAGAGGTCACACTGATCACACACTAGAGGTTTAGATCGTTATCACCACGCCGAAACGTTGATTGTCAAACTGTCTGAAAATGTACTTACCAGTCAAACGTCATGTGCCCGTAATTCCTCAAATAGGTTAAATTTTTCCTCTTGAACAAATTAAATAATGGCCTCACCACTAACTAGATGTACCCATGGTGGTTCGGTATAAATTCCTATTTGAGGAAGTACGGAACGCACAACAATTAAGATGTACTTTCTCACAGAATTATGACACAGATATCCAGTACACACACACACACACACACACACACACACACACACACACACACACACACACACACACACCACACACACACACACACACACACACACACACACACACACACACACACACACACACACACCACACACACACACATACACAAAGTCACAAGACACTTTATTAGGCACACCAGCATCATTTAATGAAGCGCAGTACGAGCTGTATTCAAAATGCCATGTTTAGAAAGGTCATAATACTCCATTTTGTTTCTAATACACTCTTGAGATACGAGTTTAATTCCATCTGCAACCTCTTTCATGCCTCAAATCCTCCTCCCCAATTTCAATAAATGCTAAGTTTTCTCCCATGAAAAGTGATCCGAAAACGACTGCTCCATCTTTACATTATAAATTCAACTGTCAAATGTGAACAATTAACAGTTTAACATGGAGCTCATTGAAAACCCTTGTCTCGGTTTTTTTGTGCATTCAAGAGTAAGTAAGAACAGATTGTTTTGTGAAGATTGTGGGATTGGAAAAATATGCAAATAAGCTACATCTTTGTTCAAGTCAGGGGTTGAAAATGGGGAAAAAGTTAACTTAAAGTCCCTGTAAAATGAAAATAAATGTCTTCTAATATGATATATCAAGGAGAAGTGTTTTTAAAAACCTTGGCAAATTTTAATGACTAAAAAAATTAGGTATAATAAATAAGTCTTAAACATTATGAAATATAGAACTGTTGTCTTCAAGTTGTTCTGTAAATTGTGGCATCCAGGGAAGTTGCGTTTTTGGGACGTTGGTACAACTTTGCTATCTAGCTAATTGCAGTGGTAGAAATGGGCGTGGTAATTATAACTTAACTCGTAATTGCACCAGATAACCCCAAATGGGAACAAAGACCCACAAGTTCTTTTATAGTGGAGGAGGGACACCTTATGCCAGATGTCCAAGTGCGTCACTGGGCACCGTTTTATCTCGGCTCCCCCCCGCAAATCAGGAAAACTAAAATGGCGAAAAACAGTTTGATGGGATAGCTCGATAATTCAGCACTGTGTAGTTCACAGTCCTGTCATGTTTTTGGCAATTATCTTCAACAGTGAGTTTAAACACTGGTTGATGGTTTTCAAAAAGAAGGACTCACAAGTTGGCATTTGACTTTCACATACTGCATGTTTATTGAAGTAAAGTCACAGTGTGGAGTCCAGTTGGAAAATGACAGTCAGCGAGTATCATTTGCAAGGCATCACATGAGAAATGGGTTGAACACTCAAAGTGCATGTTTTGATTCTGACGACGAATCGAAGAGATCCGCTCAGCAATCAAACTGTTTGTGTGGAAGAAGGCAAAACTACCACTGCGACAGGACTGTTAAAAACTTCTCAAACTGAGACAAGGCTACATTCACCTGACACCCTGATAACTACACAATATCAGTGTATAGCAACTAGAAATCAACACTCTTCTATATTACAGTATAAAATGAGACCTACAGTATTTTCTGCACTCTTGGTCTGTTTACCAATGACGACGTGCACACAGTGGAAGGCATCTAGTACGCTAGCTTGGAGTAAAGGTTAATAGTCACACACATCTTTGATGAAAAGGCTACGACTGCCAGCACCATTAATTCAGCAAAAAGAACCGACTCCATTCATTAAGACACACTTTATGCAATATACTGTATATTTAGGATTCTAATAGAAATACATATATGCATGTAGACGGAGTGAGGTAAAATCTTTGGTTTTGTGCTCATTGTGTCTGGAAGCAGACGGTGCCTACGTGTCAGACCTGCTCAGTGTAGGGGGAGTCTGGCAGCCCCATGGGGGGTAGGGGGTCGCCAGGGGGGGTAGAGGGAGACAAAGCAGATGCAGGTTACATAGGCCTCTCTCACCTCACTTCCTGGCACATGCCTCAGCATCCACACAAACTCCAGCACCGCCATGAAGATGGCCACCAGTAGGCCGCACACCAGCACCACAAAAATGCCACCGATGTTCTCCATGCCAAGACCTGGGGCAGCGAGCGGGATCGGTAAGATGCCAAATGCATCACCAAAGCAAGGAGAATATTGAGACAAGAACCTTTGGCCCGGTGGTCCTCTTCTTTTGGACACTTGCCACCATCCCACCACTTCCTCTTGAGGATCTCCAAGCGATTGTCCTCCTGCAGCTTGAGGATGGCCAGGTCAAACTCATCACGGTACACAGAACCTGCAGTCAAAATGGAGGCACAGCTCTATTATTACATTCATACACACAAATGTCCACCAGGGGTGTGCGCTTTAATGAAAGGATTTATCAAATTATAGCAGGGCCACAGCTGCGATAGAAAGAAAACATGTTCCCATTCAAATAGCAGATCGTTTATGATGTACAACAAATGAGGTTGGAATAAATATTTATATTTGTAAATTATAACCTGCACAATTTAGTAGCTCTGCAATGGGTATACAGTGAAGAAAATAAGTAATTGAACACCCTGCTATATTGCAAGTTCTCCCACTTAGAAATCACGGAGGGGTCTGAAATTTTCATCGTAGGTGCATGTCCATTGTGAGAGAGATAATCTAAAAAGAAAAATCCAGAAATCACAATGTATGATTTTTTTAACGATTTATTTGTGTGATACAGCTCCAAATAAGTATTTGAATACCTTTCTATCAGCTAGAATTCAGACCCTTAAATACTTGTTATTTGCCTTTAAAAGTCCACCTCCACTCCATGTATAATCCTGAATCAGATGCACCTGTGTGAGGTTGTTAACTGCATAAAGACACCTGTCCACCCCATGCAATCAGTCAGGCTCAAACTTGTAACATGGCCAAGACCAAAGAGCTGTCCAAAGACACCAGAGACAAAATTGTACAACTCCACTCCAATCATTACAAAATGCAAGAAGCTAAACATGACGATCAATCTCAATTGGAGTAGAGCCCCATGCAAGATATCACCTCGTGGGGTCTCAGTGATCCTTAGAAAGGTGAGTAATCAGCCCAGGACTACACGACAGGACTTGGTCAATGACCTGAAAAGAGCTGGGACCACCGTTTCCAAGGTGACTGTTGGTAATACACTATGACGTCATGGTTTGAAATCATGCATGGCACGGAAGGTTCCCCCGGTTAAACCAGCACATGTCAATGCCCGTCTTAAGTTTGCCAATGACCATTTGGGTGATACAGAGGGGTCATGAGAGAAAGTTTTGTGGTCAGATGAGACCAAAATGGAACTTTGTGGTCATAATTCCACTAACTGTGTTTGGAGGAAAACGAATGATGAGTTCCATCCCAAGAACACCATCTCTACTGTGAAGCATGGGAGTGGTAGCATCATGCTTTGGAGGTGTTTTTCTGCACATGGGACAGGAGAACGGCACTGTATTAAGGAGAGGATGACCGTGGCCATGTATTATGAGATTTTGGGGAACAACCTCTTTCCCTAACTCAGAGCATCGAAGATAGGTCGTGGCTAGGTCTTTCAACATGACAATGACCCGAAGCACACAGCCAGGAAAACCAAGGAGTGGCTCCGTAAGAAGCATATCAAGGTTCTGGCATGGCCTAGCCAGTCTTCAGACCGAAACCCAATTGAAAATTTTTGGAGGGAGCTTCTCAGCGACAGCCCAGAAACCTGATTGATCTTGAGAACATCTATGTGGAGGAGTGGGCCAAAATCCCTCCTGCAGTTAACATTGGTTAATATTAACATTGGTTTTCGCAGGTGTTCAAATACTTATTTGCAGCTGTATCACACATATAAATTGTAAAAAAAAAAAATCATAGATTGTGATTTCTGGATTTTTCTTTTTAGATTATCTCTCTCATAGTGGACATGCACCTGCGATGAAAATTTCAGACCCCTCTATGATTTCCAAGTGGGAGAACTTGCAACATAGCAGGGTGTTCAAATACTTATTTTCTTCACTGTATATCCAATAAATTGGCCCCACAACTTTGCACACCCGATTTTGCTCAAGCACCTCATGCTTCAAATACTTTCCATTACATGGTTTTGGGTAATACTCTGTCACAATGGCACATATTGACTTTCCCTTCCAAAAGTGCAGTCGGATCGAGAGGACATCGCTTGTGCGCAGCTTCCTCATTTGTAACGTTTCTTTTATCCCTTCATTTGTTGATTTTGATGTATGCTTTGGGTGGTTGTCATCCTAAAAGATTAAATTCAAAATTTGTTTGGAGATGGTTGCAGGTCCATCTGTCTTGACTTAAGACAGTTCCAGCAAAAGAAAAAACAACACTAAAGCACTATCCTGCTCCCACCATGCTTCACTGTGGTTATGGCAATGTTTTAGTGCAAAATGTAGCTTTCCTAACAGCGGTAAAAAGGTTCAACCTTGATTTAATCAAAACACTTGTGTCACAACACATACCCCACTGATATAAATCTAAATGTCATTAATCCATTCTAGCCTCCGAAAAATGTGCTTGTAGTCCTCTTCGATATTGAACTTTATAAAAACATTCAAACATGAACAGATAAGTATCTTGGTATCTTGATCACGAGTTAGGGAAGAATGGTGTGGGAGATCGACACGTGGATCAGTGCAGTGTCTGCAGTGAGGCGAACTGGAAACTAGTTCAGGGTGTACCCTGCCTCCTGTCTGATGATAGCCGGGATACGGTCCAGCATTCCTGCGACCCTTGTGAGGAGACGTGTCTCAGATAATGGATTGGTAGATGGATAAATAGTGTTTCTCAACGCTCGGACTCCTTCCACTATTCAGATGACAGTAACAGTCAGGTGAGAGAGCAGGAAGATGTAAGCGGATGCAGAAGGCTGGTCGGTAGCTGAGCTCGCTGCACGCATCCTCGCAACTCACAATCCAAGGCCAGGTGTTTGAGAGCTTCCTCACAGAGAGAGAAAGGGAGGTGATATTTTAGCGAAAGGTTTTTTTCATTTATTTCCCCGCCTTTCCTACTTTACAACTTGCCTAGTCTTTCCGTGAGTGTGAACCTCAGTAATGGATCATTAATGGACCGAGGAAGCACTTAAATCGATTGATGATAAAGAACTGAACGATTTGGGAAATCTTTTGAACAAATATTTTACAGAAGTGATTCGAGTGATTCAGTACAAAGAAAAAAATGCTGTACACATCACTACATACAACTGTTGGTCTTGACTGAAAGAACAAGGTTTCGGATATCAACAGCAGAAATAAGTTTCCTCCACAGGGTGTCCGGACTCTCAGTTACAAATATGGGGAGAAATTGAGCCAACTAAGAGATGCGGAGGGTAGAGCCGCTGCTCTTACTCATTGAGACGAGCCAGATGAGGTCGCTCGGGCATCTTCCAAGGATATCTCCTGGATGCCTGCCTCCCTGATGAGGTCCATGCATCCATTTTCTGAGCCATTTATCCTCACGAGGGTTGCGTAAGTGCTGGAGCCAATCCCAGCTGTCACCTGGCAGAAGGCACGGTTCACCAAGAACTGGTTGCCAGCCAATCACAGGGCACATAGAAACAAAGAACCATTAGTACTCACAATCACACCTCAGGGCAAGTTGGAGTCCCCAATTAATACATGTTCTTGGGATCTAGGAGGAAAGTGGAATGCCCGAAGAAAACCCACGCAGGCACGGGGAGAAGATGCAAACTCCACAGAGGTGGGGCTGGGATTTGAACCCCAGTCCTCAGAACTCTGAGGCAGACACTCTAACCAGTCGTCCACCATGCTGCCACGTTGGTGAGGTGCTCCAGGAAAATCCCATGGAAAGGAAGCCCGAGGATGACTGATATGACAATTTTGAGAGACTGCCTGCTGGTTTGTTTTGGAGCGCCTCGGGAAACCTCAGGTAAATTCAGGAGTGGGAAGTCTGAGCTTCCCTGCTCAGGCTGCTGTCTGTGCTACCCAACCCTGGATTTGTGTCATAAAATGGACTGATGGAGAAACCATAATAGAAACTTCCTTTCAGCTTGTTCCTTTTCAGGGTCACCACAGCATGCCATCTCAGATGACGCACATATATGTTTGGCACAATTTTTAACTCCGGATGCCCTTCCTGACACAACCCTTCTCAGGGAGTGGAGGCCCCAGTGGGATGTGAACCAACAACCCCTGGTTTACCAAACCAGTGCTCTAGCCACTAAGCTACAGGGCCTCGATGGTAAAACCATAATGAGGTAAATAAATGGTATGAAAAGAAATGTAATATTTTATTCATATTTTTCTGCTTCAATTCGATATATATTGAGCTGCTCCAGCTGGTGTACACATCTTGGCCACCTGGGGGCACTACAATACGTGTTTCCCAATTTATGTTAGTTAGTAAACAAAGAAGTGACGTTCTTCTTTTAAATGTATGTGTAGTTGTCTATGTTTTATGTTTAGTGTGACACTAAATTTCAACTGGGGGTGGCATTAATTGCTGGGAGCCTCTTTTTGAAGAATTGTTTATTATGTCAAACTGCTGCTCATTGAAGTGAGAAATTAGTTTTTCCGGCACTATTTAACACTTGTATTGTAACATTTTTTTTTTTGTTAAGTCAGAGCAAAAAAGTAATAATAAAAATTGGCCAAATGACAGTTTGTTTCTTGGAAAAGATGTCAACTGTACTAATATAGTTGTAAAATGAAGTGCAACTTTCATAAAATGATGTTTTGCCAATGCACACTTCAGTTATCCAAGAAGAGATTTCGGTTTGAGACAAAGACAGTATGCAGTGTAAAATTGAGCTTAGCCTTCTTTGAGAGTAACTTAAATGAATCCTGTTTACTTTTGTGTTTCCCTTCCATCAACACCTTCACTCAACGTGTGTTCAAAGTCGAGGTGACAGCAGACATTTGATTCCCTGAGCAGCCAGCGAGTCGTGGCGCAACAGGGAGCCAAATTTTAAACTCTCTTATCTTGCCTTCACTCATCACAGTATGGAAAGAGATGCTCTATCAAAGCTTGGTAGAGTTTCTCTCTTTTTTTTTGCATCATCTTTCCTCCCGAATGACAGCTACTAATAGTTTGCCTTTGCTCAGGCGTTACTTTTCAATTTAACTTTTTACGTCAAATCCTCCAACTAATTCACTCGCTCCTCAAGTTGGTTTTGCAGGGGCGTAATGAATTGAAGAAACATCAGATGAATTCATTTTATATCAAACTTTAGTTCTCTTCTGTCACCCCCACCCCCACCCCCAGCAGCTCACCCAGTGGCATTCCGATACCATAGCCCTTGGTGTCGAGCAGACCGCCAATCTGTGTCAGGTTGCAGTTCCTCTGGCGATAGTACTCATTCATGGTACTCTCCAGCAGATAGGCGTAGTTGGAATTGAGGACCCGGGCAATGCCTTCCTCCGTACTCTTCACAAACACGCTGGGTTGCTTGGAGTGCATGAAGTTCCACATTCGTTGGTACGTCTGGTACCGTGAATTCTGCAGAGTTGTGAAAGATATAGATTCATATTTTGCCAAAGGTGGAAAACAACATTCTGACAAGTACAACACTAGATTTGTTATCTATCCGTTGCATTTTTGTGCAGAACACAGGTATTATAGTTTTATCTGGACCACATTAAATTAGTTTTTTTTTTGTAACAGGACATGTGATATCAACAAGGCCCCATGTCAGTTGTAATCAAGTCCCCACTCGTTTATTAAATATCTTGTGCCATCTTGGTACCAAGGAAGTAGGTACAGCTGCGCCACCGTCCCACCTTAAGGAACTTAATTGAAACAAAAATAGTTTTGAGGCATTTTGGTGGCAAGGAATGAGTTTGAAGTGAGTTCATTTAGAAGAAAGCAGTGATTTTCCACCATCTTTTGGTATCTTAGTGCCAAGAAACTATGTTGAAGTCAGGAGCTCCATTTAGACCACAGTAGTCCTCTGCTGCCAGTTTGAGGCATCAAAACGTCAATTACTAACAGATCTTTGTTATTTACATCAGGACCACATCCTACACTGTCTGCCTGAAATGTTACCGTACAAAAAAGTTTTATGATTGCAACTGATGGACTGTGCTTTCTTAAAATTACATCTAACTTGACATGAACTCGGCTTTTCCAACAGAAGTAGCGGCAGTGGACATTTTCCCAATTTATATTGAAGTTTTCTTTTATCTGCTCTCCTTGCGGAACACATTTTTCAATTAGAATTCTAACTTTTCCTTCTCTTTATTTGAGCTTGTCTTTATTGACATAATTAACAGTCTGTTGGGCAGTAAAGCACACAGGGAAGCAGCCACCAGGCAAATGTATATTACTGCTTCACACGATAACATTCTTCACTACATCGCTTCCCCTGTCACCAACTTCCTCTATTTTTCACAGTTTTTTCCCCTCACTAAACTCATGGTGGCTGCTTCATTTGAGACTTGCTGCTTTGTCTCTGAGGAGAAAGCTACCAAGTTGTCGTGGTCGAGGAGCCAGGAAACCTTCGATTAGCACTACACAGGAATGTGACGTGTGGGATAACATCACCAATCAACCATCTATTAAAAGGACTCTTGGGTCAACCTACATGTGTTTCCTATTGACCAGTTGTGGCCAGATTTTTTTTACCCCAACATCTACTTTTCAAGCAGCCAGCCTCTCACGAGCTACCAACGACGAGGGTGGGGGTGATGATGCTCCCATTGTTATGTTATTAATGTTATGTGATATATTATACTACATATAAATATATATGTATATTTAAAATACAGAATTAGCTTTTTGTGCACTGTATTGTCTGTGCTTTCATCCTGGATCAGGCTGTGCCAAGGTGGAATTTTAAAATTACACACCATCTCATCCTGCACTTTCTCCTTTGGCTTTAGACCAAACTTTTTCTTTGATTATTTACATACTCTGACATCTTGAAACAACAGCATTTCTTTTTTAACTTTCTCCATTAATATAGAGAATAAACATAAGCAGTATGCCAAGCTCGTCTTTGCTCTACGTTGCCCAGACTGTGTTGCTAACTAAAGCAGCGGTGGTGGACGCTGTCATTATAAAACACATTCATGGGCTGCGTAAGTACTGTAACATTTGTAATTATCAGTGTACGTCTTTAAGAGCGGGGATGGGGGCCGGGTGTAAGGTAAACTAGGAAAAAGAAAGTGTTGCTGAGCAGTTGTCGTGTTTAGAGAAAGTTCCTTGTGCTGCCTCAAAGAAACCAGTGGCTTCTTCTTTTCATTTTTTACAGTACGTATGTGAATTTTGCCATTGGATGTAACAACCAGTCATTCCTCACTCATTGAATCACATTGCAAAATGCCACATACTGAATAGCTGGACGTTATACATTCAATTTGCATTGGATTTTTTTTTGCGCACGACGCAGTATATCTGCGAAGAGACTGCATCAGCGGTGCACAATTGCGCACGCGCGCAGTTTAGAGGGAACATTGGCTGACGTTTTTTTTTTTTTTTTGCCATACCATCCCGCGATCGACCAAGACTGCCTCGCGATCGATGCATTGAGCACCCCTGCTATTGAGTGATTACCACAAACATAACCTGATCTATCCAAAGAAATGATGATTGTCAGCGCTGACCTGGAAAAAGGTCATGGTGGAGCCCCCGTGCATGGTGCCATACTCTATGGCCGTCTGATCCGCCAGGTCATCCACCGACTCAATGGGCACCTCCATCCTCTGAACGGTGAGGAAGGCGGCCAGGTTGGCAGTGTACGACGAGATTATGATTAATGTGAACGCCCACCTGCGCGGAGGAGAGAAGAGCATATGTATCCACTTATGCAAAGGAGCAGACAGGTGTATGGAGATAAATTGCGCGGGACAGTGAGGAGCATTACAATGATAGAACACCTTTGACGTGAAAACACGGCAGCGTGTTCATTCTTTGAATGAAGATGACAATGTCGGCACGGGATGAAAGGGAATAAACATCCTGGTGAACTGAAGAACAGAAGACATATGGTAGAAAGATGTGTGAAGATCAAATGAAGACCATGAGCCAAAGATATACTTACTCCTGTGTTTGATTAAACAGCTACATCTCAGAGTGTCAAGAGCTACAAATTACAAGTGATTAGGATCATTTTATGAATTTGGTACGCCCCCCTTTTGGGAGATGAAATTTTCAGAGGAAAGTGGACCTGAGTTTTCAGAGTAGATCAGAGAAGAGGAAATGGTGAGAAGAGGACAGCTTTTTATCATAACTACAGAAGCTTTTAACGTTTTCATATTGAGAGCAGATCTGTGTAAACAATGACAGCAATAGCTAGACACTCCTGTCAGTTGCAGTAGCGCTGGTGTCAGTGTCAATGAGTGAGTATCAACAGTCGAAATGGCAAACAGATAAATCTTAATGTTCTTGTCAATTACAATATAAGCCTTGAAATGATTTACTTATTAGATAATATTCCTTAAGATAGATTTCAAGGACTTTACCCCTGGAAGGAGGAGAATTCTCATTTTTTCATTGATGATAAACACTAATAACCTGCGATGGGGGGATTTTCAGTGCTGAACGCAGGCAGACTCCAACAATTAGTTCCAAACAAGCTACCGTAATTTCCAGCCTATAAGCCGCGACTTTTTTCACAAGCTTTCAAACATGCGGTGATGCGGCTAATTTGTGCATTTTTTTCAAACAGCCGCAAGGGGGCACTCGAGCGGAAAAAGTAAGAGTGAGACCAGTGGAATATATGTGCCGAGAAAGGGACTTTTACCAGTCCGGTACTGTTAGCGCTGCGCTAGTGGGTCAGTGCGGTGTCTCAGTGATTTTTACCAATATGTTTTTTTAACCGGCCCTGTTAGTGCTGCACTAGCGTTAGTGTCACTGCGGCAGTAGAATTAGCATTTGTGCAGCGGCGCTAGTATTAAACTCTCTGTGTACCATTTTTCTTTGTAAATATCTTGTGATTCAATGTGGCCACTTGCGGTTTTTACACACTGCGGCCCATGTATGTACCAAATGGTATTTCCATTACAAATGTACTGGGTGAGGCTTATAACCAGGTGTGCTCTGTAGGCCGGGAATTGCAGTAATTTCCTCCTTTCTTACAATCTCCACATTTTTACAAACTTTTTGTCTAGATTTTTTTAAAAGCGATTGCAGATCGCAATACGAAGCTATTCCACGTTGAAGTCCTCCGGTGTTCCTCAGGGCTTCAGTATTTTAAAACTGCTATATGATTCGAGATCCAACAGCTGTTATCTCACATTTTTCAGCATGATTATTATTGATTAAATTTATTGTATTATATATATATAGATATAGATATAGATATAGATATAGATATAATATGTATTACGTATTTGTATTTTATTCATTTCATAATGTATTTTTTTTTTATATTTTTGGAATGGATTAATTGGACCTACATCATTCCCAATGGGAAGTATTGCTTCAGTTTTCATAGGCTTTTGTATTGGTATTAGTTACAGCGAAATATTTCCCAGTATTTGTGGTTTTAAAAATCTTTCTGAAGTGTCTCATACAATGGCCATGACACAAAGATTATTTTTAAAAATCTGTTTTCAGTTAAAAAAAAAAAGAAGGCCTGACATTCCTCAAAAAAGAACTGATTTCTATTAAAATTAGCGGTGTGAGATGGGCCAAAGAACAAACTTTCAAGCCACAGGCCATGAAAGATTTGATACCTGAAGGCAGCCTAACAAAGTAACTGACCAATGACTAACGATGAGATGACCGGCAAACATGATGAGTGCACAACACTGACCAGACTCCGCTGACACAACGTGTGGACAGCGCCCTGGGAGCAATGGTGGACCCTTGTTGCATGAAGCCCCCGACAGGGAACCACAAGCTGTTTCCGAGGGAGTACTGGTTGATGAGCAGGTCGCAGCGTCCTTTCAGGCAGGGGTGCGGGTTGTACCACTCGTAAGGTGTCAATCTGTGGGGAACATGACATGCGACGGTGTACTGGGCTGGAGGCAAGCAGCGTGAGTGGGAATACAAGTGAGTTGAAGTGTTGGCATTAACAGAACAACAGAGAAGGAGAGCGAGTTTAGCTCCAACACCTAAAAGGCCTTTTAGTTGCCTCCAGAGTGTCTAGTAACTTCGCATTCCTATGTGCTGCCTGCTTTGATACTAAAGTTTGTAGTATATGAAACAGTTCAGAAAAGTTAAGTTTTTAGTGAGAACTTTTCATTAGTTAAGAAATGTAAAGATCAGCTAAAATGAGAAGAAATTCAGATTGAGATAAGACACAATATATTGAGCCCAATTATGTACAGTATTTTTAGCTTTCAAACAGCACTTAAAAGAATTGTGATGGATGCAGATTCATCTTTCAGTCCCAAAAACATGCCACTCTATTTACAAGTAGTCTAAGTAATATGTAGCTACTATAGTACTGTACTGGAATCTGTTTTCTAGGACTCTCTGCAAACTGAATGACACGCACAAAATCAGCTGAACAGGCGTGTAGTGTGTGAGGTTTCTGGGTTTTCAGCATAAGCCAGGACCAGGTGGTCGGTGGCTGCTCCGGTACCGCCAAGCTGTACCTACAGTATACAGTATAATGTATATACTGCAGGGATCTTGTAGGATGTGTATCCCACGTCCTAAATGCACACAAACAATGAGGGTTGCAAAAGGTTTTGTGAATGTGGGTCCCCAGACACTTATTATTGCTTAATTATGTATGTGCATATGTAAATGGTCTTGGATCGCAGTTTCTAGGTCATAATTTGTATTTTGCTCATGAAGGAAGATGCAGTATAAGGTATATATGGCATGTTGCGCAAATGTCACTGATGCGCGGACAGAAGTGAAGCGTTTGACTCCGAAGCGCCATGATAGCGATTTGCAAAATGCAACGGCAAATTGAGAAGAGAGAAAAAAGACAAATGGCGAAGGTTTGGTAGCATTTCATAGTGAAATGCAAGCCGAGGACGCGTTTGTTGTAACAAGGATCTTTCTCTCTGCTGAGTATGACGCCGTGTCGCGGGACCTGAGAGACTAAGGTGAAGTCCGAATCAGTGCACTTCAGGTTCGTCAACTTTTAAAACATAATGCTAGCACTGCAGGCTATGGAGTGTCTCTTAATTATGAGTACCGTTCAATGTGTCACTTTATTTTTAAACCGAGACAAGGACAGTATAGCGCAATCATAACGGTACATAGAGTGTGCTTTATATGTATAAGACCAATCTGATGATCTGTAAGTGGAAAACTTTGAATCAAGCAGGTGAAAAATGTTGAAAATATGGCCAGAGAGGAATAAGAGTAATCATGTACCTGAAGAGAGCAAGGTTTAGGTGAAGGGAGATAAAACAAATGTTTTTTTCTCTCTCAAGGTTTCGTCGTTTTAGTTTGAAAAAATCAAACACTTCCGAATCTTGTAGGACAAAAACAATATTTTTAATTCATTTGAATATATAGTGAGGAAACAAATATTTCAAAATCCTGGGATTTTGCAAGTTCTCCTACTTTGAAATCATTGACAGTCCAGAATTGAGAGACATAGAAGTAAAAAAGAATAAAAAATCTGGAAATCACAATGTATGATTTTTAAAATAATTTATTTGTATGTTACAGCTGCAAAAAAGTATTTGAACACTTGACGATCAGCAATAATTCTAGCCCCCAAAGACATGTTAGTCTGCCTCTAAACAGTCAACCTACAGTCCATTTATTATTCTATATTAGATCCATCTGTTTGAGCTCATTAGCTGCATGAAGACACCTGTTCACCCCACACAATCAGGAATTTGCCAACTATTAAAGTGTATGGAAGGTATTCAATACACCTTTTTGCTAATATTATGCAGTTTTTTTTATGCAGAATTCGAACTGAAATACGTTATGAAGGAAACATTTTGTGGTCAGATGAGACAAAAATAGAACTTTTTAGTCTTAAACCCAGTCATCGTGTTTGGAGGAGGAAGAATGAGGAATACTATCCCTACTATGAAGTATCGGTGTGGAAGCATCATGCTTTGGGGGTGTTTTGCACTGTATTAAGAAGAGGCCATGCATTGCGAGATTTTGGGGAACAACTTCCTTCCCTCAGTTGGAGGATTGAAGATTGGTCGTGCCTATGTCTTTCAACATGACAATGACCCGAAGCACACAGCCAGCAAAACCAAGGAGTGGCTTTGTAAGAAGCACATCTAGGTTCTGGACTGGTTCAGCCAGTCACCAGACCTAAACCAAATAGAACATTTTTGGTGGGAGTTCAAGCTATTTGTTTCTAAGTGACAGCCTAGAAACCTGGCTGATCAAGAGAAGATATGTGTGGAGGAATGGGCCAAAATACCTGGCGGACTGTGAAACATTTACATTGTTACATTTGTAACAAGGCTATTGTACTAAATATGAACAATGACTTTCATGGGTGTTCAAATACTTTTTGCAACAGGAACATACAAATAAATTGTTAAAAAAATCATACATTTTGATTTCCAGGTTTTTTTTAGTTTATGTTTCTCACCGTGGACATGCACCTAACATGAAAATTTCAGACCCATCCATGATTTCAAAGTGGGAGAACTTGCGAAATCACAGAGTGTTCAAATACTTATTTCCCTCACTATATATCTTATTCCCAGTCAGCTGTTCTCAGCTCATAAATGCGCAGCCATGAAATTAATGTATTAATAAATCACAAAATGACAAAACACGAGCTGTTTAAGTGAAGATGCACAAAGCCTGTTAAGTGGGAAGTTCGCACTGGGAGCTCTTATTAAAAGTGCATAATATGTGAAACACCATAATAAAGTTCCGCAAAAGAACAAAAAAAAAAACAAAAAGCTTTTGAACCATCATAACCTTTCCAATGGTTAGGATTGGTGAAATTAAATAATGCAAAATTATTTGACACTTCACTGTTATGTCAAGATACTAAACAACTAACTTTATTTTTCCCACGTTTATCACTTATCCTCACAAGGATCGCGGGAGTGCTCCAACGCATCCCAGCTAACTGAACCAGACACCCTGAACTGGTAAAACACAAAAATACTGTACAAATTGTATGAAAGATAAAAGGTTACAGAGTAACAACTATAAAAAAAAACCCTTGCAAAATAGCAGAACCATTAAACAAGAACTGCTAAGTAATGGAGGATTACTGTATCTGTATTCCTTGATGATATGTTGCAGGGACTCATTGGTCCAGGAGTGAGACTCATTTTTTCCATGACATGTGCCTCCTGGTACTCACATAGTTGCAAGTGTAAAATGATCCATGACACTGTATTGTGTTTTACCGAAATACTTTATTGTATTCGTAATTTTATATGTACCTTTTGCCAAGAAGCAAAGTGGAGAGTCTCACTTGCCGAAATTCTAGCCTGTTTCCTATCTTTGTGGTAATCTCATTCTTACTTGATAATTGCACCATGTTTTTGTCTTACGATTATGAAATAGAGTATATCTAATAATACAATCTAGTATATCGAATATGGATCCTCAACATGTCAAACCTCATCACAGTTTTTCCATTGCAGTGTGCCTGTTGATGTGCACTGTGCAATTGGTCGGTGTGTGTGTCCCACCTCTGGAACTCCCTCCCAAATAAAATCTGTAATGTTACTTCCCTGCTTGTGGGTAAACAAACAAACAAACAAACAAAAGTTCTCAAGCAACAGCTATTCACCAAAGCATACTTTGAGTAATAGGAATACACAGCTAATGTAGCGTAGCACAGCTGATGATGTCTCATGGCTCACCAATGTGCTAAGGCACAGGGGGTGGAAATAACTGCTTTTCAGTGGAAAATGGATGGATGGATTCTCTTAAATTGCTTCCTTTTTGAGTTTCAGTTCTCAATCTGACCACTCGATGTCAGTGTTATGTCGAAGAGCAGTTCCAGGCAAGAAACCATCTCTTCTCTCTTTGGTGGCTATGAACGCCTGTAGAGACTTGAGTGAAAAGGATAAAAACATGTCTTTTCCCCTCATAGAACGAACCACAAAAACACTACCCTGCTCTCTGGTCCCTTTTGTCTCCTTTCTCTCACAGTAGACCTTTTGACAATGACTTCACACATACTCCGAGGTGATAGATTTAGTGATTTCCAACAGCAACACGAGCAAACAAACCCTTTCATGTCATTTGACAAAAGCAGAGACATTTAGAAAACAAAATGGTGATTTTAGTCAACCTCTCTTCTGCCGTACTTTGAATCTGTGAAGTTGAAAGAAGGTTTCAGGTCAGTTCATTAAAACTAAAAAATAAGTAAGTCGATTCATCATGACCCGACATGGTGGGAATTGCTCCATATTTAAGATAATTCAGGGACTGGCTAATTAAAGGACTTTTCTATTGCTTGGATTAATGGCTCTCATGATTGTAAAATAGCAAGTTTAAGGGCTGATGCTAACTCGTAGGCTCGGCATTATGTTTTGCTAAATTCCTCTAAAACAATTAGCCAAAAGTGCATATAAGGAATGTCTCATTATTATTATTATCCATACATACATTTTCTGTCTTCCACAAACCTGATGATTTTCGTGATTACAACAGCAAGCAGTTATCGAATCTTTTCTAGAACAACAATTTTAATTTCTAGTTTAAGTCACTCTATGTGCACATTCATAACTCAAAATACTCTTTACTCAAATCATCATTCCTCACTAAAATTAATGTGAATTGATTGAAGCTGTTCCAGCCCTTCAATAGTAAAACAACAAAACAATGTATGTAAGGTATTTTGTAATAAAAACCTTTTTTAATTGTGATAGTGACAGTGATAATATAATAAAATAGAATGTAAAAAAATGTTTACCTGGTAACTGTTTTACAGTGTACAGCACCTCTTAGAGCTTTGCCACCGGAGGGAAGCATAATATACACGGTACATGGGATTATGAGCGAATACGAACAACTGCTTTGTAAACTGAGTCATTTTTGTTGCATTGTCTGTCGATGTGTGCTGGTGCACTGTTTGCATTCAAATATCTATTGGTGATAACTCCAAAACATCCATGTTAGGTTTGTCAGCCCTATGGCGTTTTGAATTGTGTGTTAGCAGTAAGCAAGAGAAGCTTTGCATAAGGTGAAAGTTATGTGCTTGATTTGAATACAAAATGTGTAATTTTATTTGTCTGTTTTTTAGCCATCCATCAATTTTCTAACCCGCTTGGTCCATTGAACAGGTCCATTGTCCAAGCTGCTTATTCTCACAAGGGTCGCAGGAGTGCTGGAGCCTATCCCAGCTGTCATCGGGCAGGAAGCGGGGTACACCCTGAACTGTTTAACAAACAACAGTTGCACTTAGTAAATAGCTTTAAGCCTCTTAAGCAAGTTATACTGATCTTGATACCACCATGTAGCAATTGTATTGCTCATATCTCAATTTTTTCTTCCCAAGTCAAAGCAAAAAAAAAAAAAATAAATAAATAAATTATAAAATAGCCCTCCATAACAATTTGGCTTCCTAACTCACAGGTCCCTGGAGATGGGGCTTGGGCGATCTATGTTCCTACCCTCACCTACGGTCATGAGGTGTGGGTCAAGACCAAAAGAACAAGATTGTGGATACAAGTGGCCGAATTGCGTTTCCTCTGCAGGGAATTCAGGCTATCCCTTAGATAGCTTGGTCATCCGGGAGGGGCTCAGAGTAGAGCCACTGCTCCTCCACCTGGAGAAAAGCCAGATGAGGTTGCTGGGGCATCTGATCTGGATGCCTCTCAAATGGCTCCCTGGTGAGGTGTTCTGGGCACGTTCCATTGGGAAAAGACCCCGGGGATGGCCCAGGACAAGATGAAGAGACTACGTCTCTTGGCTGGCCCAGGAATGCCTTGTGAGCTGGATGAAGTGGCTGGGGAGGGGGAAATCTGCGTGTCTCTATAAAGCTACTGACCCCGCGACCCCACCTTGGATAAGCAATAGAAAATTGATGGATGGATGGAATCACAGGTTTTGGTCGATTAATAAATATACCGCAATTTCCGGCCTATAAGGTGCAACTTTTTTCACACTCTCTCAACCCTGTGGTTTATGTGGCAATGAGGCTAATTTGTGCATATTTTCTAACGGCCACCTGGGCGCATTTGAGTGGAAAAGGTAAGAGTGAGACCGGTGGAATATATGTGCCAAGGAACTGCCTTTTCCTGTCAGGCCCTGTTAGCACTGTGCTACCGTGTTACTGCCATGTCTCAGTGATTTTCACTAGTATGTATTTTTTAACCATCCCTAGTAGCGCAGCGGCGCTAGTGTTAGCATAGCGGCGCTAGCGTTAAACTCTACGTTAAACTGTACCGTCTTTCTTTGTGGGCAATTGCGGCTTTTACACAGCTACGGCATATGTATGTACCAAATGGTATTTCCTTTACAGATGGGTGAAGCTTATTACCATGGGCGTTCTGTAGGCCGGGAATTATGGTACATTTTCCAAGGTTATCTATAATAAAAACCTGTGACCCGAAACAAGGTTTTGCCATCACTTTCAATTCAGCTCAGTGATGGTCAGTCGCTATCTCTCACTTGTGGCAGTACCCGGTGGCGTTTGCAAACATTACGAATGGCATTTGTGTGTCTACCTGGCCACCAGGAAGAGCACGCAGCTCACGGCCAAGTAGGCCAATAGCATGAAGAGCCACACGCCCGGAGAGAACGGGTCCAGGAAAGAGAAGTAGCCCGGCCGACGACCCTGAAAGAAACACACAGGACGGTGTTTATATCCACACGGTCAAATTTTGATCATCTTTAAATCACTTAATCTAACCTGACAAGGGCATTCAAAGCAGGAGGCTTGAACATTTAAACGTGCCCTCTCAAAAAGGTGACGAGGAGCACGTCAACAACATCATCTCCATACAGTCAATGAGATTAATTAGTGGCCAAAGTTCCACATTAAATTGCCAGGCTGAGTTTACTGTGAGTTAATCGACTTTTACAGCTGTCCGCAACAGTGTGGCAGTAAACAATGCTAGTTGGATGTGATAAGCATAGATTTCCCTGCTGTAAACTGATAGCATTACAATTATATGCTCTTGTTTGCACGGAAACATTTAGATCAACAGTCATAAAACTGGTCTCCCATGGATAGTAAATAGGGGGGAGTGGTGCGGAATATTGATATATCATGGCAAATAAGAGTTTCTATTCCCAAGGATTAAGATGCAAAAAAGATGAATTGACACAATTTATGTTAAGTGCTTAACAACACAATGTACAACAAGCATAAACGACTCAATTAATGGGAGGAAACAAAGGTAAAATATAAAAAACCATCAACAAGACAAAACAAAACATCAAGCATACCTGGCCCATACGATGATATCCAATAAAGCTGTTTAAAAAATACATTAAGCTCTGCATTTACAAAGACAACGATGCTCATCTGAAAAGTAACCAAAATGTTACAACCTTAACTTTAACCTGACCCATCAATCAGAATCAAAATCAGAATTATCTTTATTTACCATGTAGGTCAAAACACACAGGGAGTCTGTCTCCCTTTCTATTGGCCATGATTGTGTTGTGCAAGTTTACCAATATTGTGTCAACACCGCTGTGACAACTCAGGGTACCCTCTTTTTCTACCTGCCCCTCCAAATTGAACAATCTCTTATATTATAGCAATTTCTGTTGATATCGCTATCATGTTAAAGCCACAGAAAAACTCTAAACTAATTCCAGTATAATATAGTGTATTACACCAAATTACAGTAATTAATCAATTAGATATGTATGATTACACCATTTAAATGCTTTGAATAGACGCCTTGAATGCAGCAGCTTCTCCCGCCATGTTTTTCCCAGGTGTTCACTGATATATTGCTGGTTGCAGATCAGATTTGGGCACTTTGGTGGGGTGCACATGAGGAAAAGGTGGCCCGTTCTGACCAAGCAAATGCATCTGATAGATTATCCTGAGCGATTATCCTGTGATCTGGTCTGTGCAAATGGGTGTTTTCCGCTCCACGATCTGTTCAGAAAAGTGTCGAGGCTGACAATCTGGTCTGTCTTGGTCCATATATGTGCTTTGGAAAGTCGAGATTGCCGGTTGAGATGTTATTATGTGTGGTGTGTTGTGGTG
Source organism: Syngnathoides biaculeatus (assembly GCF_019802595.1). Lineage (NCBI taxonomy): Eukaryota > Metazoa > Chordata > Actinopteri > Syngnathiformes > Syngnathidae > Syngnathoides > Syngnathoides biaculeatus. Next base: position 27,331,833 of record NC_084647.1, on the reverse strand, counting down.
ATCATCTCGAGTACATCACACGCTATACTGTAAGAGCAGAACGCTCTTGCTGTGCAGGGGTTTTCTGTGTGGACTCCGCTGGAGCCTTAAACTAAATTTAAATTTCTGTGACCTACAGTTGACCAGGATCCCTGCTGGAAATAACGGGAGAAGATTAAGATCTTTGGGATTAAAGGCTAGCAGTGTAAAGCAGCTCCAGGCTGTTATCTATGGTTTGGATTGGTGACAACATTGGTGAGAACAATGCGGTTTAGTGCAGGTAGCAAAATAAGTCACCCTCTGTCCTGAAGTACACACAGAAAGAAGAAGTAAAAGCAAGTCTAGTAAAAGTTGAAAATACACTCAACTCCTTTAGGCGGAGGACGTCTTGAACTTGACACCAGCTTGTCAACTTGTCAAGTAAAAATGAATCTTTATGTGCGCAATAGCCAGTTTGATAACTTCGGACAACGGCAAAAAAACATTTACACACAAAATAGTTACCGTCTCACAAAAGTGCATCGGACAGAAAATAATACAGTGTACTTGGGAACACAACTTTGCTAGTGCTCTGAAGTGGCAATGGGAAAATGATAAATTAGCTACTGATAAAAGTTAAAAATCGTTTTGTGACCATTTCTCATCACTCAGAACACTTGCATCACAAATCTTTCTCTTGTGAAATGAATGGAAATGCCATTAATCTTTTCCAGCCTCTAACAACCTGACTGAAAATTTTGTAACGTTTTTAAGTGTAACAACCACCAGGAGGCAGTATAATAAAATCATGCAGACAAATGAACAAGTGCTTCACAACCACTTTGTCATTTTCTTAGAGAAAAAAGAATACATTCCCGAGTATTGTAATAATGTCTATCTACTGATCTTGTTGTATCATTTGAGGGAATAAATAATACATTCCTGAGTATTGTAATAATGTCTAGTGATGTTGCTGCATCAATTGAGTTCAAATGGATAATATGATGCTGTTTGTTAGCCTGTCTACTGCGTTCCACATACGCTATCAAGAGGGAAACTAAGGAAAAGTTAGGTAGATGTTTTAAAGGCAGATGGATCTTTTGATGTCAGCCCTCGTGGGGGAAGGTATTTCATCCATCCATCCATCCATCCATCCATCCATCCATCCATCCATCCATCCATCCATCCATCCATCCATCCATCCATCCATCCATCCATCCATCCATCCATCCATCCATCCACTATCTTAGCTGCTTATCCTCACAAGAGTCACGGGAATGCTGGAGCCTAACCCAATTATCTTTTTGGCGCACACCATGAACTGGTTGCCAGCCAATCGCAGGGCACATAGAAACAAACAACCATTTGCACACACAATCACACCTAAGAGCAATTTAGAGTCTCCAGTTAATTGACCCCTCCGTACAGGGCACTTAACCACGCCTCCTGAAGTTACGTCACCCCACGTGTGCAAACCTCAGACAGACAATTAGCAAAAATGGCGGCGCACGAAGAAAATACTAGAGCGAAATTTACCAGCTGATTTCTCACTCGCATTCTTAGCGAATAGTGAAATATCGTTGAAAAGCAGACAGCAGGGCTTCAGGTATTTCAGCGAGGGGTATTTCAATGGTATTTACATGCATATCGACGGAGAAACCATTGATATTAGCGCAAGATCTTTCCGGAGTCAGAGAAAGACCGAGAAGCCACATAATATAATATATTATAACCCAAAGACGAATTTGTCATTGACAGTTTCCTATTTTCGTGTTACCTATCACACTTGTGTGCAGAATCTGTATGTGTATCTGTATAGCCGTTTGTGAACCGCCGTATGAAGGAAAACAAGGCGAGGCTTGATTTACGAGTTGTTTCTCTCGTTTTCTTTGTGTAACGTCACGCGCTCCCCTCAATAATTATTCTTGAATTACTGCCGAACCTACGCAAGTCCCGACCGAGTACGACAATCACTACTTTATAGTGTCCTCAAACATCCTTCCTTCAGTCTTGGTGTCTCGGTGCACGTCGAAGGCTTTTAGGACTGCTAGTCCGGTTTAGCTTAGCTAATTAGCCGCGAACAATGGGACACGTTTGTGCAGTCAGATCATCGCAAAATATCGCTCAACACAGATCAAGTGTGACAATCATTCACACGTAGCTATATTATGCAAGCGAAGAACTGGTAATTCATTTATATAAGACATGTATTGAAAATCAAATATACGGCATACCTTTGTGCAAACAAACAAAGTCCAGTTTAGCTTCGCTAGGGAGCGCCGAACAGAGACACGTTTGTGCAGTCAGATCATCGCAAAATATCGCTCAACACAGATCAAGTGTGTCAATCATTCACACTTAGCTATGTTATGCAAGCAAAGAACTGCTAATTCATTTATATGAGACATGTATTGAAAATCAAATATAGGGCTTACCTTCGTGCAACCATATCTGTTCCGGTTGATTTTAGATGGATTCAGTTGATCATACGATCTTCCACAAAGCTTGATCCATCGAAGACATTTTTCGTACTCGGTCTTCTGTTCCGGTTGATTTTACATGGATTCAGTTGATCATGCCGTCTTCCACAAAGTTTGATCCATCGAAGACATTTTTCGTACTGGGTCTTCGGTTTTGGAAAGGGTACGAATTGAACTCCACCAACTAGCCTTTCAGGATACCTGTCGTCACTATTACAAAGTCTGTGACTACACCTCTTAACCATATCTATTGTTAAAGAACCCAAATACGCGATAAAATGCTAACAAAAGCTATACTGGACCATGCAACGTTGTCTGAGGGAACGGCGGATGCCAAAAAGGGGCGTGGTTTATCCAGATCTCTGGCCTCTGATTGGTCAGTGACGCGGATGACGCAATTTCTACGCAGGGGTCAATTAATGTTTTTGAGATGTGGGAGGAAACCGCATTGCCCAGAGATAACCCACACAGGCACAGGGAGAACATGAAAACTCCACACAGGCAGAGCCAGGATATGAATGCCAGTCGTCAGAACTGTGAGGCAGACGCTCTAGTCGCCCCACCGTTCTGCTGGTGGTATTTCACTCGAGCATCATTAAGGTGCGTCCCAACATGGTGTGAAATCTTGTACTGAGAAAAGCTGATGTGCTTGTACAGGTTTTGACGAGGGCAAGAACACATCACGAGAGAGAGAGAGAGAGAGAGAGAGAGAGAGAGAGAGAAAGACTTGGCGGGCAGTGTTAACTCAGGAATTCAAAACACATATCTGGAGTGTGAAATATGTTACCACTGGCCTCTAGCATTTGATTAGGAACTAGGAAGCACACTAATTCCTCACAACTCATGAATGCGTCAATGGATACTCATGAGTACTGTATGCTGACAATGGCACCATTACAAAGCAATAAATGTAGATAAAATGTGAAACTTTAAAACATTTTCCAGCTTTTTATTTCATATTACTCGAAAATAACTTGCTTGTCCTTTAACTGGGTGTTTTAGGCTATGAAAAAAACCTACAAAACTATAATTTTGTATATAAGGATTCAAAAGTACAGCTAGGTAATTTCAAATAAAGAGCAAAAAAAAAGTTATCAGAAAAATAAATAAAGTACAGAAAGTGAAGAAATCTACTTGACTACATTTGGACTTCATCACTTCCAACCACTGTTAGAAAGTACAAGACCACAGGGAATAATATTCTGTAGTCTTTTATTATCTATCACCAACAGCCACTGTCCTCCAAACAGAACCAATTACGAGTGAAGCAGTGCCACAGTAATGTATGCATTTATGTGTTTGCCACGTGCGTGTTTGTTTGTTTGTGCATGTGTGTCGAGTGGACATTCGGAACATGATTCACTTCCATGCAGATGGACGCCGCTGAGTGAGCAAGAAAGGGTCAACGGGACAGTTCAATTGTGGAGGTGATCACACGAGCAACTGTTCCGTTTCCATTGATGCAATCATTTATCTAGCTCTACAGATAACATGTCAGCAGCCCCCCCAAAAATTAGCCTGATGCTAAATTGTCAATGATTAAGTTTTTGGGGACCCAATGAATACCTGAATGCCTCCCTAATATGTTGCTTGGCCCCTAGCAAAATTAAATTTCCGGCACGCGGGTGGGATCATTTTGTTGAGGATTTGTCTTGATCAACAAGGCCCATTTAAAGCTTGAGACGAACATTCATTGATGCATTAGGCAGCCAGGGCAATAAAAAAAAAAAAAAAAAAAAAAAAGGTGATAATGTACAGTTTGCAGACATGATGGGAGTGTGACGCTCAATGATGATGAAAACCTGTTGCCGCTGCTCCGACTGGGTTAATAGCTCTTTGTGCTGACACGCCTCCTCCTCCTCTTCTTCTTCTTTGCTGGTAGAGACTGGCTGCGTACTGGAGAAGTGTTCTGGTAACCTCTTCTGGGTATTTTAAGTTCCCACTGAGGTGCCATTACAAAGATGAAGAGAGCTGCAGCGATCCCAACAGATGGTGGCCAAAAGATCCCAAATTGAGAATGAGAGCACATAGATAAATTTTTGTGTGTGTGGTGTTCCACTGCGGATCCTGGTGCCTTAATATAATTGTATAAAAAGACAACGTTACACTTTGGAGAGCTGCGGGTGAAATAACCCGCTAGAAAGTTGCAGCAGATACATTATTTTGCACATGGAACGGCATAAAAAGCCTCCACATTTCCATTTCCTCTCTTTCCAGTTTCTCTCACTTCTTCATGAAAAAGAACACTTGGAAAAGCCTGAATCTCTAAAAACATTTTTCCAGCTGTGGCACATAAACATTGTTGATAGTTGCATACTTATGGGTTTAGTTTTTTTCAGTGACCATACTTGTTACTGAAAACATTCATATCTCAAATCACAATTCTCCAATGAAATGAATATAATTGTGCTCCCCATGTAACACCAGCAACATTTTCATAACATTTTTAATGAACATAAAATAAGTCTAGGGTTGTATAAAAAAATACAGTAATATAATGTAAATAATCAAACCATTGAGTCTTCATGGTTTCATGCCCACTGATATTGTGTTCTTTCTGGTTCTGGGTGCTTTGGCAACCAGGGGTCAGTATAAAAGTTGAAGAATATTTTAGCAACTAGGTGACTCCGTAAGCTACAGAAATATGTTTTTCACAGAGGATAAAAAAATATATATAGTTGAGTATTGTGATATTGTCTGTCTACATTTGTTGCTGCACTGCGCTTAAATTTATTTTGCTGAAAGGGCTATAACTGTCATGGTTCTGCCGGTCCAGCCCTGGCTGTGCGGGTTCCCGCGCGACCGCGCTGATTGGGAAGCGCACACCTGTGCCTCATGCTGGCTGATTGGCCCCGGTGTATATAGGACCATGGGGACGACTGGTCCGACGCCAGATCATTGCAACTCATGCCCTGTTCCTGCACTACCGTATCTCTGATCGTGAACCTGTGTGTACCGACCTCCGCCTGTTCTCCAACCGACCCTGTAAGCCTGACTCCTTTGACACTCCTGCCTTCTCTGATCGATCTCCCGTGTACCGACTCCTACCTTCCCGCGGACCTGCTCTGTACACCCGACGTCCTGACTACCGCTGCTGCACCTGACTGTCTGCCTGATCCCCGACCTTGGAACAATAAATGTTTTTCCCAAATTACCTCTGCATCTCCCGTGTCTTGCATTTGGGTCCTCCCTCCGTATCGATGGGTCGTGACAGAACGATCTGGCCAAAACGGGACCCAGGAGGAAAGACCCGGCGTCGTGGCTATGGATCCGCTACCGAGCAAGGTCCATGTCGCTGTGGCAACGGACTCCCGGACAAGTCACGTGCACACCGCAGTAGCAACGGACCCGCTACCAAGCAAGGCTCATGTCGCTGTTGCAATGGATCCGCTCCCGAGACACGCCCACATCGCGGTTTCAACGGACTCGTTGCTGACTCATGCTTGCGCAGCATTAGCAACTGACCCGCTCCCAAGACACACCCATGTTGCAGTTTCAACTGACTCTCTGATTACTCCCCCCCATTCCTGCTTCGACAGCGACCGGCCCGCGGTCGCCCCACGCTCCTGCTTCGTCAGCAACCGGTCTGCAGTCGCCCCACACTCCTGCTTTGTTGGCGACCGGCCCGCGGCTGCATCTGGGGAGGCCTTCGTCCGGAGCAGTTGCATGCCTTGTTCTGGTTCCTGCGTCACCGTTGGGTTCATCCCTGGGGCCATCCACCTGAATCGCCCCGTGGGGATCCTGGTGCTTGGCATCCGGGTCGTCCCGCCGACCTGTTCAGCCGGACGCCTCGCGTTTGGTGGCCTGGACGGCCACCAGACAGACTGGGTTTGGGAGGGAGGTGGCCTCCCCCTTCCACCCGCCCCTGGATATGTTAATTTTTGTCTGTGTGTTTCTTTCGTTAGGGCACGTCTGGGAGCTGTGCCTTAGAGGGGGGTTTCTGTCGTGGTCCAGCCGGTCCAGCCCTGGCTGTGCGGGTTCCCGCGTGGCCGCGCTGATTGGGAGGCACACACCTGCACATCATGCTGGCTGATCGAGCCTGGTCTATATAGGGGACGACTGGTCCGGCGCCAGATCGTTCCAACTCATGCCCTGTTCCTGCACTCCCGTATCGCTGATCGTGAACCTTTGTGTACCGACCTCCGCCTGTTTCTCCGACTGACCCCGTAAGCCTGACTCCTTTGACAGTACTCCCTTCTCTGATCGATCTCCCGTGTACCGACTCCTTGCCTGCCCACGGACCTGCTCTCTAAGCCCGACGTCCTGACTACCGCTGCTGCACCTGACTGTCTTCCTGATCCCCGACCTTGGAACAATAAACGTTTTTCCCGAATTACCTCTGCGTCTCCCGTGTCCTCCATTTGGGTCCTCCGTCCGTATCGATGCGTCGTGACAATAACCACCATGTGATCAATTTTTCTTTCTCAATACCATTTTGCACCGCATGTTAGCATTGAGCTAGTGCACATTTTTGAGTTACTGTATATAGTTTGGTTTAATGTGCAACAAAAATCTTTTTGTCTTATGCTTAAACTTCAATTCAGAAAGCCAATAAACAGCTCAAAACTTTTCTGATGAATTGTGCTTGTTGTGAAATCACCACTTAGTGCTCATAACTATAATTTTTGCCCGCAATTCAAGAGAACACAATCAGTCGAGTGACAGCTCCTGTCCCAAAAAACTCGCCAGTACAGACATTAGTAAACTCACACATAGGAGTACAACTGTATGTCATTTTCCTGCATTCATGAAGTCAAGTTATCAAGCTATCTTGATTGTACTCTAATAATAAATCACCATTACCAACTAACAATGAGAGCGTGTTGAATAGTTTAGTAAAAAGCTGCAAAAGGCCTGTCATACAAAATATGTACAGTCCATCGATACCGCCACCTTTAACCAAGTGGAATTCAAGCAACGTTTTCAGGGGTAATATTTTAACAGGCAGTGCAGTAGACATTGTGAGCATATGTGCTTTAAAGTTCTGTGACTCCGAGTTCAAATGTATCTCACTTTCCTTTAGTAAGCTTCTTTCGGCTTGTCCCGTCAGGGGTCGCCACACCGTGACATCTCAGATCAACGCTCATATTTGTTTGCCGGAGTTTTTACGCCGGATGCCCTTCCTGATGTAACCCCTCTTGGGGAGTACAGGCTCCAGTGAGATATGAACTTGCGACCACTGGTTTACCAAACCAATGCTCTACCCACTGAGCTATGGGGCCCCAAATCACAAGTCACCCCGATGGGACCTTTCCCTTTTCCATTATGCTGCAATATGCTTTTTAATACTTTATTATTTATTTTATCAGTTGGAAAAGGGTGGCGTGGGAAAGAGAACCTGTGGGCGACCCAGAACACGCTGGAGAGACTATGTCCTTCGGCTGGCCTGGGAACGCCTCGGGATCCCTCCGGAAGAGCTGGAAGATGTGGCTGGGGAAAGGGAAACCTGGGTATCCCTGCTGAAGCTACTTCCCCCGCGACCCGACCCGGAAGAGCAGTAGAAAATGTATCGATGAGGTCAGGGTGTAACACAACTTGCACCCAAAGTTAGTTCCACCCTGAACTGGATGCAAGCCAATTGCAATGTTGTATGACACTTATCTCCATGTTCTGCAAGGTCAAAACAGTCCAACTTCTTTAATAATTTCCTGAGATGTGATTAATCACTCCCAGCAGTGAATGTGACTGCCTGTGATATGTGGCTGTAATTAAGGGTGAAGTGTCACTAAAAGGTTAGCGCACTTATTTATAACAACTTGTAGGCAAGTATTGAGTGTGTTTCAAACAGTCACAAGTGCTTTCCAGTACATGTTTGGCCTGCGCTGTTCTTGGGCGCTCACTGTATTTGTGGAGAATGTTTGTTTGTTTGCACATGACAGACAGGGAGACCGCAGCGCCATGTTTGTGTTTGTGTGTCGACGTTTCAGAGGTTGTCAGGAGCTTTTTTGTGCTGTGACTCAATGACAATGTGGGCTCACCCAGCCCAGTGTGTACGTTTCCGGGAGTTGAAGAAGACGTGTCTAATCTCGTAGTATAGTAATGCGTGATGCCATATATCGAAGAAAACACGTCGTTACTTCAACTACGGTTGAATAAATTAACACAGATGTTTAATCATATCTTCTAAATTCAGTTCAGCTTGGAATTAAACACTCATCTTCCATACACTTAAACATGTCCGAGAAGATGACAAACTTAAGTTAAATTTGCATGAAAATTGATCATTCTCTGTTGACCAATCAACAGACTGCTATTTGTCAAATTCCACCCATTAGTCTACATTGACATTCTGTCCCTGGCAGCCAAGGCAACCCCTTTTCAGCCCACTGCGGACAAAATGGGACGGTCGCGGGACAACGCCTAAGGGCAAACTGAGCAAACGTGACAGGCTGTGATTGCTGTGGTCCAAAGAGAATTGTTCAAATATTTACCATGAGAATGAAAGGTGCAGATGAGAAATGCAGTCAGTCGTAGTAAAAATGGGTGCAACTAAACTTGACAGTAAGTAACGGTGTATTAAAACCTGGAAGCGGTCCATAGTAGGACTATATTTCCCGCCATGTCACATTCACTGCCTAAAACTCTTCTAAAGCTAAACCATGTACAATCCCAATTCCAGTTGTAATCTGTTTTAATTTGTCCCTAATTGATTGGAATTGGGTATGGCAGCCTCATAGTTCAGTGGTTAGAGCATTGGTTTGGTAAACCAGGGGTTGTGAGTTTGTATCCCACTGTGGCCTCCACTCCCTGAGAGGGGTTGCGTCAGGAAGGGCATCCGGCGTAAAAAGTGTGCCATACAAATATGTGGGTTCATATGAGATGTCACGCTGTGGCGACCCCTAATGGGACAAACAGAAAGAAACTTACTTACTGATTGGAATTGGGTGTGCATTTAATTTAACATCAATGCCAGGCATCTATATTTCATCTGTGAAAATGTGAGAGACCCCATCAGAACCTAGAAGGGAACTTCTCGGCTTCCGTGGCAAACAATGGGCTGTACCATTGTTTGACTTTGAGCCTCTAGGACTGACCAGCCCCGTCCCACCATGGCAGATTTTACGCTGGCCAGGGGGAACAAGGGACTCTAAGGGGTTCTGTGGGCTCCAATAAAATTGCGTAAATGTGGCTGGTATATATATACACAATCATAATTTTTGTGCTCGCTCTTAGCCGCATTGGGATGGAAACTGCAAAAATGATGCCACATTGAACATTTTGGTGTAAATAAGAAGCACAAAAAAACAAGAAAGAAGCTGTGCTGATTTTTCAGGTGTTTACTGTGGTAAGGAGACAAATTCAAGTCGAGAGGGCCGGTGCAGCCAAGTGGAGATTATATAATATTATTCTCCACTAATATTGCAAACAGTAGTGCTCAGACAGCTACAGCCTTTTATTTTTTAAACGACCAGGAGTGGTTTATATAGCACATAGCTGTACAGTATCGCTTTTAACCCTGTTGAGCAAGTATAAGAAACAATACCCCGGAATGGTACTTGTTAAATTGGAAAGTGATACAGGAGGGTGAGTTCACATATTCGCTTTCAGTTCAAAGAAAGTGTTGTGTATTAGTCCAAAAGACAAAACCACTGGGAAATCGCAAAATCGGATCAGGTACACTACATACAGTTGTTTGAACCTCCCCGTGCAACATCCCTCCGAATGTGTGTGCTGAAGTCAGCTATCCAAGAAAGTACCATTACAAGTGCAGGAAACATGTGTGACTCTGCTCACAGCAGTATTACTTTGAGTTAATATTATTGTGATGTTTACTGTAACTCTTTTGCTTTGTCCACAAGCATTGAAAACCATGAAGTTTGAACACAGCCGCAGTTTTTTGCCATCACAACTTTTAACAATGGAAATGAAAGCAAATGCATCCCAAACTGAAATAAACCAAATTGGTCTATTTGGAGGGTTGAGTTTAATGGCACCTTCCCTATTTATCTTTGATGGTAGAAAGGGGATTACTTGACCGGGGCTATCTTCTTAAAATAATGGCTGACAAGGCAAATCATGGGATGCAAGAGAATATCAAAAATATGATCATTTTTGTGAGCTCTTCTCTCTCTCGCTCTCTCTCTTTTTTGCAGCTATTCTCAACAAACATATCAAGACATTGAGGGGAAATAAAATTGCTCCAATTAAGAACCAGAAGAAGCCCTTCTCTTGACATTTGATGGTCTTCTTTTCTCTCTCATGCGTCTGAAGGAGCTGCTGAGGTTATCCAGTCAAGTCACCTATTCATCCTGCCTCTTTGTATGCACACCACCATGTTTGCCCCTGGAGACTGCCTGCATGAATACTGACTCATTGAAGGACACTTCCCATTGTCATTTCAACTCTTGTTCTCGGCTTGCTTCTCCGCTCTCATCTCTCCATCCCCTCCCTCGGCATATTCCTTACTCATTTACTTCCTCTTCGCGATCTTCTGCATTCCGCCCTTCTCTATGCTGTCAACCATGTCTGCGGGGGCAATCCAAAGATGGAGCATTTGATTCAGTGGAGGTAAGGTCACGTACAATATAATCGCACTGCCTCTTGAACTCTGGTGTACATATCCAACACAACAGCGCACAGGTTTGGCATTTTTTTCGCGTGAACAGGCATTTTTATGAGAAAGAAGAAACAGGTTTATTTTAGCCCTCCAACAACTGACAGGAATTTCCCTCCTGCTAAAAGTTGGCGCAATACAACCAAAATATTCAAAATACCTGGAATATGCAGATGTAGAAGTCACGTTAATTAATTAATTAATTAATTTATTTATTTTACTGGATTCTATTAGGGGTATCTGTTGCTAACATATAGTGCATGTGAATCTTACACAATCACAGCATTATTGTATTGTTATTAAGACTCTATAAAGTATGCCACATTCTGGCTTCAGGTCCATTGCTGAAACCAACACAGCACATTTTCAACCCTAATGAGCCTCTCTCTGTTTAATTATGCAACAGATCAACTACTAGTGACGACTTTGACAAAAAAATCCCCGCTTCAAGGAAATTATTGTTTAGACTTCTCTCTAAAACTCGTTTATATCACTTGGGTTTGTAGCACAGATGACAAAGGTGACAGAAGTGAACGTTTCTATGAGAGCAGGCAGTCAATAGCTCAAGGTTGCATTGCCTAACTGTGACAACAGACTGAGACCAGCAGCGCCACACACATGAACTGCTCATTTCTGCACAAACATTTGATTTTTCTTTATAATTTATGTCCGTTATAGGAAAATGTCTGTACTGTAGTGGAAATTTCAAGGTTGAACTGTTTCAGGGTGTTAGTCCTGAAATCCATTCATCCAAACATTTTCTGAGCCACTTATCCTCACAAGGGCCGTGGGAGTGCTGGAGCCTTTCCCAACTATCTTTAGGCAGGAGCCAGGGTACACCCTGAACTGGTTGCCACCCAAGTGCCACTCACAATCACATCTAGCGGGAATTTAGAGTCTCCGATTAATTAGTCCTGTAATTATCCATTCAAAATATTTTTTCCCAAATGTGACCCTCCATCAAGAAATTGATCGAAAGTTGCACAGCCGTGTCTTAAGGTTTAGTAACAGTTTCCGAAACTGAATTACAAATGCTTTACAATGTTGTATAGATTGTGGTAATTGGGCACCATTTGGTGAAGATATGTGTATTTAAATGTCGGAAGTGGGATTACAGTGTTACTGTAGCTAAAAGGATGTATTCTTTACAATACGAGTATTATGGCCTTGTTGGTTCATATTTGTAATGCTCTATATTTGAATTAAATCTGCAGTTGCAGATAACCCCAAGCTTTCTCTTGACACCATTCTGGTTTGGTTTTCCATTCTTTTTCCACATGAAAACAACTGATGAGCATGGTTGATTTCTCTTGTAGTTTTCACTATAGGCTCTCAATAAAAGCATTTTTTTTTTCAACATTAATGTCATTAATGTAATAAATTCACATCAATTTCAGCTGGGAAGTGATCTTTACTTATTTTTCTGGTGTTAAATCAATCTTTTTGATATAGACAGTACTTTATGGGCTCTAGCTCCAAACTCATACGTGAGATTTCCGAGACTTTCGGTGCTAAAAGGTCAAATTTTATATTCAGGAATGCAAATAGAAATTTGCTGCAGGCTCAGACTGTTGCCATCATTACCTTTACAGTAAATACAGGATAGGGAGTTAGCCCTGACACAATTCCTGGAAAACATTGAGATATTGATGCCCCCCCTCCCCTAAATGTTTATAAATATCCAATTTACTAGTCTAAACTGTAACTATATTACTTGATGTTCCCAACACAGACACGTTTGGCAAAGAGGAACCACGAACAAACGAGAAACTCAACTCTTCCATAGCCTACAAAGGTCTTAAACAAACAAGATGGGTAATGTCAACATACTCTTTGACACCAATATTATTAACGTGGGCTTTCTCGCTAACTTGTGGCATCATATTTCTTTTACATATTTTTTGATGGTTATATAGTTCATGACTTTGGTTTGAACTACGGATGGGCCTTATGAACTGATAAAAATTCTGTATAGTGTTTGAAATTATTTAAATGTATCCTAAATCAAAACTTGAAAATGAAGTGCATTACTTGGTAGCAATTAAAAGACGTTCAGCTTTAAGTGGCTTGGTGTTTAACAAATGAGATGATGAACATGCAGGCTTTTCCTAGCCAGAACATTCACAAAGATTTCTTTTCCCAACACTGCATCCATTTTCACAGGCGGCATGGAAAATATGAGTGTGAATATTTGCATGTCAGCAGCGAGTAGCTTTTGTTTATTGCATGAATATAGCAAGTAAGCTATTATACTGCAACTCTTATCTTTCTCATCATCACGACCTTGATTTGGCTGTGTGTCACATACAGAAGTGCGTCAAAATGCTCCTTTTGATTTGGAAGGTCTGGACCACCGAGTAAAAAGCTTGTTCTCGGCACTTTTCACAAACATGACTCACTCCACATTACTCCTGAACATTAACATGACCTATTAAATTGTCATACATTTTCTACATGAACAAGTCAAGATGTTACTTTACTTACAAGGCTTTTTTGCCAAATATATAATGAGCTCTGCTGTCTGATTGTTCGTGTGTGCACCTTGACTCACGATGCAATCAAGAGTAGCTCGGAAATGCATTTAATGACATGCTAAAAATGAATTTCATAGTTTTAAGTGCTTTAAAATTGTATTTGTTTGTATGACTAAGGGGGAGTGGGGGACATATTCAGCCGTGCCTTGTTTCCCTGCGCTGTTACGTCCACCTCTGATTCTGGTGAAACATGTGTAGCTTTTATATCTGCTATACGGTCTCCTCCAAAAGCATTTGAACGGCAAGGTCAATTCCTTTGTATTAGTTGTATCGTGAAGACATCGAGAGTTGAGATCAAAAGATGAATATGAGACAAAATTTAGAATTCCAGTTTTCATTTCGGGACCACGGTGGTTTAACTGGTACAGCGTTGGCCTCACAGTTCTGAGGTCCCGGGTTCAATCCCGGACCCGCCTGTGTGGAGTTTGCATGTTCTCCCCGTGCCTATGTGGGTTTCCTCCGGGCACTCCAGTTTCACCTCACATTCCAAAAACATGCAACATCAATTGGACGCCCTGAATTGCCCCTAGGTGTCATTGTGAGTGCAGCTGTTTGTCTCTATGTGCCCTATGGTTGGCTGGCAACCAGTTCAGGGTGTACCCTGCCTCCTGCCCGTTGACAGCTGGGATAGGCTCCAGCACTCACCACAACCCTTGTGAGGATAAGCAGTGAAGAAAATGGATGGATGGACTTCAAGATGCGTTCAACAACTCAGGATAGAGCTCCTTTTGTTTGAAGTCACCCATTTTTCAAGTGAGCCTCTGCTCACTATTATTACTATTATTGGAACACACATTATTAAATTATCTTGTGAATAACGATAACAAGTGAATACTACTACTACTAATAGGTGAATACCTTTTAATATTTAGTGCCATAACCTTTACTTGCAACAACTGCACCAGGCCTGGAACCCAGTAACTGTTGCACTTGCCCCTTATGCAGCTTCTTACAGTTCTTGTTTATATCTGGGAGTTTGTCCCTTCAGTCTCGTCTTCAGGAGGTAAAATGCAAACTCTATCTGGTGAAGGTCCAGTGATTGACTTACAATACTTCTAAATCCCAAGGGACTTTAAATATTATACCTTTGTGTATTTTTCCACGTGAAAATCAAACTGTGCATTGTATAATCACAAGGGACTTTACGTATTCTACTCTATTTTGATTGGTTGTGTAGGAGTAAATAGCAATTAATATTATGAGTGTTACATATTTCACATATGAGAGACGTGCAGAAAAAGACAGAAAATGGCTAATTATATCATGTAAATGCAGCAGATACCCAATCTTATTTCACAATCCTTTATCTGACTGAAACTTACATGAAAATCTTGAAAGAAGCCACAAAACTCCATTGAAGAAATCCGTTTTTGTCACATCAGTAGTGGATAAGAACTGAACAAGTGCAGTAAAGAAAGGCTTCAACTGTGTCAGATATGAGAAATGCCAGGAGGAAAATCAAGAAACTGTGATGAAATTAAACCATGCAACAAAGAACCAACACCTTTCCCTTTTATTTTGAAACTCTCCACTCACCGGGTGGCTCTTTTGATACTAAATTGTCTTGTCCATTTGTCTTGTAATGACCACTTACCGGAGAATAGTGCATCAACTGGGTCACGTCTGTGCCAATCCAAGCGGAGGATGTTTCTGTATTTGTGTGAACCCTGTGGGATGTCAGCCCCTTGTCGCTTTCTGCCACCAGCTGGTTCCCTGCCCCCTACTTCATAAGTGCCACGCTACTCGGCAGCCCTTTACAACTACACCTGCTGAGGACATCGATTGATTCCCCCCACCTACTCAGTTGAGTGCTTTGCTGCTCCAACTCTTAGTACCGTGCTCTGCCCATGGGGAGGTACAAAAGAGGGGAGGTTTACAAAAATGGGAGACAGGACAGTAATGGGGAGTGAGAATAAATGCTCCGGAAGGATGATAAAAGACAGTTTAGGCTGCCATTGGTGCTATGCTAAGCATTACTTGGGTCACCTTGAGGGTAAGCAGAGGGCGGCCCTGATTAATGAGCCTCTGATTCTGCAAACATTGGCTTGCATCCTGGTGTACTCCTGTTGTTTCAAGGTGTCTTGCTTGGGTTTGCCGAGGTTAAGGAGGGCAGAGTTTAGAGGCAAGACATTAGCCCTGTTTTCACCATGCTGGAAAATTTGTACAAAATACCTTATGGCTGCTTTGCCAAACAGTGCACAGGGATACATAACATCTTCCATCAGGGCATCAGTACCTTTGTAAGTAGACATATTGTGGTCTGTTGTCTGGTCAACAACAACAACAAAAAATCACAATAGAGATACAATAAGCCTCAAGAACCATTTAGTTCTCTGAAGTACAATGACCAACAAGTGTTAGGAACCATTCAGATAAATGCGTCTCTGTTGTTCCCGACTATTCTGCAGGCTAACAATTACACTAATGTCCTTCAATCGACTGGACTGTATGAGAAATAACTCACCAGGTGGACGCGGTACATGATGCTGATGCCGAGGGTCATGAAGGGTTTGGAGAAGTCAATGACCTTTTCACGCTCTGCCGTGATGGTGAGGCCGGCGACTGCCAAGTCAGCTTTCTGAAGCAGAGACAGTTAATAGTTCCACGTCATTACCAAAGCCATCCATCCATCCATCCATCCATCCTCCATCCATCCATCCATCCATCCATCCATCCATCCATCCATCCATCCATCCATCGTTTTCTGAGCTGCTTATCCTCACAAGGGTCACAGGGCAGCTGGAGCCTACCCCAACTATCTACACTCTCTACAACCTGACCTGGTTGCCAGCAAATCGCAGGGCTCATATAAACAAGCAACCATTCGCATTCACATTCACACCCACGGGCAATTTAGTCTTCAATTAACCTGCCATCCCTGTTTTTGGGATGTGGGAGGAAACTGGAGTGCAAATATGTTTTTTTGTTGTGAAAGATCTGAGGATGTCTATTGTTGCAGCGCTAAATACATAATATATTGAGAGGGAGCAAGAGCAATGGATAACACAACATAAACGATAAATTAACAGCTGCAATAAAAACCTGTAATATGGGGGGACCCCAAAGTAAGGAATGTGATAGAGAGGAGGAATATTGTATCTGTATTCCGTGATGATTAGTTGCAAGGACTCATTGAGGGCTGGGGTGCATTGTTTCCATGACATCCAGGACCCAAATAGTCCCAAGTGTAAAATGATTTATGCATGTTTAACAAACCACACCAGACCACAAAGAAAGGGAACAACGACTGAGTACAGTACATGAAGCAGTCTTGTACTATCTGTTAATCATGTTATTGGTGTTGAGACAAACAACATCCACAGGGTGTTCAAAGTTTTAGAACACCCTATAATCTTTGTTGGAGTTTCCAAGTTCTCCCTGAGCCTGCGTAGGTTTTCTCCAAGCACTCCGTTTTTTCCCCACATCCCAAAAACATGCATGGTAGGTTAGTTGAAGACTCTAAATCGCTCGTTGGTGTGAATATGAACGGTTGTTTGTTTATATGTCCTCTGCAATTGGCTGGCAAACAGTTCAGGGTGTACAGTGCCTACAGCCTGATGAGTGCTGGGATGGGCTCCAGCACTCCCATGACCCTCGTGAGGATAAGTGTCTCAGAAAATGGATGAATGGATGTAATTTTTCTTGATGTTAACATGTAGGAATTTGTACAGGCAGCGTTTGACAGAGTCAGTATGGACGTGTTCACTTTTGTGCTTATCTAACTTGATTAAAAATTGCTGTTTTCATTATGTAACCCTTGTTTTGCGCTCTCGAAACAAGATAATCAAATATATGCAACCTTGGACTGAAAACCCACGTGACTTTCCAAAAGTTTGGAACAGACATTCATATAGAAGTTCAAATAAGCAGTAGAAGCAGCGGTTGGTAAAACACAGAAACAAAATGACCAACAAGAAAACAAGGCAGTAAAATGTAACTGCGAGGAAGCCTTCATCTCCTTGAGGGACACAAAGTGGAAGCTGCAGCACTTTGGTCGCTGCGGGAGAATCAACAGGATTGTGAAGAATGTGAGAGCGACTGAATAGGAAGTGGGAGTTGGAGGGGGGGGGGGGTTGTCAAACACCGCATAGCAGCAGATGCCGCTGCATATCCAGAACCTGTTGTTTGTGAGATTTGTTACATAATTAATCGACCCTTCACATCACATTTAAAAGAGTGGCCTTTGAACCCTCACCTGCTACCTAGCTGTTGGCTCAAATAGTGCACTTAACAAACAATTTCATCTTCTTCTTCTTCTTTTCCTTTCGGCTTGTCCCGTTAGGGGTCGCCACAGCGTGTCATCTTTTGCTATCTTAGCCTATCATCTGCATTTTTCTCTCAAAACCCAACTACTCTCATGTCTTCCCTCACCACATCCATAAACCTTCTCTTTGGTCTTCCTCTCGCCCTTTTGCCTGGGAGCTCCATCCTCAGCATCCTTCTACCAATGTACTCACTCTCTCGCCTCTGAACATGTCCAAACCATCGAAGTCTGCTCTCTCGAATCTTGTCTCCAAAACATCCAGCTTTGGCTGTCCCTCTAATGAGCTCATTTCTAATCCTATCCAACCTGGTCACTCCGAGCGAGAACCTCAACATCTTCATTTGTGCCACCTCCAGTTCAGCTTCCTGTTGTTTCTTCAGTGCCACCGTCTCTAATCCGTACATCATGGCCGGCCTCACCACTGTTTTGTAAACTTTGCCCTTCATCCTAGCAGACACTCTTCTGTCACATAACACACCAGACACCTTTCGCCAGCTGTTCCAACCTGCTTGGACCCGTTTCTTCACTTCCTGACCACACTCTCCATTGCTCTGTATTGTTGACCCCAAGTATTTGAAGTCGTCGACCCTCGCTATCTCTTCTCCCTGTAGCCTCACTCTTCCCCCTCCACTTTTCTCACTCACGCACATATATTCTGTTTTACTTCGGCTAATCTTCATTCCTCTCCTTTCCAGTGCATGTCTCCATCTTTCCAATTGTTCCTCTGCATGCTCCCTGCTTTCACTGCATATGACAATATCATCTGCGAACATCATGGTCCAAGGGGATTCCAGTCTAACCTCATCTGTCAGCCTATCCATTACCACTGCAAACAGGAAGGGGCTCAGAGCTGATCCCTGATGCAGTCCCACCTCCACTTAAATTCCTCTGTCACACCTAAGGCACACCTCACCATTGTTCTGCTGCCATCATACATGTCCTGCACTATTTTAACATACTTCTCTACCACACCAGACTTACGCATGCAGTACCACAGTTCCTCTCTTGGTACTCTGTCATAGGCTTTCTCTAGATCCACAAAGACGCAATGTAGCTCCTTCTGACCTTCTCTGTACTTTTCCACGAGCATCCTCAAGGCAAATAATGCATCTGTGGTACTCTTTCTAGGCATGAAACCATACTGTTGCTCGCAGATACTTACTTCTGTCCTGAGTCTAGCCTCCACTACTCTTTCCCATAACTTCATTGTGTGGCTCATCAACTTTATTCCTCTATAGTTCCCACAGCTCTGAACATCCCCTTTGTTCTTAAAAATGGGAACTAGAACACTTTTCCTCCATTCTTCAGGCATCTTTTCGCCCGCTAGTATTCTGTTGAATAAGTTGGTCAAAAACTCCACAGCCATCTCTCCAAATTGCTTCCATACCTCTACAGGTATGTCATCAGGACCAACTGCCTTTCCAGTTTTCATCCTTTGTAGTGCCTTTCTGACTTCCCCCTTAGTAATCATTTCCACTTCCTGGTCCTTCACTCTTGCCTCTTCAACTCTTCCTTCTCTCTCATTTTCTTCATTCATCAACTTCTCAAAGTATTCTTTCCATCTATTTAGTACACTACCGGCACCAGTCCACACATTTCCATCTCTATCCTTAATCACCCTGACCTGCTGCACATCCTTCCCATCTCTATCCCTCTGTCTGGCCAACCTGTAGAGATCCTTTTCTCCTTCTTTCGTGTCCAACCTGGTGTACATGTCTTCATATGCCTCTTGTTTAGCCTTTGCCACCTCTACCTTTGCCCTACGTCGCATCTCGATGTACTCCTTTCGCCTCTCCTCAGTCCTCTCAGTATCCCACTTCTTCTTCGCTAATCTCTTTCCTTGTATGACTCGATGTATTTTGGGGTTCCACCACCAAGTCTCCTTCTCCCCTTTCCTACCAGATGACACACCAAGTACTCTCCTGCCTGTCTCTCTGATCACCTTGGCTGTCGTCGTCCAGTCTTGCGGGAGCTTCAGTTGTCCATCGAGAGCCTGTCTCACCTCTTTCCGGAAGGCTGCACAACATTCTTCCTTTTTCAGCTTCCACCACATGGTTCTCTGCTCTACCTTCGTCTTCTTAATCTTCCTACCCACCACCAGAATCATCCTACATACTACCATCCTATGCTGTCGAGCTACACTCTCCCCTACCACTACTTTACAGTCAGTAACCTCCTTCAGATTACATCGTCTGCAAAATATAATCTACCTGCGTGGTTCTACCTCCGCTCTTGTAGGTCACTATATGTTCCTCCCTCTTCTGGAAATAAGCGTTCACTACAGCCATCTCCATCCTTTTTGCAAAGTCCACCACCATCTGCCCTTCAAAGTTCCTTTCCTGGATGCCGTACTTACCCATCACTTCTTCATCGCCCCTGTTTCCTTTACCAATATGTCCATTACAATCTGCACCAATCACAACTCTCTCGCTGTCTGGGATGCTCAGAACTACTTCATCTAGTTCCTTCCAGAATTTCTCTTTCAACTCTTGGTCACATCCTACCTGTGGTGCATAGCCCCTAACCACATTATACATAACACCCTCAATTTCAAATTTTAGTCTCATCACTCGATCTGATACTCTTTTCACCTCCAAGACATTCTTAGCCAGCTCTTCCTTTAAAATAACCCCTACTCCATTTCTCTTCCCATCTACTCCGTGGTAGAATAATTTAAACCCTGCTCCCAAACTTCTAGCCTTACTACCTTTCCACCTGCTCTCTTGGATGCACAGAATATCAACCTTTCTCCTAATCATCATGTCAACCAACTCCTGTGCTTTTCCTGTCATAGTCCCAACATTCAAAGTCCCTACACTCAGTTGTAGGCTCTGTGCATTGCTCTTTTTCTTCTGACGCTGGATCCGGTTTCCTCCTCTTCTTTGTCTTCGACCCACAGTAGCTGAATTTCCACCGACGCCCTGCAGGTTAGCAGTGCCGGGGGCGGGCGTTGTTAACCCGGGCCACGACCGATCCGGTATGGGATTCTTTAGATGAACGCTCATATTTGTTTGGCACAGTTTTTACGCCGGATGCCCTTCCTGACGCAACCCTCTGCATTTATCCGGGCTTGGGACCGGCCTACAGATTGCACTGGTTTGTGCCCCCATAGGGCTGCATTAAACAACAACAAACAAACAATTTCATAAACAATGTTTTCTCCGTTCAAATGCCTTATGTGTGCTATAAATAACAAGAGCAAGCTAAATCATTCAAGAAGGTTACAGGTTATTTTAATAACTCAAATAGAAAAAAAATAGAAAATAGAAAAAAAAATCTGATTAACATCAGATCCAGTTCAACTGTTCTAGTAGGCTTTTCTGACATTTTTTTCTTCCACGGAATGAGAGGGATTTCATTGTTCAAAGTTGTCAGTTTGGAGAAGGGTAAAAAAATTATGTTGAAGGCATGAAATATACCATGAATGAAGTCATCATAAAGTGGTGAAAATATGGCACAACAAAGAACTGATGAAAGTGCTGAAATGTCAAGAAAACATTGCTCATGGAGGTTGGCAACAGGACAATATCAACATTCAAGGAGCTGCAGAGATGTCTTGCAATTACTGGCTGTTTATTACATGTAAGAACGATCTCCCATCATCTTCGTATGTCTGGGCTATGGAGTAGTTGAAGATGGAAGCCTGTACAAAGCTTATTTGCGAGTATGGTCTGCACACACATGAGCACGTTGCACACAGTGGCCTCATGTATCCTGCTGCCCGACACGCCTGCGGGCTTTCAACCTTCATCATCAGCAGTACCAAACCTCTGCCTCATCTTTTTCTCTTTCTTCTATCTTTCTTCTTTTCTTTTTAAATCTCACAGTTGTTTGAAAGTCTGATCGGCTGCGCCCAGCGCCGGAAGGAAGCCACACACAGGCAGCGGCCGTCGAGGCAATTTCTACAAAGGCAGATCCTTTGCGAGATGAACACGCAGTCGTTACAGTGGCTGAATTATTTATGTGACAATAGAATATTAATATTGATAACTGGATTTCTCTGCTTGCCTGCTGTTATGCCTTCTAGTGATGTAATTGAAAAAAAAAACCCCTTCACTTCAGGTTCCTATTCGATCTTAGTAACCTAGTAAAAAGGATTGAAAATAAAAGGTTAGGACAACAGAGAAAAGTGCGTTGATCTGGGCCCCCCCTGGCCTGTGTAATTGTTATCGTAGGTTGTGTGACAGCTGTCAAAGTATTGCAGTGAAATATTGTTTATTGCAAAAAGCAAGGGCTGCTGCAAATGTACCCAGTGTCCTGAGTAAACGCAGGGATGGCTTCTGCCATTGCTTCCGCTGAGCTGGCAAACACTGCACTTTGTGGTATTTTATGCATTTCATCCGTTTCTAAACCTTTAACCAAACAAGACGAATTGTTTCATTCCACAATGGAAACATCCCTCCAAATGACCTTTACCCCTTGGCAAATCTCACCGCTCCGACGTTTTGTCAGCCCCTCCCGTTGCAAGTTGCTGTTTAAGACACAAAAGACATTATTTCCACTGAACAAATGAATTCAAGTAAAAGAAAACATAATACCAAAGCTTTGATTCTTTGTCAAGTGCTCAAGTGACTGTGAGAGAGTGCTCTGCCCCCTACCATGACCAAAATGCACCACTGCATCTTGGAAACCCAAAGGAAGATTGTAAAATGTGACATTGCAGGATTCTCAGGAATCTACTTGAAAAAGTGCAGGAGAAAAATGTGGGATGGGTACCAGTCGAGGGAAAGTCCCCCCTCCCCCAGTCCTATCATTGGGTACTACAGTCTGGTTGAAATTTTGACTTTTTTTTGTACCACTGTGACTGAGACACCAATGAGATGGTCTTGAAAAGTGATATGGTATAGGCCTATATTTTTGGGGTGTAAACTTGTGCTTGTCAGTAGCCTAGTGGTTAGCATGTCTGACTCACAGTCATGTTTTTCATGGTTTGAGTCTAGGCTCCGGACTTCCTTTATGGAATTTGTACCTATATTCTATCTACCCTTGCTTGCAAAGTTTTTCTCTCAGTAATCTGGCTTCTTCCCATGTTTCAAAAACATGCATGTTAGCTTAATTGAAAAATATCTATGGGCATCTTTGTGTATATGTGCCCTTTGATTGGCTGGCGACTAGTCCAAGGTATTCTGATTTCTGAATTCAGATGAGATAGGCTCCAGCTACTTGTGACCGTGATGAAAGCAAGTGCTATAGAAGACAGAACAAAACAAAACAAAACTGTTAACTCTGGTTTTAACTCGTTCTTTCACTACGATGGGGACATGAATGAAAGGGTGGCGAAACGTGACATATGCTATAGTTTCATTATATTGGTACAAGCAGTGTGCCGTGAGGGTCTTCAGAGCCTTCTCTGCTCGCCTCAACACTATCTAAAGCAATGACCTATAATGACAACTTAATTAAATTACGATTCCCCTCCTTGAGCAATGTTGTGTTCAATTTTATTCATGTAAGATGTAGAAGTGAAGACTATCTGCTGACAAATCAGGAAACTAGTACACCTGGCAGTTACTTTGGTACACTTTCAGAACCTTGAAAGACAAACTGTTGTAATGCATGTTATTGATGTAATTGTGCCACTTGATCGAACTACAAATCAAAACACTTGGGAGAAATTCAACATTAAGAGCATTAGTTATTCAGAATGAAACGTTGAGAATGTTTTGGGAAAACGCTTAAAGCTGAAAAAGCTCGAGAGATGACATTTCCAATTTCAATGGACAATCTACACCAACATACTTTGCAGGCATATTATTGTGGGGAAGAAAATAAGTGAAAGAAAAAAAAAACACTTTTCTCTTGCTACCCCAGTGGGAAATGTAAAGGTATGGTAATTTATAGTAATTTTCCCCCGTGAGGGTGCCTGTGAGCGTTTGAATCAAAGCCCCTTGAGAATACACTTCACGTAGTGTACGCGATATCGCCATGTATATTTGATGAGATAAACATGTTCATTTAACTTCACAGCACTTGTGCATATTTACGTACCCTGGAAATGAGCTCTCCCACCATGCCGCTCCACGTTCCGTTCGCTCCCGGGACACCGTACAGTCCGTCCCCCACCAGTCGGATACGATACTTGAACTTGAGTATGGCTGCCAGCTCCTTGAGCATGTCAACACAGAAGCCTTCGTAGCGCTCATTTCCCTCAAGTTCCTGGTGATTCGGCCGCAGCATCACATATGGATTCTCCTGAATGACGAATATTAAAGTTTGCATCATCAACATATAATGCGTTTATCTGTCAAGGAAATATTTTTGTGCACATGTTCAGCTCCTGAAAATTTACAGAATGAGTAAAATTCAGTGATAGTGGTGAAAAAATGCCATTAAAGTAAACCTGCTTGTTAGTGTAGCGGAAGAGTGGACAACTGGGTAGATTGAAGTTGTGAGGACTTCGTAAGTTCTCCCTGTGCATGCATTTTTTTCTTAAATATTCTAAACTGCCCATAGGTGTGAATATGAGTGTGAATGGTTGTCTGTTTAAATGCGCCCTGTGATTGGCTGGCGACCAGTTCAGGGTGTACCCCACCTCCTGCCCGAAGATAGCTCGGATAGGCTCCAGCACCCGCATGACCCTTGTGAGAATAACCAGCTCAGAGAATGAATGGATGGCTGTTATTAAAATATGTTCATATACAGTAAAATACAACCATCCATCCATTCATTTTCACCCCGCTTATCCTCACAAGGGGCACAGGGAGTGCTGGAGCCTATCCCATCTGTCAACGGGCAGCAGGCGGGGTACACCCTGAACTAGTTGCCAGCCAATTGCAGGGAACATCGAGACAAACAGCCACACTCACAATGACACCTAGGAGCAATTTAGTGTGTCCAATTAATGTTGCATGTTTTTGGAATGTGGGAGGAAACCAGAGTGCCCGGAGGAAACTCACACAGGCACGGGGAGAACATGAAAACTCCACACGGGTGGGTCCGGGATTGAACCCCCCGGTTCAAAAACTGTGAGGCCAATGCTTTACAGGGTGATCCACCATGCCGGCCAGTACAATACATTTGAATACTATTTTTCTTAACAAAAAACAAAAAAAAATGTTTTTGAATGGCTTGGAACACAAAAATGGAAATTAAATCGGCAAGAATATTTGAATGACCAATCAAACACTAAAGTAAAGGTATCACTGTTTATCGGTTGGAAGGGAGTAAAAAACTGAGATAATATTTTTAAAAAAACTCATATTTTACAACAGCTCTCTTCGAACGTTGTCTTCATGTTATTGGAATAAGGACTGTGTGCCTAGCTGGTGTGCTTGGGTTCCAGTACATCTAAATGAATTTCCATTGTTTCACCAATTTGTTGTTTTTTCCACACTCACAACTCATAAATCCAGCAGAAATATATTTCTTGTAAGACCCCATCAGAATAGTTTCTTTTGCTGATGAGGCTCTTTATTTATTTAGTTTTTTACAGCTAGTATCCAAGTTTCCTTTTTGGTATAAGTTGTGAGGAGTTTCCAAATAACATGTTACACAGCAACTTGTTCAAAAATGCGCTTTGTTGAAGTGATTGTCAACAGTGTTACATTTTGGCTGTCCGAGCAGCGACCGTTGCAGAGCAGACGTTGAGCTCCTTCGTAACAGGTAAGTACATTTACTTTGTTGCCAGTGGGCTCTCCTGACTTGAAGTAAAAGCCACATAATAATGATAATTACTGTACAGTACACACTACTTGTCAGTCTGCGAGTGTGCTGCCCTGCAGGCTGCCTCATACTGTTGTCATAGCAACAAAACTTTGGCTTTACCTGTCAGGCGTGGATTGAAGAGTTCATAACGGATCGTGTAATCACAACGAGTAATTTGCACAACTTTGCAATGCCATACAGTCTTATTAAGAGGTTGCATACAATCACTATTATTGTTAATCAGCACATTTATTCATTATTATTATCTAAAATAGGGCGTGGCAAACTATAAGTATTATTTGATTTGTGTGACTGTGTTTAAAATTAAATTAATTTTGAGACAGTGAAAGAAATTTGTAATCGTACCTTTTGTGAAATTTGGGTGCAACACACCTGTCTGTGCATGTTGATACAACATTGCCCCTTAAAGTAATTAATTTACACGTACTGCTGTTTCTAATCATGTACGCGAGCACTCAAAGTGCAGCATACACGATACTCGGGAAAATATGAGCACAGTATAATGTAAATAAAAACAGAAAGTGCAGACAACCTCAAATGATGATTGTAATGTTTTGAGCATCCAGCTGAATATAAAAACTACCTTTGGAGAAATAAACAATGCTAATTTCAATGTAAAACATAAAAACAATTAACTTTTAGGAAGCACCCTTCATTAAAATGAATGAAAATATAAAAAGGAGACCCGCAACTAACCCTGACGTTCCATTTAAGTGTGTTCTGAAGTGGATGTGTGCATAAACATGTTAAAACAATCACACTTATGTATAACATATGTCAAAAACATACTGAACACACATTGAAATCTTTGATTTAACTCCCATTTTGCAGAGCTGATTTTGACAATCTGAGTTTTTGTACACAAAAGACCCATTTTCACGAGTTTGTAAGAAGTTTTGTCAGTGAGCATTTCTCCTGTGCCGAGATAATCCATTCACTTCACATGTCGACAGTCAAGATCCCAATTAGATGTGCCTTAGGCTAATAAAAGGCTACTCTAAAATCTCCCTCACATAGAGGCGATGACGTTGTTGTTTGTGGCCAGTAGAAAGTTGGTCCTCTCCTCTTCAATTGCTGTGTGAAAGTGCTAAATATTAGCAGGAACTGTACCACACTGTCGTTTATGCCAACCCAGAGCATCCTCGGCATGCTTAAAGCTCCACTGACATGAAATGCATGATTTTTAGTATGTTTTAATAAAAAAAAAAAAAAAAAGGCAGTCGGAATGGACCCTACCGTTTTTTTCAACACAAACCATGATTTTGATGTATATGGCTTTTTGGAACTCCCGCCGTGAAAATCCTTTCGAGGGATTTGTTTTGAAGAAGCAGGAAGGGACGTTATCAGCAGAAGCGCACTCAGGCGGCCTCGTGTGTTTATACCAGTTTTACCTGCAGGAAGGGAGCTCTTTGTTCCTTCATGTTAACCAAAATGCTGGGTTCTTGTATTGCTGGTCATTGTTCGAACACCTGGGAAGATGGATTTACTCTTCATATGTTTCCAAAAGACCTGGTTCGTCGTGAAAAATGGATTGCACAAGTGTAAAGGACGAGAGTTTCGTGGGTTCCAAATGACAGGTAGGTGTGTAAAGAGCTACTAAAAAAAATAATAGTTAGAGGGGGGTGTAATCCTCTCAGAACGTAACAAAAGATCGGTGTAGGTAAGTCAGGGGTGCTAAATGTGTCGAAGTGCACATCTGCCGATAACAGCTTCGGTTGGTGTGGCTCATTGCGGTGCGCCATCGTTGGCGATGAACAACACTGACGGATGAACAATGCGCCGACGGTGTCAGCGATGAATAATGCCGTCGACGGTGACAGCATTAAACAACGCCGCCAACGATTGTGAGATGTTCTCTTCTTTAAAAAGAGCTTCCGTGTCCCATAGCAGGTGCCACTACGTGTTTTCAATGGCGAATGTCCTGGTGAAACATATGCTGATGATGTTGAAAGCAATATGGCTACCACTTGGATGTCGAGTCAGACTTCTGCAACTTTCCACATGGATGACACGCTCGCCGCTCATATTTATTTTTTCGTATAGACATTGAAGTGAATAACGTTATATGTATTTTTCATTACAATATCTATTTTAGACTGTTTATAGGCATGTCACTTGGGCTTTATTGTGTGATAACTCTGGGGGGCTATTGGCCATGTAATGCAAGGTGATGGCTTGAAGTGATGTTGTGCACTGCATGAGGCAAATAGTGGTCAAAGCAGATATTGATCAGTTTTCTGACCCCCACTTTTTATCGTTTAAAACACATGTGCAATAAATAAATATAAAATGCAAATACAGTGATGGAATTGTACAGACTCACATTGAATATGATTGAATCTGATTGGTTGATTCTGAAAATAGCATGCCAGTTATAATAGTGTGTGCACTCTTGGGCACCCAATAAGGTAAAAGATCACACCAGACACCAAAGATAAGATCTCCTTTGCAATGGGGACCATGCAAAGAAGGCAGCAAATTGCACCCCAAGTCCAAGTCAGTCAAAGACAAAAATATTTCAGATGAATTTCACCTTACCTCTTCAAAAATGATCCGATATGAAATCAAGTTGTACAAATTTGAGGACACACTGGTGATGAGAAAAGTTTGAAAATTATTTGGTTTCAATTCTTTTAGGTCACAAAAACTTGGGATTTGAACAGGGGTGTGAAGACTTTTTATATCCACAGCAGCCTTGTTTGTGCTTTAGTAATCTCTGCCCGGGGAGCCTTATTGTGATGTTTAACAACTGGGGGAAAAATAATTTGCTTTGTTGTTTCATTAACATTTTCTTGATTGTGTTTTTCATTGAGTAATATTGTTTTGCAATATCTGACTGCAAGCGCACATTTTGTTTGATTCTATATTTTTCATTTGACAATCATGCGCTGATATAAATAATGTCCACAATATGCTTGGGCTGCCTACTTCCGATTTTTCAGCGTTCTGCTTTTTGTGTCGGATCATTCCTTCAAAATTTAGAAGGTTTTGAATGTAAGTAGCTCATAAAAATGTAATGAATAGAAAGTAAGCTTGTTTAAAAGGTAAGGAGTAAAAAAAAGTCCCCATAAAAAATACTCAAGTGAAGTTGATACTTGTAAAATCTACTAAAGTACAGCAACAGAGCACAAGTAATTTGTTACTTCCCATCTGATGTGCTTGACAGTGAATTCCGGAATCCCCCCCACCCCCAGAGCCCCAAAAATGACTGGATTCACCAAGGAACATTCTTTCTTACTTTGAAAAGTTGTTTTAGGTTAAGACACAAGTGACAATTTTTGGGGCTTTAAATGTCGCATTTGATTTCGCTACCCTGTTCCCGTTCTTCCATCCATAGCAACTCAGACAAACACAGATGCGTGATAATCCGTGCCACAGCTTGTATGAACAGAAAAACCCGATACCCCAGCGTGCTGTACCAGCACTAGTTAAGCCATGTGCCTGCATGTTGAGGCCTTAAAAAACGCAACTTTCACTTCTCTTGTTATTGTATGACCTCTGTGCAACTGTATGCAGCATAGTGTACAATATCTTTGATGTAGTGTTTTGATTTTCTACGGATGCAGCTCAAAGGGCTGTAACGTGGATACCTATTGTTCACATCTATGATTCCTGCTCTCATACTTTACTTCCATGTTTTCAGTGTTCTTGTTCTGACCTACTTTTGCGTTTGAAGTTGTGTCATGACTAACCGAGTCCTACGCCATATAGTGAGAAGCCCAATTTGATCAACGTTTCTTTAATGCTCCATAAGGGACAAGGGTATTGATTTTATTTTTTGTACCTTCCGCTTCTCCGTGAGACTTCCGCAAACATGGAGGAGGAGCTGCTAGCTAATAGTGAGCCATAAACAGTGCCCACACCCCCCAAAAAAGACCACGTCTATAATTTACAAAAAGACAAGCATATCAGTTTAAAGATGAAGATGAAACATGGTAGGAGGTATGCCACCTGTATCCATCCATCCATCCATCAATTTTCTCACCCGCTTATCCTGACAAAGGTTGCGGGACTGCTGGACCCTATCCCAGCTATCTTCGAAAAGGATTGCCAGCCAATCGCAGGGACCATATAAACAACCAACCAATCACACCTACAGGCAATTCAGAGTCTTCTAATAACCTACCTTGTTTTGGGGGAAAAAAGAAAATAGGATTTCTGTTAGTAAGTACCTGGACTCACTATCCTTGAAAAGCAAAGACCATGTCTGAAATCTCAGTGTTCTGAAAGATTGCGACCTGACTTTCCAATAGTTATATCAAATCAATCACAAAAACTGCCTTTTACCATCTAAAGAACATATCCAGAGTGAAGGCTTGAACATGCAGTTCATTCAGAATGCTCCAGCTCGCCTACTGTCCAGAACAAAGAGGTCAGAGCATAGAACTCCATTTCTAAAGTCTTTACAATCGCTTTCAGTCAGGTTTAAAATAGATTTCAAAGTTCTGCTACTGGCTTATAAATCACCAACTGATTTAGTTCCTTATGCTGAGGCAATATAAACCCAGGAGGGCTCTAGCATCCACTGTCCCAGGTCAAGTAGTGGAGTGTAGACCCCAAAGCAAACATGATCAAGCAGCTTTTAGCTATTGTACTGCACACAAGTTGAATAGGTTGACGACAGAAGTGATGTCAACCCCGAGCATGAATTTTAAACAGAGGTTAAAAACTCTTCTATTTTTCCCTCATGCTTTTTAGAGTATTTCAATTTTTTAATGATATTACTTGCATTATATGCTGGGTTTTTTCCTCTTTTATTTCTTTGTTTTAAAAATGCTTTTAATCATGTAAAGCACCTGAGTTACCTTGTGTATGAAATGGTCTATACAAAATTGGATTTGCGTTACCATGCATGTTTTTGGGATGTGTAAGGAAACCGGAGTACCTGGAGAAAACCCACATAGCCACAGGAGAACATACAAACGCCACACAAACCCCGGTCCTCAGAACTGTGCCGCCATGCTGTTATCATAATTTATAATAATAATTTTAATGGACCTCATGTAGCTCCCGTTTCAATTATAATTTTTTTTTTACGTTTTGTGAAATAACAAACAACCTGTGTTGAAGACTTTGGGTTGTGTGACTTTTCCTCAACTTAATGGTTTGATAATATTGTGTATTGCTGGCGTTAGATTGCAGATTGAACTAAAATACATTCATTATTAAAGGTCATTATCTTCCTGGCTAAATGCAGAGGGGTTGCGTCAGGAAGGGCATCCGGCGTAAAACTGTGCCAAACATATATGCGTTCATCTAAGATCACATGCTGTGGCGACACCTAACGGGTCAAGCCGAAAGGAAAAGAAGAAGATTACAGGTCATTATTAACTACCACCTCCATGTTCTTTTCTACTGGAGGCAGTGCATGTGAATCACAAAATGCTAAATGCTAACTTCCAATGGACAAAAAAAAAGTACAGAATAATAACAGCAAGTGAGAGTGAAGAGAATGCTTGCTTCTAGCATCAAAGTAACTAGGATTAGATGGAACATGCCACTTAATGGTAATTCATTTTCTCTTCTGCCTTAATGATGTATGGTATGTTTGTGTCCTCCAACCTGTAATTATGTGGCAAAATTTCATTTACATTTCAAGACTCTTGTTGATTTATTCCTGTTAAAAGGACCAGCATCATTTGGAGCTTTATTATTTATGGCTGGTGACGATAAGGCTTTCCTATACATCCTCTTAAGTCCACGGAGTCATAACATTAAAGCTGACAAGAACAGGAATCCATAAAAGAGGCAAGATGTATCTTGATGTGCTGGCCTGACTGCTATCATGCCTTTTTTTCCTCTTCTTTGGCAATATGGAAATCGAAAAAATCTGTTCCTTGGTTAATCTGACACCATCACAAAGCTGTCATCAATTTTACTTGTATATTTATCAATAGAATGACCTCTGCTTAGCCCCTGGTCCTTATTTTGTAACGTAAAAAAAAAAGCAAGATTTCTCTGAGATACACTGACATTTAATGTGATATGATACAAATTTTGTGTGACTTTAAAGGTGTATTACACTCCAAAAGGCTGGTCAAATTCCTAATTATATACTCTCGGAGGGCATACAAGAAATACGAATAATGTACTGTGTGTAGAGTGGAAACAAGATGTGTGCAAAACAATCTTCTGAAGCAAGGAATTCCAATGGGTCTGATCAGGTCGTGGGAACTGCAACGCCAATTTGCATTCACACGTTGTGCTTGACTTGCCGGTTTCATTCCACACAGCGTTACTTTTTGCAACCGCAGAGCGATACAGCCTCTTTTGTAATGTATGTTTCATTATGCCTGGCTTTCTTCCATCCATCCATCCATTTTCTTTTGCCACTTATCCTCACAAGGGTCACGGGGAGTGCTGGAGCCTATCCCAGCTGTCAATGGGCAGGAGGCGGGGACACCCTGAACTGATTGCCTGTCAATCGCAGGGCACATGGAGACAGACAATAGTCGCACTCACAATCACACCTAGGGGAAATTTAGTGTCCAATTAATGTTGCATGTTTTTGGGTTGTGGGAGGAAACCGGAGTGCCCGAAGAAAACTCACGCAGGCACGGGGAGACCAGGCAAACTCCACACAGGCAGTGGTTACTGTTGCATTTGTCTATTCTAGTAATAAGAAATACCTGTAGACAAAAATGTAACTATGATTGCCTAGCAAGCACGTGTAACTTCCAAACAGGTGTGTTTTTGGAAAGATTTAGCAGAAATTATTGGCTACATGTGCATCGTTAGAGACACGCTGAAACCAGCTTTTCAATTTTCACAATTGCGTCTTTAACCTGGGAGTCAGGGTAATGGTATCACAGTGCAGGATGGACAGAGGTAAAGATTTCTCAGCATGTATTAAGATTATACCATTGATGGTGAGAATGCACTGAGCAGTAGAATTTTAATATTTTATTCATTATTTATTTGGGGTTCCAGTTTAAACCAAATCGGCACATTGTTTAAATTTCAAGTATGATTGACTGCTCGTGACTACGTTTTCCACGACCAACAGCCTACTGGAGCAAATATACCGTACATTTGTATGCATACAGTATATGTACTGTAAAAACTTTATTCAGTCTTTATTTTAAATCCTTTCTGTGCAATATTATTTTCCCTTTTCCAGCGCCCTCCACCACATTGACCCATAGTAGTAACAACCTTTCAGTGTCTGTGTTGCAGCCAGTAACCCACATCAAAGACAGACTACAACGTCCTGATGGGCTCAAACCTGCAGAGTTTAACCACAAGTCTACTTTCAGTGGAATCTTGAATTCCAAAATGTATCTCCCCATTCAGAGTAAGCGTAGTATGCTATTGTACACGTATTCTTACGTCACTTTCGGAAGTCATCAGAGTGGATAGATTAACTACACCCAAGATGAACTGGGACTATTCGAGGACACTCAATGAAACCTCATTCCTACCCAATTTATGGTTAACAACTTCATGAAAATGATGTTTATGTACTACAAAACATATCCCAATGCAAATACGAACTTCAACACGCCACATCAAATTCTTGCACCCTGACCTTTTAAGCAAATGTAATGGATTAAGTGTAGCTCATTACAGCTCACCTCCACATGTGCTCTACAGGGTCATATAAAAATGTAAACATCTTTTAGTAATCTCTAGTAATAACTCACCCAAAGTTTGAAGACACACAAAAAAAACTCTGACTTTAAAGGAGCTTCTACTTCCCAGGCCACGAAGAGTCTGGTGGTGCACTGATAAGTCTGCCGGATGACTCATTTGGACAGGAAATAGAATACATGCACACAGGGTCTACAATATTAGGTACACCTAAGGAGATGCATAAGAAGAGCTGTGTCAACAATTCTGACTTTCCAAAAATAGTAATGCTACACACACACACACACACACACACACTGTCTCTCAGTTTGACGTGGTATACTTCTCCTGCACTGTAAACTACAATTACAATTATAAATATATTGTTTAAGGTCCCATATTTTACCAAATTGACTCTACTATTTGGGATGCTACATTGGCTCTACATCTTCTCAGTAAACATAAAAATATGAATTAAAATCATTTACGCATTCATGAGTGACAGACATTTTTCTGCCAAGAGGAAAATCCGGTAATTTTTTTTTAAAACAAAATTAGCCTCACATCTGTCCTAGCAACAATTTTCACCCAATTCCTCCATTTTGGTAGGTGAGCACTAATGTGAGTGTTATCGGTGTACCGGGAAATATCCCACTGGAAGTGAAAATACGATTGAAACAAAATCATTTGGAATAAAGCATTAAAATTTGACCCCTCATAATAACATAGTTGAAATAATGTAAAGAATTAAAACGTTTGTGCATCATAACTAATATGTGTTACTTGAAGTGTAAGAACACCACTACATAGATGCGACTTGTTAGCCTTGTCTATGTTATTTTGCCATGTTCCTTGGCAATGAGCTCAACGTACCGATGGCAACGCGGTTACAGTAATTCACATTTAGATTGACAGTAAACCTCAACTAAGCGGCTTAAAGCCTTTTTAAAAATGTTTACTAACTGCCAACAAAATGGCCGATCGGTTGTTTGGATCTCAAAAAACTCAGAAGTCGGGTCGCTCATATCTCAAAGCACCACTGTATCATTTGTGAGAAAGACCTACATGTAATCGGACATATATGACAAGTACATTATTGATTGCAGTGCAGTTCCAGCTGGAGCCAGAGGGAACAGAAGATATCAAAATACAGACAGGTTAGCCTTTTTACAGCTTGACAAGCTACTGTATTTCAAAACCGAGATAAAGCGCAATAAAACGCAACATTCAAAGAGAATTTTATCTCACAGAAACAAATAATTGGCTTCTTCCATCACATGGCGCTGCTCACTGTGGTAATAAACACTATGAATTCGCTACAGTGTAAAAATGGAATCCATGATTACAAACACATGCCCCGCGGGCCTGAGGGGAAGTGATCGTCAATTCGGCGACTGTGACAGCACTAATGTAATAAAACTGCTGCATGCGGGCCGTGGAATAGCGTCAAGACTTCTCGCTCGCCCTTTTCCTGGAAACAGGCGTCTGGTATTAGTTGAAGTGCTAATTCAAGAGCTCACAACCAGGCTAGCAGATTAAAAAAAAAAAAAAAAAACTCTTTAGCCACAGCACACAAGCAAGATAAGAGCGACACGGCAATCATATCGTGATGAATGAGCTGTGATAGGCCCGGAAAATTGCCCAACGGTGGCTTCCAAAGGTTGGTCGAAGGACTGTATCTCCAAAATGAAATCAAGTTTCCGAGCTCGCCCAATTCATTCTTTCACTCCTACTTCCTGTTGTGAAAGAACCGTCTCATTTGTTCTCAAACATTCACATGTTCATCTGCCCCCCTCCTCCTGTGCGAAATGGAATGTTTTGTGTGAGCCATTGTCACTGACAATTGCAAAATATGGCCGTTACTTTCCTCATTCCTGTGGCACTGCAGCTGATAATACAGACGCTCAGACTCCACATTCGGCAAATTGCTACTTTACACTTTAACACCTGATTCATCCATGAGGAATGAATGCAATAAGCACCCAAGATGGACATTTGTGGCGATACAATTTATCCGAGCAAAATTAAAAACTGTAAGTACTGTAGGAATTGGTCTTTTGTATTTATTTGTATTTCAATAATGTGCAAATTGTTTCAGAAGAGACTGTATAGATGTGATATAGAATCTATATCTATATTATAGATCGTATATGTATAGCTTGGCGATGGCTGAGATTGGCTCAGACAAATCCATGCAAGTGTGATCCGGTCGCTTTTCAAGCCTGAAGGCCTCTTTACATTCTCGCACTCACATTGGCAACACCAAAATCGTTTCTGAACGTTGTACAATCATTGGTGTAATAGTTGCCCCACAGCACCGTTTCCTGCGTAACGTGTAGGTGTAATGAACCTGTGCCATCCAGGCACACGGGGCCTTGAACCCAGGTCACTTGTTGGAAGTCAAGTGCACTGATCATTAAGATAAAAGCCCAGCACATCCTTTTGTGTCCGAGACGTGAGGTCTTACTGATAATGGACATTCGCAGTTATATACTATATATGTACAAATGTACTTCCAGAACAATTGCTCTAAATTTGTCGGAATTTCCATATTTTCAAAATTGGGTCAAGCACATTACTGTGGGACATTCACAATCATAATTGGTCAGAAATGTTGGCTTCTATACAATTCCTTTTCATAGTTTTTATTATATTAACCAAGTAAAGGCTGATGCAGTTGCACTCAGAATCAAAGTACCAGTACGTTTATGAGATTTCAATGTGCCTATGGATTAATTCACCTTTGCCAATAGTTTTTTTTCAATCATGGTAACACACACAAAGTCTCAAAGTCTATTCACTCAGATAAATCAGATATGAAATGTCCAAATTAAATCTCAGCACTATTTTATGGACCAACAAATAACATTGCTGATGGATTGACATGGATAGTTTATGTACGGAAAATGTTTTTGTTGTTGTTGTTTCTATTTTGTGCAATGTACTATGAGTCAATTTCTTTTCTTACATGGCTGTGTCTGTGGTTTCTCCTGCACAAAAACTGACAGAAACCTTTGCTAGAAGGCTTATTATCATTATTGGGAAGCGTGGCCATATAAAGTCAGATGGGAAAATGCGTTTATCATTTAGTTGCAGGATAATTCTGCACACCCACCCATAGTTACCTAATAATTGGCTACTTATTGATACTCTCCTAAGAAAACCCACGCCTCACTTTGACTTTCCTAAATATTGTTGCCCCGCATTTATTAACATTGGGGGTCAGCCTAAATCCGTGTCGTTGCTGGTTATTACAACTAATTCTCAAAAATGACACTTAGTTTATATTTCTGCATACTGTGATTTTCATCATTCCTGGAATGATTCTTTACATGTTCAATTGCTTGTTTGGAACTAAGTGCTGTGTGAAGTGGATGAAAACTTCGCCTCCTCAATTTCCCACTGATGACGCAGCATCAGGGTGTTCAGTAACCTGATCAATGACACCTTGACACAACCACCAGGACTAGATCGAACCCAAAACCTTCAGACAACTGTTGTACCTGAGCCATGGCGCCCTACAGAAAAGGAATGGCTGGATGTGAAGGTCCTTCCTAAATGAATCATTGATGTTTTGAGGAAAACATTAAGTATTGGGCTACAGTCTTTATAATTGAATCCATCCTTAATGGTTAACATATCAGGAAGCTAGAAGGGATTTAATAAAAGAAAAAAAAAGAAAAAAAGGCAACAGGTAGCAGCGTGAAGGCAGTGAAATGTCGCTCACACAATCTATATTTTCGACAGATGGTGAGATATCCTGACACGTTGAATTATTACCTCCACCTGAGACCTCCGATAGAGGCGCAAAGTAACCTCGCTTCTTCTCATCCCAAGAGGACAGAGTTTCGCTTGGGAAATGCAGCCGTGATTTTCATGTGCCAGTCAACGTATTACGACGATGTGTGCATGGCGTGCCACTTACTAGTATTGTAGTGATGGTGAGAGTCGTGTTGAAGAGGGTGTCTGTCACATTGACTGATGGGAGCTTCTTCTCCATAGACAGTCCATCTTCAGAGTGCCAAAGGCCAATCTGCGCGCACACAATAAACACACGATCAGTCATCATGTCCGGCGGGTGGAAAAAGCCAATTGGATTATTTGCATTCATTCTTTCAAAATGAGGATCCCTGTGACCTTCACAAGAAGGTGGAGGACACGTAAGCAGCAATAAATGTGCCAGAATTGTGAGACAAAAGGCAATTCATGAACTCAGTGCGACTGCAGAATGAAGCGAAGAGGACGGGTCTGTTGTTCCTGGAGGAACAAACAAAGGCATGTGTTCAATCAGCAGCGCAATAATGAATTCATTAAAACAATTACCAGCATTTCCTGTGGCAGAGGGCCTCATTATTCTTAACCTGACAAACCAAGAAGCCGTAAATTATAGAAACTCTTTGGAAAGAGTCAGAATCTTACAACATCCTTTGAATCAATCAGATAATAACGAGCGGCAAATGCAGCCAGTGTGTACAGACAAGTGAAACT
This sequence comes from Syngnathoides biaculeatus, assembly GCF_019802595.1. Taxonomy (NCBI): domain Eukaryota; kingdom Metazoa; phylum Chordata; class Actinopteri; order Syngnathiformes; family Syngnathidae; genus Syngnathoides; species Syngnathoides biaculeatus. Next base: position 27,294,321 of record NC_084647.1, on the reverse strand, counting down.
TATTTCCTGGTAGTTTGAGTTCAAGGAACTGAAAGTTTCTTTTGGCATATTCGTTACATTCCCATCGCTAACGATGGGCCGCGGGAACATTATACAAATCAAATGCGATATAGTGTCAAGTAATGTAAGTTTAAATACTACTAAAACTGTACGCTGCTGCGTAAACAGCTTCCGCACAAGCCTTTTTCCCCTATTCATTGTCAAACTTATATATATATATTATATATATATATATATATATATATATATATATATACATGGAGTGCAGAAGCCTATCCCAGCTGACTTCTGGCCATAGGCAGACTACACCCTGAACTGGTCACCAGTCAGTCGCAGGGCACATATCAACACCATCACTGAGTGGGAACTGAACCCACGCTGCCTGCACCAAAGTCAGGTGAGTGTACCACTACACCAACAGTGACTATTGGAACAGCAAGTTTTATCACAAGATTAAAGAAAAAAACCAATAACACATTGAACTTTGTCGGTGGATTTCTTTCCCATTCTTGGTATAAGTCGACAGTGGTGTGGGTTTCCTTTGCTCGTCAAATTCTCTATTTATGTACTGCACAGCAAAATCACAGTGTGATCATCATCAGATAACATGCAAATTGAGATTTTTTATTAGTTTTCTTACAAGTGCTATTTTAATGATGGAGTCATATTCAAGGAAGGCAACTGTGCCTACATAAAATGTGATCAAAAAGCACACACAATAGAAAAAGGATCAACTTTCGTCAAATATTCATAGACCTTGGTGACAAAATCTGCTTCTCATTGAAATATATTACGACACCAATTCATGAGAACTTTTCTAATTATCGACGTTCAAAGTCAGCGATCCAACACATCAAGAAAACGTCTGGTTTAGAAATATTTTGATATTATGCCATTTATCACACAGCATGGCTTCTGTTATGAATGTTGCATAGAAAGAGCAAATGATTGCTTCTAATTCAGCCTTGATGCATTGTTGGATTCAAATTGTCACAGTGTGGAATTCAAATGAGTTCTGGGATTTCAAGCTTAGGGAATGTTTGCTTGTGAGAGTAAGACTGGAGAAGAGAATAAACTAAACTAAAATAAACAGAGTGGACCGCTCTGGTCATCGTTTCACGAGGAGGTTCCCGTGAGACCTCACTATATTCGTGTTGATCCAAGTGACTACAATAAGAAAGAAGTTCAATCATATTGCATATTGAAAATGTGTGTGTGGGATGTGCTCCAGCACTCCCGCAACCTTTATTAGGATAAGCGGCTCAGAAAAAGGATCCATGGATTCAAATTGAGCGTGCATATAATACATACAGTACATATGGACAAGGATTTTTTTTGTTTTTGTTTACAATTAGGGGTTGTGAAAAAGGCGAACTCTCACTCCAATATGACATGGAATTTTTAATTTTATCAAATCTATCTATAGTAAACTAAATTTTGTAGCTGAAGGATCATGTCAGTCTTGCAGCTGCTGCCATATTGATATCTGTGAATATATCATAATTTCCCATTTATCTCATCTACAGTATTATGCCTACTTTCTAAAGCAACGCGGTCTCCAGCTCACTCTTACAGCTGCCAGCTTCTCCAGACTCGCAGCCCATACAATATACTGCTATTATTTCTACTACTACTACCACACTATACACTAACAACTGGACTTTACCAATAGTGTGTGGTTCAATGGAAGTACCCTAAGGTACTTCTACAACTGCCACTCCCACAACTCACACCAAGTTTTCACTAAACCCAGAGGTGTGGCTTCAAAGGGGAAAACAGCCACAGTCACCTCCTTGCTGGTTTACACATGTTGTGTTTTTCTCATGATCAATTTCTTTTAAATAAAATCCATTTGAAAAAAACACTACACTAACACATCATTTGCTTAAAGATGGACACATTACACAAAGGTAACAGGAAAACTCAGCTGAGAGTGCTTTTAGGGGAGCGTCTTATACTCGAGTCTTTATTACAAGAGTAATTATGGTAAGTTTAAAACAACTTGGGCAATAATACTGTAAGAATAACGATATTACAGATATCCATACTGCTTCCTCCAAAGTTGTATCATCTTTCAAGCTCGGATAAGTTTCGGATCAGTTTGAAAGCGGATGTTGGCATTACTTTGCATTTTTGGGATGTTGAGGGTGTGCGGTTCAGCAGCACCGAGCTGAATACAAATCAGATTTAATTTAAAAATGGAAACAAGGAGATCATTAATAAATTATGAAACTGTAAACATAATTTTTATGACTTAAAGATAATCTAAGAACAGATGAGAAAAATCTGCCAAGATGCATTTTAGTTGAGGTTGTAGGAGCTGAAACTGGGGAAGAAAAGTTGCGTCTAAAGGCCTTTTCACACAGCACAGTGCCGTGCGCAGCCAACTGACCAGTTCATTGTGTATGTGCTGCAGCAGCCACAGCATGGCATTTTGTCGTTGCGTGGCAGCCCACAAGGTTGGCATTTGTGCCAGAATTGAAAAATGTTCACTTTGAACTGCAACATACTGTGACGACGGAGGACACATTCAGTAGGAGAGGTGGTGGCAGATTGATTTCACGGTAACAACAGAAAGAATTCTTTGCAGTATTGTAGATGAAGTAACATGGAGAAAATTGAGGAAATTATCATAAAAGAGATGTCCCAGTTTCCCAAACTTTTGGACAAGACAAATGACAGAAGATAAAATGAAAGGCAATCACCACCCCATTGAATATACCAGGTTGGTTAAAAGTGGAAGAAAAGTGGACTTTAGCTACTATAAAAACGTTATCTTAATCTAACATACTACATAACCAGACCTGCCTTTCTGGAATAATGTCTCTTCATTGTCGCAAGTACTGTAAAGCCAGATCTTTCGATTGCAACTTTACATCCAAACTAGCTGGAGAAGGCAACACGGTAACCTGTGCAGTAGCTTAGCGACCAGTCATTTATAAGAACACAAAAAATAAGTGTAGTCTGAAAAAGGTCTTAAATTTGAATTTAACTGATTATAAAATATAAAAACATGACACACACAGAACACCTTTCTTTAACTATAAATTTGAGTGACAAGCATAAGGCAGATATCCAGCTAGTGTGACAGGCGAGCAGACGTCACAAAGAAATGGAGAACAATCAGGAAGTTCACGTTAAATTCAGTTCTATAGGGGGCAATTTAACCCTTTGGGGTTGGAGGGGGGCACAAGCCAGTGCAAACAGTAGGACAGTCTCAAGCCCTGATAAACATCCAAAACTTTGCCAAATAAATCTGAATGTTTATCTATAGAATTCCATGCAAGATCAGTCATAGCCTGAGTTAACAACGTCTGCCACTGGTCTCTCTCATTAATATACTTGGGCGCCGTGGGGATTCAGCTACTGTCGGTTAAAGATGAAGGAGAGGTGGAAACCAGGTTCTTAGGCAAACAAGATGAAGGCACAGAGCTTAGAGCCATTGGGTAAGGGAACAAATGGGAGTAGACAAAAAAAACACAAAGTAAAACCCTACCAGCAACAGTGCTTAACATGGGTTAACAGAAGCAACACGTCTGCTCAGTCATCCATGACTGCTGGCCATCATCTGTAACTGGTACAACACTGAAACACGGCAGACACAGCTTTCTTCACAATAACCTCCGGCGGATTCTTTGACTGATATCAACCCACATTCCTTACCCCGAAGGCTTGCTCTCACAAATAGACAACACCGACCCAACTCACACCTTGAAACTGTAATGTGGTCAGCATGCACTTCTCCGAGAGTGCAGAGGTAGCATGGCTGATCTCAGTGGGAGTCTGTAGAGGTCTGAGTGTGGAGGTGTGACTGAGAGGATAACAGTGTGTGGAGTCAACATGACTCGTACAGGAACAGGAAAAAGATGAAGGCGCTGCAAGCAGGACGAGACGGCGAGGCGTATACGATACGAGGGAAGGAAACGGCCCTCAGGTGGCCCCGTCATCAACTCTCTTTGGGCCGGTCGGTGGAAGCGGAGCGGGGACGTCGAAGAGTCAGTGCGACTCGCAGGAAGGAAAAATGTGCACGTCAGCTTGGCAAGCAGCAACGCACGCTCGGGAGCAAATACATGTCATGGAAAAATGTTGTCATATACTCTTTGTAAAACTTCACACCGCTGACGTTCACACTTAACATAAGGTTTGATGCACTCCCAGCTACATTTAATGAACGTATAACGTTACTCCTGATTTGATGTGATTGACTTCAACTACAATCCATGACCAGAGGGGCTCTGAAAAATGCACTCTGCTGTTTCAGGTGAGAAGCTGACTTTCTCAATTAAATGAGATTTTGAAGGGTCTTTCATTGCAATCTTGAATATTGAATATTGAAAGAACAGTGTATTTACTGAATGGGATATCATCGTGAAATACAAAATCCCTCTTCAGCTTTCTTGGTGTCATTTGAAAATATACACCCATTGATAATTTGTTTTTGATTTCCAGCTTTCAAAATTAGAATGACGGCGCCACCATGATTCTGCCACCCTGATGTAATTAAGCACACAGCTACCGCCATTTAAAGTCCCTCGGATTGATCCTGATGAATTTCAGATGTTCTGTTTGGCTTGTCGCATTTATTTACCTTCTAACTCTGGGTTTTGTGGCAATTCCCAACACCCTTCATACCAGTTCCTGCCAATCAAAAACAGAATGAGGCTACCACCATGATATTCCTCTGTGTGTATGGATTTGCACCAAACCACTTTTTCGAATAGACAAAGATGTGGAAATGTGTTATTATTTGATTAAATCAAGGGTGGCTTTCCATGCATCCATTGATTAATTTTCTACTCCTTATCCAATTGAGGGTCCAGGTGAGCTGGAGCCTGTCCCTGATTTTGGACAAGAGACAGTATCCAGCAAGGAATTGTCAGTGGTCAATTAAAGTCCAAATAGAGATAACGGACCATTCATACACGCAAATTGGACAAGGTAAGGTCTTCTGATCAACTAACATGCATGTTTTTGGAAATGTTGGCGGAAATTAGGGGATGCCCGGGTATCACATCTCCCTCACAGTTCTGAAGACATGCGTTCAAATCTGGCCCTCGTCATGTGATGGAATTTACATGTTGTCCCCGTCCCTTCCTAGGTTTTCAATGGATAGTCCGGTTTCCTCACATATTTTGTCGGTCAATGGAAGACTAAGTTGTCCATAGGTGTTCATGAGAGTGTGGATGATCATTTGTCCAAGCCAAGATTCAAACCTGGATCCTTTGTGCTTTGCAGCAGATGTCCAACATTCAGGCCACAATCCCAGAGGTAATTTGGTGTGAAAACAACACTACAACAAGACTTCTTGAAGTCCAACTAACATAATTTAATTACAGAGAAAAAGTGCAACAGCTTTGGACTGTGTGAATTAAAATAACTGAATAGCTAGAAGTTGGACATCTGCAGTTCTTAATTTGAAATTTACACTGCAATTAAAAAAAAAAAGCAACCATGCTAAAGTACAGTTTACATTGCCAATGCCTCAAGTGCTGTATGATAGATAATGTTGCAGAGAAACAAGGAGGGAATTTGGGGAGAGGGGAGTGGATGGGGAGAATCAAGTGTCATAAAAGAGGCTAATATTACAGGAGCAAAAAGACTGGGGGAGAAATATCCCTTTGAATGGGAAGAAAATCAATGAGGAAATATGAGCAGCAGCCGGCTGGGGAGATAGAACTGGAGGCTGAGAGAAGAGGAAGAGTCAACCGAGAGGCACGGAAGACAGACAGACTAACAGAAAGTTTATGCAAGTGTGAAATGAAAAGAAGGCAAAACGAGGAATAGCGGCGAGAGCGCATGACAACAAGTGGGATGACAAACCCAAACAGGGAATACCGCCAGCTTTGTCCATGATGTGGAATTAGAGCAAGCAGTAGATATTAAGAGATTAAGCTCACTCGAGCGTCAGGATTGGCAAATTCTGCTGTCAGAAAAACGCCACCTTCAACAAGCGATGGCTGACAGATTCATCCATCGTGAAGGCACGCGGTACAAAAAAAGCATCATGTCATCCAGGTTGCTTACAGCCACACTCAAGCACTCAAGTGACATGGTGCAACAAATGAGTCTCACTCCAAATGGTTCTTTGTCCCTTTTGTGTGTGTGACAGCACTGAGAAAGGTTTCTGTAGACAGCGCAGTATAGATTTTTTCTCCACAAGAGAAAAGGTTTCTTCCATGTTAGAAAAATGTTAATCTAAATGCAGCTGTTTGATTTGTGTCTTCAAAGTAAAAACAAAAACTGGGTATCGAAAAAATAATTTCCACGAGTATAACAGAGTGAATCATTTGATGACGACATTGGATATTGGTGTCTCTGAATTTTTGTGTATTAATACTGAGTTATGTTTACCAGAACAAATCTACATTATGTTTTGGAATTGGAAAGTATGCAAATTATGTTTAATCAGAACACTTTGTACTGTTTGAAATTTGATTTTTTTAACCATAGTAAAGTCATGCGTTTTTTTTTTTTTCAATATTAGAATTCCAATCCAACTTTTTGCTTGAATTTGTTTAGCAAATGGCAACCAACAGTAATGAGCTACATCTAAAGAAAAAAAAAAAGGCCAGCAGAAAACTACATTATTACTGCGAAAAGGAGGTGCAATGCATTTCTAGTATTGCATTACTTTACGTTACACTCGTATCTACTGCATAAGATATTTGTATATGCCTTCGGGAATTTTCATGATAATCTTTGGCAATATGATCATTGGACAGCGTTAGCACAAATATTGGCCTGAAAGTATTGAACACATGCTAGTGAGACTCATACTGGGACAGGATGAGAAGAATCGGGGTGGTGGTGGTGGAGTTCACAGGTGGTGAAGGCGATTGACCAAATAATAAAGAGTGTGGTGATGGAGAGAATGTTGCATTTTTGGCTGATAGACAGGTAGAGAAACACAATTGTGTACGGCACTTCAAACTTGACATTTCCTGAGATGTGAATATTCTGCTTGCAAACACACTCATTATGTGGTATTAGGGTGAAGGCGATAGCTCGCTTCAAATAATTTAGCACAGGCTCAGAATCGAAGAGTGCGTCTGAATGGCAGGCCAGTGCTTCGCGTTTTCAGCATCTTGTGTTAGCACCAAGTCAAACAATATTATAGCCTCACATCCACAGTTCCTGACACGGGCAGCTGTTCAAATATCACCACGTGTATTAGCTCTGGTAGTGAAAACAAACAAGAACAGAGGAAGACCTTCTACTGATGGGATCAATCCCAGGTGTAGTTAATCTTCATATGACGAATTCAAGCGCAAAAACCGACAAGCAAAAAACAACAACAAAAAAAAAAACATGCTGACCACTGTAGCTGACTGCCTATCACGGCACAGTTAGCTTTTACCTTTTTTAACTCTGCAAAACCAAACAACTTCAATGAAAAACATGTAAAATGTCATTCATATTCATTTTGCTTTCCTTTTTTGTTGTTGCACTAGGAGAAAAAAATTATCCCCAGAGACGTGACCTCTCTAGTTTTCAATATGTTGTGCAAGTCTGCTAGTGTGACAATGTATGTACATGTGGGAGGGGAAAATACCTACAATGTCAAAAAATTGGGCTGCACCGCTTAATTGAACGAACATTTTCATGTTTTTAATGGCTGTGAGTATTTATCCAGATCATTATATTCTTAGGACATTAAATCGATTGGAATTGGATTGGAACTGTTTGTCTTAGAAGCTGTTTTGCCTCCTATCTGAGCAGGTTTAGGAGTTACTTAATGGTCAAGGAGGCATTATGATTGAGTTTCTTTGGAATGAATTTTTAGTATTTTTTATGTGAACCTCAATAGAATGCAAAATGATAAGGTCACATAATATTAAAACTCGTGTGTATCCTTTAAGAAATATATAATATACATTTCCTTTTAAAAGAATGTTCTAACTTTTACTATACCCATGTATCACATACAATTTTGGGGACTGCGCTTCAAGCATGAGAAGTTACTGTAGACACTTTATTTATCCTGTTAAATTAGATAACTGCCAACTGGACAAGAATGAATGTCTGGTTTACTTTTCGGCATGTGGCTGTTGTCCTTAAGAGGAGAATGACAACAGCAAAAAAAAAAAAAAAAAAAGAACGTGTCACTGCAGCAACATAAAGACAGTGCAGTATAATGTACCAGTACAAGTATTTAAAGCTTTGAGGTGTTGAGATTAAGGGATGTCGTCAATTCACTGCCAACTGTTGGCCTGTGAAGCCCTTTGAGACTTTTTTTTTTATGATTACACAAATAAACTTGACTTGAGCTAAGGCTGTAAATTCAAAATGACACTGTTGTAGGAACTTTAGTTTACCCACTTTATTGTCGCTGCCCTTTTTCTTCCTGACATATGGCCTCAACTTGAAACATCGGACTGTTACCAGAAATAGTACCTGCTTTTGCAAATGGAAACAAGTCAGTCGTGAGTGTAGTCTCGTTGAGGAGGTACCCATCATGCAGTAGTAGAGAGCTGAAAATGCCAAGTATGAGAATCTTGCAATTTAATCATAAATAAATGCATATTGCTAAAAATGGATACAGGATACATACACACACAGTTAACTGGATGACACAAACACAGGCGCACGCACCTGCTTGCATAATCAAACACACACACACACGCGCGCGCACACACACACACACACACATACAAGCAACCACCAGCCTTGAAATCCTTGAAGACTGAACAACAACACAACATTCTGCTTTTGATCTATTCCCCATCTGCAGCCTGTAAAGTGTACAATGAGGAAAACAAAAGAGGAAAGGGGACTGACGTATGTCTCACAGAGACCAAACAAGGCACAACAAGTACATGCCTGCGTGTATGTGTGTGTTTTCCCCAAATACCATATTTCATCTAGATTTCAGATAGTAGATGCAGATTCAGCACGGAGGAGACGCCTTTGAGAAGGTCGATGACTCAGCCTGACTTCTGTTCTCATTTGATCTCATCATATGATTGGGTCACTTTGTTTTGGCTTAGTGTGATCACATGATGCCACTGTGTGGCGTCTGGGCTTCCGTGGCTTTGCCAATAAACCTCCGCGAGCCAAGATGCGGAAAAGAACCAGAGAAAATAGCCTCAAAAGATGACAAGTGATTGATTTATCAGCAAGGCGGTTCAATTGCAGTGCATCATAATCAAGATCTCTTTGATGCACGCTGACACTCTCCTTTACCTCTCTGCATCCCAGCCGTCAGCCCACTTGCTGCATCTGAGCATGCACATACTGTAGAACGGACAGACACTAGTTAAAATTCATTCATGTCAGGCCAGACATACTAATTAGGCTTTGAAAGCAATACATTCAATTAAATCCATATGATTACTCGCGCATGTTTGAGAAAATGAAAGGGGAAGTAATCTAATCATTTAGCGGGCGCCAAGGACATGGACATGGTCATAACAGATGCAAGCGGGTTAGTGTTCAGACAGGCGACACTGCACGTTAACTCCGCGGCTGTACGCTGCGCAGAGGCCAAGAGGGCTTTTCTTTTCACAAGCAGTCGCTTAAATTCGTGCCACCCACTACAATCACCCAATGCATAAAATGCAGTTTCAAAACCAAGATAAATAAAACCATTCACTCTGCTTTTCAAGGGTGTGGGCGTGTCCACTAACACATTGAAACCATGGCAAACTCAACTATCTAAAACCGTGCCAAATTGTACCAATACAATGTACACAGCATTTTATAATAATATTTAAAAAATAGTCAGGGGTGCACATCCACATTTTGTTCTTTTTTTTTTTTTTTTAAAGGAGCACACCAGAGATTGTTGCTTGGTGCTCATTTTTTTTTTCCTCAAACCACCAACCTCACTACAAGAACTTGAAGTCGGTACGCGTGACCGATTTTAAAGATGAATTGTTTTACATGAGATTCACATTTCGTTCTTTCTCTTTTCAGTCCAAATTTCAAGTGGTCTTGTTTTAGCGAAGCCCAACAAAACCAGAAAAAGTAAAATGCTGAAAAAAAGTTCAACGTTAGATCCCCACATGTGAGTATAACACAGTTCTTAGTCTGTCATGGTCTGTGTTACACATTATCCTGTGTCCTATGTTATTAAGGTCTTGTCAGGCTTGTTCGGTGTTTCTTTGCACCTGTTCGCGTCTTGTGTCAATCAATCAGCTCCCTCCAGACACCCGTGTCATGTTCAGGTGTTCTTTGCTCTCTTGCCAGTTTGCTTGTATTTAGTTTCCTGGTTATGATTCAGTCCCGGTCGATCATTGTCATTTACACTCAGTTACTGAAAGTCATTTGTCTCTTGTGAATATCTTGTTTTATGCCAGGCTAAGGGCGGCACGGTAGTACATCTGTTTACAGCGTTGGCCTTACAGTTCTGACGACCGGGGTTCTAATCCCCGGCCTGCCTGTGTGGAGTTTGCATGTTTTGCATGTCTTCCCAAAAACATGCAACATTAATTGGACACTGTAAATTGCCAGTTAGGTGTGATTGTGAGTGCAACTGTTGTCAGTTTCCATGTGCCCTGCGATTGGCTGGCAACCACTTAAAAGTGTACCCTGCCTCTTGCCCGAAGACAGCCGGGATGGGCTCCAGCACTCCCGCGACCATCGTGAGGATAAGCGGCAAGGAAAATGGATGAAAGGATACCAGGGTAAGTTTATACCTGGTGCTTGTTACTTTGAACATTGTTTTTGAGACTTTTGTTAATTTAGTACCCAGTTTTCCCGGGGCCTTTTTTGTCTCTTGAGTCTTTGAAAATAAAACTTTTTTTTTTTTTTTTTAAAGTCCTGCTTTGCCAGCCTGCTTTGGGGTCTGTATCATAAATCCTGACAGAGTCTTTACACCAGTTCTGAGCAACAGTCTTCAAACGTATTGTGTCTTAAGAAAAACAAAAACAATCTCCAAATTCATTTTACAGGGTCTTAAATTCTTAAAAATACGACAGTATCGCACCATGAATGGAAATTGGATGATAGAATCTTAGCAAAGCAACACTGTTATCTTTTATCTCTTTCTCCTCTTTAATGGTTCACATTTATGCACTTTTTACCATTTATGATCATCACATTGGTTATAACTACAGGCAAAACAAATCTTTTATAGTATTCTCATCGACTCACTTTCCCTGTGATGGTGACATTCATCAAAAAGAAACCAGATGATATAAAACGAACTGGATTTGAAAGCCTGTTCATGGACGTGCAAGGGCAGATGACACAGCTGATACCCGGTATATTTTAGCAGACCATCTGGAGAGGTTTTACGTGATCCCGCCACCTTGTCCTGGTGCATAAAACTGAAGCCTGCGAGCAAAACGTACAAATCACATTTTTTAATTGAGGGTGAATAAATCATTCTGGCCTGGTTAAGACGTGTCTGTTGGAGCTCAAGGAGCACACACGCCCACAAAAATAAATAAATAAAAATGTTGATTCAAGTGCGGGTGTGATATGTCGAGCTCCACTGCTCCCCCAATGATGATGTCCTTCATGAGAAAAAAGGATGGCGGCAGTTTGGGATGTGTCAGCCTGCTGGGTGACACCACACCTCTCATCCTCTTGCATTTCCCCCCTCATCCCAGCTCTGCCTATTCTACCTCCCTCCTCCCTCCTATTCCTCCTTCACACACTGCCGCAGAAGAAAGAGATTGAACAGCAAGCATCAGCATTGGGGGTGTAGTGGCTCCGCTTCAGTAATGGTCTTTTTAGAGGCAGAGTATGCGGTTTGGGGGGAGAGGACAGATGCAGATTGGTATAATAAAAGTAGAAACAGTGCGGACAGCAAATAAGCAAATAAGAGATTTTGAAAAAAGACAAAGAATTAAATGAACAAATTCACCCTTTAAACTGGAAGAAGTCGTGGGTAAATAACAGCTCAAATAATTTCATGCAAATTGGAGTGGTGCCCATGCGGGAACCATAGGCACGTCAATCTCGTCGGATGTGCTAAAACACAGGCGGCGGGCATTATCACATCATCTTTAAGAACACCTTAATATCAAGAGTCAAGTGAAATTGTTGAACTCACAATACACTGATGAGACTGGATGATTCACCAGTTTATTAATGGTCCAACGAGGAAGAATCACCACAGAGAGATGATAGCAAAATGAGAACATCGGGGATAAAATGTCGATGACTCCATTAGTATGAAGAAAATCAATACGATTTAAGAAAGTGTTAGACATGATAAGATTGGAAATGTGATTGCCGAATAGAAGAAATGAAATCAAAATGAGGCACATTAACTGAATGTGACATACCTCGCATCGCTTCTTTGGAATTTAGGCAATTCACTTTAAATGCTGCTACAAATTGACCGAAAAAAAACAGGACTGAATTGGGAAATTTTCTTTCTATTTAAGTCAATCTGCTGAGAGGGGCTTGTTCCTTCACTTTGGGATGGATTTCTATTACCTCAAGAATGGAAGAACAAAATCCATTGAAGTGGGTCCCGGTTTTAAACAAGATTTCAGCATCCAGAAAAATGAATGGATTTGGCATGAATGACAATATGATGACAAACAGTTCTGCAGCTTCAGAGAAAAGACAAACCTGAAAGGTTTAAATTTACCTTTACAGAGATGGCAGATCACTTGCAACACATCGATGAAACAAATCTATTCTGGATAGCTGCATCAGCTGTAAATAATGTGACATCATCGTATTGTTGACTCAGTGAAACTGCCAACAAACTGAAATCCACTGAACTGACAACAATGGAAAATCTCCAGTATTTTGTCTTCTTGGCATTTAGGTTTTTACAAGCTTTGTGGGCACTTTGTGCGTATTTCACTATAATCCTGATTCTACACTGACTGGGCAAAAGACTGCAGTGTGTCTCGTACCACACTTTTGGTACCTCACGACTGTTGATACCCCAAGTTGAAGAAGGTTTGGAGGTGTTCCAGGACACCGGTTGATGTGTTTGAATTTTGAAACAAGTACCGTAACATACTGACTGTCTTACAAGTGTAAAAGTGAGGGAACCACGATAAATAGTTAAACATAAATACAAAAAATGTCCATTTTAGGCCATAATGCAATGCTGAGTCGTACTGGAAATGCAACGGATATAAGTTGTAAAAACAAGTTAAAATTAGAAAAACAAAAACAATCCAATGAATAGTTAGAGCTTCTGCTTCACAGTTCTGAGGACCGGGGTTCAAATCCCGGCTCGGCCTGAATAGAGTTTGCATGTTCTCCCTCTGCCCTCCTGCCACCGTGCCGAAGCGGCTGGGGAGAATGAAGTTTGGGCGTCCCTGGTAAAGACACTGCCCCCGTGACCTGACCTCGTATAAGCTGTAGAAAATGGATGTTTGGAAGGGAATGATAGATTAAAAAACATATATAAAAAATAGAAATGTAAAATGTAATGCATAAGATGTATTGCAGTTGAAAAAAATCAACTACCATTTGCCTCACTCACATATAGTGTTATATCTATATTACACATTTGATGGTGTCTAAAAAAATCACTTTCAGACTCTCCAGTGTTGTTTTTGATACTCTTTTTCATAAGTCTAAAAGTGCGTCCGTCTGCAACAAAAGTCCATGTGGTCAACATCGACAGTGGGCAAATGGTCCAGCTATTGGAAATATACATCTGGTCAGCGCAAAAATGATTTTGTTAATATTTCTTTATTGCCTCGAGGCAGATTTTTTTTGTATGCCTTGGCTCAATAAAGGTTGATCTGATGGATGCATGACATGCGTTTTATCCATGCATTCTATTGAGAACCAACTGGAACTGCATTGCTTGTTGTAAAAGGGAGTCACTGTCAGTCTTAAATGTAAAATTATGACTTCCACATGTTGCTTCCCTCCTCCACCCCCTGAGAAAGAGACTGTATCACAAAACTTCCTTCGCGATTGTTTTCTCTGCAGTGGTTGCCAAGGCTTTTCACAGGCAAGAAGCCTCCTGCAATGCACGTGTGAAGCCAAACCGACACCCCGCACTTCCCACTTTGCAATAATCACTCATTTTATTGTTTTTTATTGCCTGTTTAAGAGGCAGGCTGTTTTCATTGCATTTCAAGCAAACCAAGAGTCTTGGTAGGCCGGAGGCTCCTTAGCATGTGTTTTGTTGTCCTCTGGTTTGCTGGCAGGCAGCGTGTTTTGCCTCTGCTCAAAATGCATAGATAGCTGCGGTTGCTCATGTGTGTGTAGCCACGAAGCAGTGCTCACACCTAAGTGGTGACACGCACACATCAAAGCAGGCAAACAGAAATGCCCAAATGATGTCAGATTGATCTGCAACCGCAGACCCGCCACAGCCCAGCGCACCTCCTCGATGCAACCCACCAAACACCTGATGTGGCCATCTATTCTAGCAACCATCTCTAATGTTACTCGAGAGGCGAGAGACACGCTTCAGTGATATTAAGCATTTATACATCAGCAATGACGCCATTTTACAGCCTTCCCCTGCTGTTGGGACCATCTGGAGAATAAGAAACGTGTGCACACACAGGCCACGAGCAGACTCCTTTAACTATGTAACTCGTTAGGTTGTCTCATAAATGAACGTAACAAACGTATCAAACGCAGAACAGCCGCTTCAATCAAAGTATTATTATGAGTCATTCCCATTATATGGAACAACGCTAGTCAATAGCACTGCATTTGGTATTATACAGATAGTATTTAACCTTTCATCAACAAAATTGCCAAAGAGTAAATGAGGTCTTGATGTTTCTTGCGTGCTGCATGGATAATTCATCAAATATTTTATTTGACATTAATAGATGTCAAGTCTGCTCTCCACTTGGACAAATGAACACTTACAATACTGTAGACGCCTACTATTTCACTGAGGGAAACAAGGGTAATTGTAACTTACTGGGTATAGAGCTACTGCATCTACGTCATCAAATCACATCACTGGCCGGAAGTGTCAGTCAAACAAACCATTCTTCAGTGCTACATCGTTTGGAGACGACATGAAAATACGTCTTATAACACGACACCCAGAGTTTTGTCCGATACGTTAAACATTTAGAAGGTGATAATAAATAAAGGTACATGGAAAAATGAGAGACACTTGGCATCGAGGACCCATATTTAATGCAGAAATCAATGTATTTACCGATAAGAAATTGGACTGTTAACCCGCTTACGCTCGTCTTGGACAACTTGATCTACACATGTATCAGGTGAGTAAGTCATCGGGATTTATACGGAAGAGTTTGAAAGCATAGAAAAGTCTGGACGCCTACAAATACTTCTTGCTGAATCTGTCCTCAATCAAGAATAAATCCCACATAGTGATGGAGCCACTCAGATTTTTTTCAACACAAATACCAATATTTAAATAAATGACCCCTGGTTTTACACAAACTCACATTCATTAACTATGATTGGAAAAAAAAAAAGACAGCGAGTCGGTGCCTCCGTACACGGCCCCATGTTAAACTGTGGTAAACTTTTCCATGACAGACGTTTTTTTTTTTTTTTTTAAATATGCATTGATCTCAAATGAGTCCAATGCATATTTAAAAAAAGAAAATAAACCGCTGGGATGGGCTTCAGCCCCCGTACCTGGAAGTGTTTTGCGGCCACACGTTAACCTACGTAAACTTCTGTGTGACCGACGGTTTATTTTCTTTTTTAAAATAAGCATTGGACTTATTTGACAACAATGCATATTAAAAAAAAACAAAAAAAAATTGTCAGGGAAGGGTTTACCGAAGTTTAATGTACGGTTGCAACATGCTTCTTTTTTTTTTTTTTTAACTCATTGTTCTCAAATGAGCCAACTTGACATTATAAATACTTCTTAGGAATTTGAGATTGAGCAGAATAATTCCTACCTAAAATGAAGTGATCACTACACACGCGTGTGCGTATTTTGGTTGGGCACCATCCATTGTGTTTAATCTTTTAAGGTCTTTTCAGTTGGTATTATGGAATGACCTCTTTGAATATCTGTCTCGTCTGTTGTAACAACCAACAGCACAACAAGTCTCGGACATTGTGAATATTCTGCTCAATGTCCCCCACACTGTTGAATAGCTCTATTTGAACGGCAATATGGCGCCGTGAAAATTGTGATGTCACTCACGTGCACGAGCTCTCTATAGATACTATGCATTCACTTCCATAGATTATATAGTTAAAGATAACATTAAAAAAATGACATCACAAAGAAGTGTTAACCCTTTCAAAAAATTTGAATGATTGAAAAAAAAAGTCACCAATGGCATAAAATAAGAATTCAACATCATGAAATAGGTTACTGTGTCCTCTCTGAGACTCTGTGGCCATGCCCGTTGAATGTGCTGAAAGGATGCCCTGCTCAACTGCCAATCAAATTCCACTTCTAATCCACTTTTATTATGCCTAAACATCCTGCATCTGCATGTCAGAGCGGAGAAAATATATCCAGCCTGTAGATGGAATAAATCCCACTGGGTCATTGTAGAGCTTTTCCACACCATCAGGGGCTCCTAAGTGGGCAGCCTGTACAAAGTCACGGTTGACAACAAGGCGCTCTAAAGCAGCCACGCCAGTGGACTATCCAAATTGAAGAGCTATGCTTACAATCCTGAAATGCAAACTGTGTCACTCTCTATGCCTAAACTAATCGTTATATAGACACAGATTACCATTTGCACCCACATTCACACTATCGCTGAGTGGGAACTCAACCCACGCTGCCCGCACCAAAGTCAGGCGAGTGTATCGCTACACCAAATCTTCTAATGTAGAATTTATCCGTCCATCCATCCATCCATCCATCCATACATCCATTCATTCATTATCCAAGCCGCTTATCCTCACAAATGTCAGCCAGAGAATATCCCAGCTAGCTTCGGGCTAAAGGCAGACTACACCCCGAACTGGTTTTCAGTCAGTCACAGGGCAGATATCTACACCATCACTGAGCGGGAATCGATCTCACGCTGGCCGCAACAAAGTCAGGCCTCTGTACCGCTACACCATCAGTGACTCTATGTAGAATTTATTTAGAACCAAATTAAAACTCATCACCTACTGAGAAACATAAAGAGTCTATTGGGTCAACTGTGGCCATAAACACACACGTACACACACTCACACACGTACATGCAAACACGCCCACAAATCCCTGTTTTCCTTTGCAGACAAGGAAGAAAAATCATAGGTTATATGAAAACAACATCTTGAAAAATTACTGATGCTGCAGTTTCAGCCAATGTGATTACCGGTATGTAAAAAAAAATTGTGACATCAAAATCAGAATCAAATCAACTTTATTGGCCAAAAATGTTAAAAGACACAAAAGGAATTTGTCTCTGGTAGCTGAAGCCATTCTAGTATGACGACAAACAACCACCAGGACAAAATATACATTTAGGACATAAACAAATGTAAATATAGAGTCACTGAGCAATGGAAGTCCGGTGATGCTGATATAATGGCAATTGTGCAAATAATGCAGCGTCCTCCAACAATTTAAATTGTCCAATAGTGGAATGATCTGGTACAATGAAAATGGTGCCGAGAGTTCTGTGGTCAGTAATAATCGATACCAGTGTGTAAAAACTGCCGTGTGATATAGCAGTGAGGGTAGGAATAATGGAGAAGTGCCCTGATGCAAAATTGGCAACATTTTATTAGGAAATTGTGAGTTAACTGTTTAAGTATTTGATGGCTAGAGGGAAGGAGCTGTAGACTCTCAGTTGATTTTAGTTTGAGTTGTTCAATAGGACCAATGTGAGAGAAGGAGCTGGAAGAGGTGGTGTCCAAGTGGATTTTGCCTTTGCCCTTGTCTACAGGCAGCATGCACATCCTCAAGACTGGATAGGTGGGTACCAATTTTTTTCGTCAGTCTTGACTGTCCGTTGCCGTCTGATTTATTCCTTCTGTGTGGCGACATCAAACCAGACTGTGATGTATGAACACAGAAGCTATCCAGCTGCCTCAACAGTTCCTTCAGCAGGCCATGCTTCCTCAGAAGCCACAGGAAGTACATCCTCTACTGGGCCACTTTGAGGATGGAATTGAATCGACTTGCATACTAAATAGTTCAATTGATAGTGTTTTTTTTTTTTTTTTAATATGCAGTTGTATATATTCAAAGAAACTGCAACATTTTTGGATATGGAATAGACACTTTCTCAAGTGTGCAAGGCCCGCAGCAAATGCAGCTTGTATGAGAGGAATTATAGGTGAATTCAATCTTGCTGATCTCCTATTTAGCTAACATTAGTTAGCACGGTGGCTCAGCTGGTAAAGCGCTGGCCGCTGGCAGCTCTGAGGACCTGGGTTCAATCCTGGCCCCGTCTGTGTGGTGTTTGCATGTTCTCCCCGCGCCTGCCTGGCTTTTCTCCGGGTACTCCGGTTTGCTCCCACATCCCAAAAACATGCATCATTAATTGAACACTCTAAATTGCCCCTAGGTTTGATTGTGAATGCGGCTGGCAACCAGTTAAGAGTCTCCCCTGCTTCCTGCCCGTTGACAGCTGGGCTAGTCTTCAGCTCTCCCCACGACCCTCATGAGGATAAGCGGCAAAGAAAATGGATGAATGGATGGTTACCAAGTTTTGTGTTCCCCAGAACCACATTCGTCTGTCACTAAGTCGCCACCCACTTTTTAAAAAGTTATTAGAAACAATAGAAAGCCTCTATTGATAAAAAATACCCTTTGAAATCACATGATCAGCCATCCATCAATTTCTTAGCCGCTTATCCTCACAAGGGTCGTACTGGAGTCTATCTCAGATGTCAACGGGGAGGAGGTGGGGTACAGCCTGGACTAGTTGCCAGCCAATTGCATGGCACATTGAGACAAACAACCACACTCACAAAAACACCTAGAGGCCATTTAGAGTGTCCAATTCATGTTGCAGGTTTTTGGGATGTGGGAGGAAAGCGGAGTGCCCGGAGAAAACCTACGCAGGCACGGGGAGAACATGTAAAGTCAACACAGGCGGGTTTGGGATTGAACCCCGGCCCTCAGAACTGTGAGGCCAATGCTTTACCAGCTGTTCCACTGTGCCACCTCACATGATCATATTTTTAAATTAACTACTCATGCTTACATGTTTTAAGTGTCATGAAAATGGCTAAGCGATTCGGTTTTGGATAGGTGAATTACCCTTTACCCTCTTACCCTTTTTTGGATGTATTTTATCTTGTTCTTCAACCTCTTGTTCTCCACTGGATGTTAACAGATTCTTGTGGATAAAGGTGGCAGCATGTGAGACAATGCCATGCTGCCTTCTTACATCAGCATCACTGGTTTAGTGCAGGGGTGGGCAAACTATGGCCCATGGGCCACATCTAGCTTGTTGATGGCAATGCATTAACTACCCCAACCAAGTAACCAGACTACATTTAAATGTGGGTTTAAAGCATTTCCCAGCAAAGAATATCTCAATACTGATGATTTGAAGGTTGACTTTTTTAACTATTTAAAGTATCTCAAAACTTGGTGATATGTGAATGGTTGATAGAGAGGGATTGGGATGTGACTGTTGTATCTACTATGCACAGCGACGGTGCAATATCGTAAAAATGTAATATAATGCACAATTTCAGTATCGTCTCACAACTTTGATTTTCCCTTGTAAACGTGTATATTTTTCGTTATTTTAGTAATTTACACATAAATAATACAGTTTTACTAACGTTTTAAGTGTTCAATGTATTGCGGGTCATCCCGACATGCGCAGTCATAAATCCGGCAAGGATGTTAAGGACTTTCTCACTGAATGATCTATAATACATATCTTGAATATTATTTACAATGAAAAGTGGAGAACTTTCAACTTCATTGCAGTCCGGACTGTGAGCTGGTTTCACGCGTTGCACAGCTTCTCATCGCATTCCCTAACCCACAGCTTTGCTTGTCTAATCTTGTAATCTTGTCACCTTTTCTTGCTCTTCACTTTCAATGGTTGTCTGTGTGTGATTGTATGCCTCAAATATCAAACCACCACTTACTTTCATGTTTTCATACATGCATGCATACACACAAACACACACACACACACACACACACACACATAGAGCACAATCGCCATCTATTGATCTGTCAGTTAAGTGTTTTTAGAGAAGTGTCCTGGGACTAATGTGCTTGTTTATTACTGTACTGTGTTGCAATGTCAATTCTGCACTAAATTGGTGGTTTCAGACTAATATCTAAGTTATTGGTTCATGTTGAAGTAATTGTAACTTGTGTGGCTTACACTACCAAGTAATGGGTACAGTTAAGTTTTTCTGTAGTGGATAAGTGATATTCCTGCCACTTAGCATCTGCTGTTCTGAGAAATGCCACAACACCATTCCCATTAACAGTAAATCTAATTATTCACACCACAATGCTTTTTTTATTGATGTTCATTTTTCACGTTAGCATCTGCCTGTGATTTGGGCCGCCCGTCAAATTTCAAACAATGTGGCCCCTGAGCCCAAAAGTTTGTCCACCCATGGTCTAGTGGGACACCAGCACTATAAACATCTGGTTCATCCATTTTGCCAGCCGAGTTTGAAAAAAAATTGAAACACTTGCTTAGTGCAACCACATCATAAATGGCGTACATTTCACTAAAGCTATGTGTGGGTTGGAACGAAATGAATGTTTCTGTTCTAAAAGGCTTTTGTTCATGCTTAATTATCATATACAGTGGAACCTCTAACCTCTAAACTCACTAAAATATGTCAGGGAAGAAACAATTTGGCCATGGAGGAAAAGAATGACATTGAACTACAGGTTAGAAGCTGTAATACCCAGAAACTATAAGGTCTGAATGAGGAGACAGAGGTAAGTTGTGCAGTGTGAAGGCCAGGCATGGTGAAGGATTTCTCCTGAAGTCAGCAATCACCTCTGCATGGTTGGGTATTTTCAACTCTGGATCACCTGCCACTTTTCCTCCCGTCGAGAAGCAGACTCTCTAACAGTCAGCTCCGCTGAGGCCGATAACTGTGCTGTCATCTGCAAACTACAGGAGCATGAGAGCTAGATGTGCTGAGATGCAGTTGCTTGTGTAGCGAGACAAAATGAATGGACAATTCCTTGGGGCTCTTTGGTGCTGATTATGTGTGTGGAATAGTAGCATCACCTGCTATACCTGCCTGCCAGGAACCTGTTGATCCACGAGTGCCAAATAGCAGAAGAAACCCAGAAGTGAAGGAACTTGGGCAAGTGAATGAATGAATCATGAATAGGATCATAGCATTAGTCCCCTGCCTGTTAGGGTGTTCCATCGTGAAGCGTAGCCCCATGTAGATTACAGCACCCACTAGTCCGGCCTGTAGGCAAACTGCAGGTTTGCGATGACACACTTCGCATGGTCCATCATGGGGTGTTCAACGGACTTAATGACCACACATAACACCGGCAGGGCTGTAGTCATTTGGTTTCAAAATGGCAAATTTAATGCGGAATGGTATGATGATGTGAGTTATTGTTTGAAACGGCACATTTTTATTACTCACACTGTACATATTTCCCACATTGGGCACATTCACATCTCATTCAGGATCCCCTGGAGGAGGCATAATTTGGCGGACACCAAGCCAGGTTACTGGCACATCTGTGCCTGTTTCGGTCTGGTCGCCCCCTTTCTCTGCCCTGCCAGTCCACCAGTTTTAATGCGTCATACATCTGTCAGTGGGAGGAGGGTGGTGTTAGGCTGGGAAGACACTCGGCCGGGTGTTCCAGCACTCTGGTCTCCTCTCAGGTCCACAATGCCTTTCCTCGTCATACGTTGGCACATCTTTTGGGAATCATTTAGTTTACCTGGGTGGGGGTGATGGTTGTGGTTATTATTATGCTGTTAATACATGACACCCCACCAATCACTGTAGAGGGATGATGGTTGCCAGTCCAACACCTGGTAACCATAGAAATAGTTCTCTTGGCTTGACTTAAAAAAAAACAATAAGAAGAATAATTTTAAAAAATAATGAAGAAACATTGCCCTTAGTCCTGTAGGTCATAGTGTAGCAGTGTATCCTATCTTTTTTCCCTGCTTGGCTTATAGAATCTGTATCTCTCTGTCAGAACAGTTTTACGGTGTTTACGGAGGAATTTTCAAGATGCCACTGTGGTTCTTTGTATTGTAATGGATATTTATTGATAATTTCAGTCGAACAGAACAGATTTTTAAAGGGGTGTTACAGAAGTATGAAAAGGGAGGGACATCTATCCATTTTCTTTGCCGCTTATCCTCACAAGGTTCACGGGAGTGATGGAGCCTATCCCAGCTATCAACGGGCAGGAGGCAGGGTCCACCCTGAACTGGTTGCAAACCAATCGCAGGGTACATGGAGACAGACAACAGTCGCACTCATAATCAGACCAAGGGGCAATTTAGTGTCCAATAATTTTGCATGATTTTAGGGATGTTGGAGTACCTGGAGAAAACGCACACAGGCACGGGGAGAACATGCAAACTCCACACTAGCGGGTTCTCAGAACTGTGAGGCCAAAGCTTCCCAGCTGCACCACTGTTCTGCGCAAGGGAGGGACAGTGAAAAGATAATTTAATTGTACAAGAAGACAAGAAAAAAAAGAATGCTAGCTGTAAGAAAGTTGAGGAAAGAAAACCATTTTATGCCAAGTAAAATGACAATAGATTTGAGTGTTGTATGGGGGCTACACCTACAAGGAAGGACAGGAGAATATAGGACAGGAGTGGGCAGGACAAGGACAAGAGAAGAAGCCTGTAGGACAGAGCTAGTGGTCCCGGCTGTTCAACTGAAGTGCGGTGGATGTGGCTGTGTAAATGCTTAACATCTATGGAAACAGAGTGCAAGTGAGGGGATTCCCAGGAAGTTTGCATAGTTATGACTTATTTATCACAACTAGTGAATGGCACCACATCAAGCGAATAAGTCCCAGAGGTGAATATCTGGGGAAACATGCAAGTGAAATTAAACTGAAAAGCCAAGACCCCACCCAACCGCCAACCTCTCCACCCTGGCATCAAATCGCAGAGCCCCCTGATGTAGCCTGTCCCTGCCCAGTAAGAGGGTGAGATAGTGTCCCCTATTTGGTTGAAAGGAGGGTGAATAGGGGTGCCCAAAAGGGGAACGATAAGGGGGGCACCTCGGAGAGCAACCAAGGAGCATGAGAAAGGAGCCCCCACCCCGAGCATTCATCCATTCAGAGGGGCCAAGCTGCAGGAGGACCGCCACAAGTGGAAATCCCATCCACGAGGGGCCCTGGAGTGGTGTAGTGCATCGAAATCTGGAGTGTTTCCTTTGAGGGCTGCCGCGCGCTGCTGCCCCACAGCCAAACTCCCCACCCCTGACCCAAATCCATTCGCAACCCAGAGATCAGTGCATGTAGTGCATTTAAAAAAGGGGACGAGTGTGTGTCATGCATTCTAAAAACCTGGGAGGCCGGCAAGGCGGAGGAGCAACCAGGACTTGTTGTAGCTAAACGTGCAGAATGTCTTGGATTGGCAGATATGTTTTTACATACATGAATGAAGGATTTCAATTGTCTTTTGACATGTTTTATTGAAAGCAATGAGACGAACATACGATGTCAACAGGCGTCTGATATATGTGGAATATTGTGATGGGTTTAGTTTCCATGGTCATTGTGTATAAAGAAGCCCTGTTGATGCTCATTAGCCATAATCTTGCTGTCCAGTAGTTCTTACATGACATTCCGTCACACAGTGTAGTACCTGAGTGTTACTCCCATGCTGATCCGCATATACGTAATAACGCTAAAAGAGTATATTGTCTGCGTGATTGTGAGTGTGAGGAAAGGGCTTGTGGATTTGGTAGTGGGCCAACTTTTTTTTTTTTTATCTCTGCCAAGCCTCTCACACCTTCCAGCCTTTGTTTGGCCCAGAGAGCCCAAAAGCATCAGTATGTGGCATATGAGGTGTTAGTCAACAAAAACAAACAACACCCACCATGCTGCCACCCTACCCTCAACAAACATAACGTCCTGCCTTTCCACATGAACGATACCAGCTTCTGCTTGAAATCATCGCATGAGACAACATGGCGTTTGCCTCATCTAGACTGGACTCTTCCCAGAATAAAAAGCGGAGATGCACGGAGACACAGACAAGGTTAATAAAGGCATGTCTGAATAAGTAACATTTTGGCCACACACAGGCTGCGAGTCACATTTTTCATAAGCAAAAAGTAATAGAGGTGCAAAAGCAGAGTGACCCCTCAATTCTTATAATAGATTGGGGCCAGACAAGCCTCCCATACGAATGACAACAGCCGCCGCACCCGCTGCAGAGGACGGGCAGGTCAGTGAAATGACAGGAAATTCATGAAAACACAGTACTAAACACATCAGACTTACATCAAGCATGAGGATTTAAAATGAAAAGTGATATTAAGTCTTAAATGAAGAGTAAACCCTCTGCACCGACCGGCATATTTCAAATGCTGCTATTCATAATAATCTCTGCTCTTCATGTGTAGGAGGACATAAGAATGGGTAACATCTGTAATCTCTTATTATCCCATCACAACAGCAACGTGAAAGAGAAGATGTACTTTGACTCTGAATGAGGACGAATTACTAAACGATTCGAATGTGTTGGACAGAGTAAGCTAAGGCGATTGCTTTTCTATATTGTGTGTGCACGTATGTGTGTGTGTGCACGTATGTGTGCATGAGCATCAAGATAAGGAGCTTACACATACTCAAGTGTACAGTCTGTGTGTATCACAACTCAGTCACACAGACTTGTTCATTTAAATTTAACACACATTTTAAAAAAGCGGTAACACATGTAAACACAGAATACCGGTATAACAATTATCACAGGCATATACTTTATCCTTGCTAGAAAAATAAAAACATTATTGCAGTTTTATTGCGACAGTCTTCTGTGTTTCATGATCAAATCTAAATGTGTTTATATACTGTAGTGTGGCCAAGGCGCACACACCAAAAATAGCAGCACAATGTTCATTTTAATTCATTCTATTGTATTCAATTTGGTTTTAACACACTCATTCATTCTTTTTCCATGACGCTTACCCTCACTTGGGTCGCGAGCTTGCTATAGCCGACCCTAGCTATCTTTGGGTGAGAGGCGGGGTACACCCTGAACTGGTCGCCAGCCAATTGAAAAATCTATTCGCACTCACATTCACATCTGCAGCCAATTTAGAATCTTCAATCAACCTACTGTCCATGTTTTTGTGATGTGGGAGTAAACCGGAGTACCCAAAGAAAACTTACACATGCATGCTGAGAGCATGCAAACTCCATATGAGTGAGGCCAGATTTGAACTCCGGTCCTCGGAACTGTGAGGCAGATGTGGTAACCAGTTGTCCATTGTGCTATCATGGTTATTTTTGTTTTTGAAAATGTACAATACTGCAAAGTGTTGTTGTTTTTTTTCTTGGGAGGAAGGGCACCCAGTGTAAAAATTCTTCCAAACAAAACATGACTAGCTGTGGCAAACCCCTTGATGGATAAGCCAAAAGTCGAAACAAAAAAAAACAAAACACAACAACATTTGACATACATACTGCAATTATGCTCTTTCTTTCATAGCAAATACAGCATAACCTGAAGTTACCTCACAATCATTAAGTTCCATAAACTGCACCAAGATACTTAATCGTGATGCCTCATCTATTTGACACCATATAGCTAGAAACTGATTTCTATCTCAGGTCCCAGTTTTGCCTTCCATCCATTATTCGGATACACTCTTGATTTTCAGCCTTAGATTTCAGAGGCCTGTGACTGCTGGGGCTCCAGCAGTGCATTTTAAGAAGGCGTTGATGGATGGGAGAGAATTGAGCAATGGCTTCTCCCAAAACTGATTCTCCCCAGCCTGTCTAGGATTTTAGGTTGTTTTTGAGCTACAAAGTGTTCCCAAGAATGTTCCAATAATATCACAAAAAAGTCTTAAAACTGCCATGAAGAATACACTCAACAGCAGAATGACTGGACTGTTTCGCTTTCATATCTCACAGCATAATGGCAAATCTGATCCAGAAATATGATTGTACACATCTGAAGGTTATTGGCACGATGCTCAGGGGCCCTCTGTGTTATGATATAATGGGATTGTGCACTGTGAAATGCTGAGCCACTTAAGTCGAACACAAAACTGATGTATTGTGGATATACAAAGTCTACACACCCCTGTTCAAATGCCAGGTTTTTGTGACATAAAACAATCAGACCGAGGTCAATCATTGTAAAACTTTTTTTTCCACCCTGCAGTAGATGTAAGGCCATATATTGTAAGTGAATACAATGGTATATCATAACAGTTGTGAACTAAAGAAGTGTTACCATGTTATGAAGATGCAGTGTCATCAGTTTGGTGGTGGGTTGGGGGGTCACTTTACCTGCCTTAGGCCATCCTTGCTGCTCTGCATGATCCTCAGGGCATAGTTGGAGCGTTGGCCTTTGCTGTTGAATTCAATATGGCCTGTTAGACCCTCCAGCTCTACCTGTCCAACAAAGAGAGAGCAGCACATTAAAGGCCTCTCCACCAAAGCCGGTCCACTTTTCTCTCATCAGTGATGATTATAGAGAACACTGGAGGGGACAGGCCGATGACTCGCTCTTACATCTTCTTTTTTCCCCATTGTATAAACGTCAAATTTAGAATAATAAGGTGATGGAGACATAATGTGACACTTTAACAGGCAAATACAAAATTGGCTATATTTCTCGTCTTTCAGTAAATGACAATATACGTCATATTAAAGGTTTTTAATAGCAAAGATACCTGCAGCCATTACTTTAAATAGAAAAAGCCTTTTTTTTTTTATATCACTGACTTTCAGTATGAAGACTGGTGTGAAAAGATTTTTTTTTTTGTTAGAAAAGGTATACATGTATACCTGGAAAAACTACTTCATACATTCATTTTTGTAAGCTTGATTAGTGTAATAGTAACTTTACAACTCTACCTTGTACTACCCAAAGAGCCAAATCTGCGCTGCTACTTTTATTAATTTAACTGTATTTTAACTAGTGATTTTATCTATTGTTCTTTTCCCTGTTTGTGTTAATCTTGAATCAACTTTCCATTTAGGTTTTGATGTCTTTGTAAAACACTTTGAATCACCTTGTTGTTCAATTGTCATATGAAGAGTTTGTTTTCAAAACGAGACATAGGCATTTTTTTCAGATTTACGAAACTCGCGCCAAAATTATCCATTCGGAGCTGGATAATTTTGGCGCGAGTTTCGTAAATCTGAAAAAAAAATGTCCATGTCTCGTTTTGAAAACAAACTCTTCATATACAAATAAACTTGCCTTGCCTTACAGTTTCAGTGTAGTAGAAGTTGATTTTTTCAATCCATCTATCCATTTTTTGAGCCACTTGTCCTCACGAGGGTTGCAGGAGTATTTGTGGTTTTTTTTTTGTCTATATTTTTTCAGGCGACACGGTGGAACAGCTGTAGAGCGTTGGCCTCACAGTTCTGAGGACCAGGTTTCAAGTCTCAGTTTGCCTGTGTGGAGTTTGCATGATCTCCCTGTGCCTGCGTGGGTTTCCTCCGGACACTCTGGTTTCCTCCCACATCCCAAAAAACATACAACATTAATTGGACACTCTAAATTGCTCCTAGGTGTGATTGCGAGTCTGTTAAACACCGAAACACACTTTATAAACTTTTCTCAGACAGGCATGATAATTTTCTCGTTTTACTTGTTTAAACACTTCAAAGTTCAAACCCACACGGCAGGGAGATTGGCAGAAGGTATCTGAAAATGGGCCCACTAGGGTTTATTGATCATGTAACTCGTGAATGTAGAAGCTGCTACCATGAAGTCTACAAAACCATTTTGCCTGACAATTTAGAGAAAAATGCATTCAAACTAATTGGGAGAAGCTTGACCATTCAATAAGACAATGACCAAAAACGCATTTCCAGAACAACAGAACTTCATCAGGCAGAAAATGTGATCGGTCAATTGGCTGAGTCACGCACCGCACCTTAACCCAAAAGATCATACATTTGACCTTTTGAAGGGGAGACTCAAGGGAGAAACCCCAGAAACAAACAAGAACTGAAAGAGGCCGTAGTAAAGGCACGGAAATTTAATTTTAAATGAAGAATGCAACAATCCGGTGAAGTCAATGGGTTGTAAGCTTCATACAGTTATTGCAAGTAAGGGTTATGTCACCAAATAATAAGTGTTATTCACTTTAAGTTCATTTTACAATGTCTGTTCCCATACGACAGAGAGAGAGAGAGAGGAGAGAGAGAGAGAGAGAGAGAGAGAGAGAACTAGAAGAGAACTATATATAGATATTCTATAAAGGACATTCAAGTAACAGTAATATATCTTTTGAGACTAATAAAAAAGAAACCCATGGCTATTGTAGCAACTAGTTTACATTAAAGTGTTGATAAATTGTTGCCCATTTGGAATGGCCCCCATCTGAAACCTTCTCAAGGACATCTGGGTAGCTTTGAGGCCCATTCCTGATTTATCTGGAAATACAAATAGCTCCCACCAACAAAATAATAAACATTTCCGTAACGGCAGGTTGAATTATTGCTGTTATCATTTATTACATCAGGGATAAACTTACCATCCTCAGGTAATTCATTAGGCTGGTGCCGTGCTCCCAGATTTTGGAGGACTTGCAGGAGAGCTGAGTTGCGCCTACATTTTGGCTACGGTTCAGTTCCTGGACCGCTGCCACCACCGCGTATACTGCATCAAAGAGAAGAGCTGAGGAGAGCTGCACAAGAGCAAGAGAGAGAGAAAGAAAGAGGAAGGTGGATGTATTATGCATGCATACACCAAGTGCACAAACTCCAAGTGCACAAACTCTGAGTGAAACATGTCAGTTGTTGCTGTTCGGTGAGGGTTAGTGTGGGTGAGATGATTGCACTAGATCATTTTACACCCTGGTTTGAATTTACGAACATCCCAAAATAGGCGAATTGGTGAAAAGGCCCAGAAAGCGGGAAAATGCAGAGTTGCAACGAGTTTCTTCATTTGTCAGGTGATATGACGCGACTCCTCCTTGTGGCTGGCTCAAAGTCAGCCTTCAGATGATACAGAAGCTCTAAAATTGCAATGCTGAATACATACATGACATGACATAATAATTTTTGTTTGACATTTCAAAAATGTTGACTGTGCTGCTCTCCGTGTTGGTTTACACCTGCCTTTCACATAGGCTATTTTAAGAGAAGATCGTCCATTTAATCGCAGATTTGAAAAAAACAGACATCGGTTGCTAAGTTCATTTATTTGCACATAACCCCCTCCTCCCATAACATTTGTTTGATGTTATTCTGGTTGTTTCCAGTTAGTAGGATTGACTACAGTAATGCTATCATTTCTGGTCTCCCTAATTCACAAGTCATTAGCCGGCAGCCTCTGTCGCTAATGGGCCCCCATGAAATGCACTTCTTCACTCCACTCTGTGCTCAGCCATGTCTCAATAGGTATGCTATGTATTTAATCATCTTTCTTTATTGTAACTACTCTTGTTCACAGGTGTTGGGTGTCACAGAGGCTCAGAGACTGCAGGTGGGTGGGAGGACTAGTGTTTGTGTCTTTTATCGTTTGCTTTGTAAAGCACTTTGTGTTGCTTTTTAAGTATGTATTTTGCCTTACAAATAAAGGTTTGATTGATTGAGTGACTGGGTGGATCAACTTACACATCTGTTTGCACGTGCAATCAAGTTGGCGACCGTTTTTGCTCATTCAAACCTTCAATAATCAGGCCCACTATGATGTGCTGACAATGTTTATTTCGCTCAAAGACATTCTGTCCTTTTCCTCTCTCAGTGTCATCCTTGCTTCCTCTCATGTCTGATGTCCAAACTGCTTTATCTTCATAGCAACTGCATCTTGTGAGCCCATAGCGGAAGCCCTCAAAGAACCATGCTGTTGATATTGTTACGGATAATGATACAGGCTATTGAGCTATTTCACGGCAACAAAGCTACCAAAAGGTCATTAAACTGCAAGACCCTGATGCGTTTTATAACTTCCTAATTGGGGCATTGCAGATTAAGAGCAACATGGTGCCCACAAACAACCTGGAGGGATAGGAGAAGTATGCCTGAATGTTTTTTTTTTTTTATGTTTGACACTTACTAGTGTCGTGGCAACAGATGAAGTCGTGTCATGACGATAGCATTTCAAATGTAAACTTCAACAGGATTTTTAATTATTGTCAATGCTTTTCGATTAGAATGTACTGTAGGTCTTGGTTCCTTTTCTTAGGACTGCTTAAGTAGTGTATAGTGAACGTAGACTGTAGAGTGTACACCATACAGTCGCTTCCAAAAAAATTGAAACGGCAAGGTGAATTCCTTTGTTTTTTGTTGTATACTGAAAAAAATTGGGTTTCAGATCAAAATTGAAACGAAAGTTCAGAAGTTCAGCTTTTAGTTGGGGGTGTTTAAATCTAGATGTGTTCAACAACTCAGGACAGAGCAGCCTGTTTTTAAACCCTTCCACATAAGGCTTTTGGAGGGGACTGTATTGTGATTACTGACTGAATTGGAGCATTTCTCTCCCTTTCAACCAAAGTAACAAAGGTAAGATTCGTGGAATACCTCTGAAATTTTAGCGTATGTGATTGCCTTGTGGTACAGGGGTAGGTTGACCCTTACATAAATTTGTCATATTTTGAAATCTGAGCGCATTAACAAGTAGTATATTGAGGTAAGAGTTTAATTTGTTTTGTGAGCGCATTCATAACTCAAAACACAATCTCACATTATCTTTCCTTTTTTACATGAACCTATATAAACCAGTGTCATAAAGGTTTTGTTTTTTTTTTCTGTTAAGCTCTTTGGTCAAGCAGAATGGACACTCTGTATCCCTTTTCTGCTGGAACACTTTAACTCTGTGACAGTGGAGATTTTAAGATGCCACTGTGTTTTTTTAGTATCATATGTGATGTTTACTGAGAATCATAAAAGCCCAATCAAACAGAACAAAGTTACTGGAGGGGAGAGAGAAACGAAGACGTAACATAGAAACACTAATTGTAAACAGGCTGAGAAAAGGAAATAATGTTCAACAGTGAAACTTTAGATATTAGTCTTGCTTGGGACTGTACTGCTACACCCTGTGAGGGAAGGACAGGACAGGAGAGGACAAGATTGATTGGCTGGCAAGCAAATTCGCAAGCATTTCGCCTTTTCATGAGTTAAAGTGTTAGTGTCCTGTAATGACTGTGCTTTCACCGTGAAGGCTGACGACCCCACACACTCAATCACCGGAGTGCACCCCAGTCACGGGGGACCCAAAGGCAGTCTACTGGCCCCAGCGGGTTGGCCTGGCAACTGACAACTGACCACCCAGTGGAGGCCACAGAACCAGATGCCATACCTCCCAGCCAATCCCTAATCCTCAACCGCCACCCCAACAAATACTACTACTCTCAACCTCCAGCTCCAGGAGTCTCAGACACCCCACTCCCCAACCCGCAGGGCCCACAATGCAATATGTCGGAAAGGAGGGCTGATAGCGGCACTCGACAAGGGAACACGTGTGTATTATGTGTGTGTGTAACGTGTCTTTTCTATCGAACGGTAGTAACAGTGTTGACATGGCATGGAACTGTCCCGAAACTTCTGTTCTTACATGGGCAAAAGTTTCCACGGAAACATGTACCCATTGGCCATCAAAAGGTCATGAGGGAATATTGCAACGGCGAAAGACTAAAGCGGCATAGGATTGCAGATAAATATTATATATGTACTACTACTGATAGTCAATATTAATAGTTTGATAAAAACACAAGTGTTCATTTTTTTTCAAAATGTTAATATTCCAATTCCAGTTTATATTAATTATTTTTTCGAATGTACCCATCTCCCCCTGCATCTGCAATAGTCACATTCACAAATGCACGCATATATGTCAAGCACGTATGTCTGTGTCTTGTTATAATTTCACCATAAAAGACAAATGCAATAACTTTGAAGTTTGTGCATGCCATCACGGCAGAGATCATTGTCCCTTGAAGACGTCAGTTAAGCAACCATCAAAGGATACACTTGTTCTTTGGTTTTTGAGACACTGATTCAAAAAGACACAACCTCAAGAAGAACGATCCAACCATAGATGAGTCTAATAATCATCAAAATTCAATTTTTTTGTTGTTGTTTTCTTTGTCATATGTCCATTGAGAAATTGATAAAACACCTTAACAGTTTGTGATTTTTCAGGGTTTGGGCGAGGTCCAATGTCCTGTATCCCAGTAGAATAGATTTGCCTGCTGGCTGGAACAAAGTACACAATGCGTCAGTAGGAAAACAAGAGCATGCAGTTGTTGGATCTACCGTGTGAGCTCTGCAGGTGTACTTTGTACATCAAAATTCATTTGCATCAAAAATGGCAGATGACATCTATGAGAGGCCGCATGGATGACTTAATCATTTACTTTGCAAAAGTGCCATCGGCCTTTTATTCTCCCAACTTTAGGCTAATTAGTCATGAAGGCGAGATCCTGGGAGCTGAGAAGTATTCAAAGAACCTGCTGCGAGAGCAACAGTACAGTTTTATGTCACGCTGCGTTCTAATGCTTATTGGCCACTTTCAGCAGCAGCTTGTGCGCACCAGAGGGGAGCAAATTGTTGAGCGTCATCTCATCGCCTTCATTCATTCACTTCAGTTACTCATGTTCATTAAAGGACTGTTCTCTTGGCTTCCAACTAAATTCTTGAAAGTACAAACGGCACAGCGGAAATAATCCGATTTGGGCTTTCCAACACTACAAGAACTCTGAACTCAACACTGATATGTAAAGAGTAAAGAGTATCTGAAAAGACAACACATTTGAGTGACTCAAGACTCCCATCCAGGAGAATAAATTGAGTACAAAGTTTAAAGTACTAAGAAAGAGTGTGAAGAGAGCCTTTCCAAAAAAAAAAAAAAAAAAACTGAATATTGTATCATGGAAAACTTAATTTCTTTCCCTAACTCTACTTATAAAGTTAAACTTACAAATTCAGGGCCTAAGCTGTCAAATGGAGATGCAGTACATGTTGAGCTGTGAACTGGAATTAATTCCTCCAAAGTGAATGAAGACCCCACAACAGATTTATGCTGCCAGAAAATCAACTGGTCCACTACAATTACAGCAGTTAACTGGATAAATGTCATACTTGTATAATTTGGTGTTTGTTTTTGATTTGCCGCTGTTGTTTTGGATGGCGTATTTGAGTTGTAGATGCATTCAACCTTTAAAGGTCTGTTTGGCCTTTGTAAAGAAAAAAATCTACGTCCATTTATGTGTTACTATTTTGCATTCATGTGTCTGTGTGTGGACTAACCGGGGTGCCAGCGAAGGGAGCATGTTCACAGTTCTCTTGCCAGGAGCGGTTGAGGCTCAGCGCAAAATCCTCAAAGAATGGATGCGTTTGGTTGAAAACGGAAAATCCGACGATGTTGACCCGCTGGTCTGCCACGTCTTCCAATCGCAGCATGGAGAACTCCTGCAGAACAAAATGGGAGTGATGTAAATGAGTGTTAAACAGCTGTGGCCAATTAAACAATATTACTAACTTCTATAGCATCATGTCATTCTTTGATCAGTGATTGTCCATCCTGTATTTTATTATATTAACTTGTCTCAAACGTGTGCTAGTTCCCATTTTTAAGAACAAAGGGTACTTGCAGAGCTGTGGCAACTATAGAGGAATAAAGTTGATGAGCCACAGAATGAAGTTATGGGAAAGAGTAGTGGAGGCTAGACTCTGGTCAGAAGTCAGTACCTGCGAGCAACAGTATGGTTTCATGGCTAGAAAGAGGACCACAGATACAATTATTTGCCTTGAGGTTGCTAATTGAAAAATACAGAGAAGGTCAGAAGGAGCTATATTGTGTCTTTGTGGATCTAGAGAAACCATATGACAGAGTACCAAGAGAGGAACTGTAGTACTGCATGCAGACGTCTGGTGTGGTGGAGAAATATTTTAGAATAGTACAGGACATGTATGAGGGTAGCAGAACAGTGGTGAGGTGTGCCGTAGGTGTGATGGAAAAATTTAAGGTGGAGGTGGGACTGCATAAGGGATCCGCGCTGAGGCCCTTCCGGTTCAGTGTGGAAATGGATAGGCTGACAGATGAGGTTAGACTGGAATCCCCTCGAACCGTGATGTTCGCAGATGATATTGTGGTATGCAGTGAAAGCAAGGAGAAGGTGGAGGAACAATTAGAAAGATGGAGGCATGCATTGGAAAGTAGAGGAATGAAGATTAGCCAAAATAAAACGGAATACATGTGCGTGAATGAGAGGGACGGAGGGGTAAGAGTGAGGCTCCAGGGAGAAGAGATAGTGACGGTGAGGATTTCAAATACTTAGGGTCAACCCTCCAGAGCAATGGTGAGTGTAGGAAGGAAGTGAAGAAATGGGTCCAAGCAGCTTGGAACAGCTGGTGGAAAGTGTCTGGTGTGTGATGTGACAGAAGAGTCTCTGCTAGGATGAAGGGCAAAGTTTACAAAACAGTGGTGAGGCCGGCCATGATGTACGGATTAGAGACGGTGGCACTGAAGAAACAACAGGAAGCTGATTCTATTTCACATTATGATTCAAATTTAGTGATATCTATAATAAGGGGTATTAGGCCACATAAAATTTGTGAAAAATCCATTTACTTGAACATATTATTTGCATTTGTGCCGAGCCTGTTTTAAACTATATGTAAATAAAAAATGTAATTGTCTTCAACTATTGCAGTTGAGTTAGCAAAGAATGCAAAAAAGAGAACTATATATCTCTTAACATATATGGCTCATCATATGAATGCCAAATTTTAATGCTCCGAGGCTAGAAGACAGAACGAGGCAAACCAATCAAGGACAGTGAGCTAATAAAGATATTGAAAACCAGACATATAAACTGTCAGGATGCGGCGGGAGAGTAAAAATGAAATTTTATTCGTCTCTTTTGCTTTTAGAGAAAGTCCTGGCTCCCCTTCCGCCAAGGGAGGCGTTGACAAGGGACAGGCAGAGATAGAAATGAGAACTTGAAGGGAGTACAGGAGGGACGTGGGAATGAACATTTCCTGAAGCCTAACAGAGGTGTCAACCCCCCCACAAGCCTTCAGGTGGCAGGCCCTGTGTGCCATCTAGGATTTGACAGACTGACAGTCACCCAGTGAGGCCACAGATTGTGAAGATAATCACGGATGGATGGAAAGCTTGTGAGTAAAATAAATACACATGTACGCAGTAAACCTGATCAACATGATCACTTGTGGACAATTACCCATTATTGTTGGTTTGTGAAGAGCATAAGAAAAAAAAATGACTTGAGCAGTTATGAGGGGTGAGCCCAGTGTTCCCTCCTTTTGTGAAGACTCCAGCATATTTAAACCTTTTACCTAATTAGTTGGCGCATCATGTCTGAATCTTAATGACAAAATTCAGGCCAATGCCAAAAGGTATGAAGGTGTACAATTTGGTCTTAATCCAAAATTAAATTGTCCGGCCTCTCCTGAGGTCTCCTGGGTACTGTTACAGTCAAAAACCACAACTTGATGGATTAATATTTGCTTTTTCCACCAACATTTTTGTGCCTGTGCTTTCAAAGTATTCAAAGCGTCAGGAGACACTCGTTTTGAAGTGTAGAAAAAAAAAACCTCCAAATACTAACAAATAACCCTTTAGGATACATTTTTTTTTCACCTTGCAAAGAGACAAAATATATTTGACACATTGTGTTCTTTATGAGAGAGCAGGCATGAAGCAATGAATCCACACAAAAACTAACCCATCAAAGCAGTCTAGATAGACCGTGTTATTCCAACAAAGTACAAAGTTGTCTGCTGATTGGAGCAAATTTTTTGTCCAATGTATTCTTTAATTTTTCTTCCTGAGTTAGGTGAGGAATAGCACCAAGCACCGTATGGTGCACTGTCTTTGAAAAAACAACATCCCGGGCACATTATTAGACATATAGCTAGTTAGCTAGCTAGCTAGAATGACGTTGGTCTAGGCCAGGGGGTGTCAAACTCATTTTTTTCACAGGCCATGTTGTAGTTACACATCCCCTAAAGGGCCGTTATGAATGCAAAACCATAAAAATCTTTTAATTGCCTCAGCGTGTTACACATGAAATTTATGAACTAGATTTGGAATAAGAAATCAAGGGTAATGGGTTTTTCAACCATTGATCATATTTGGTTACACAAAAATACTTATAACAAATCAAAGTTATTATTTATGATATATGACAATTTGAAATTTTGGTGTAGAATTTCACAGGAATCATGGAATTTTACAGATGATTTGACTTCGTGGGCCACATAAAATCAAGCGGTGGCCATGAGTTTGACATTTGTGGTCTACGCTAACCTTCTTTTTTCTTCTTCCTGAGTTCAGCGAGACACAGCAACAAGGAGCATATCATGCACTTCCTCCATTTAAGAAGCTAACGTCCGTGACAGCGGCAGGTGGTTAGTTTCTCCTTTTTATTTTTAATCTTTTTTTTCCCCCATCTAAGTTCAGCGACAAATGGCATCAAGTAGCATGCACATTCTTCGCATACTGTCAAGCAATGTGACCGTGTAACTTTAATAGACTCCTACATTTCAATCATGTGATGTCAGCAACTCAATTTTTTTTGTTCCTCCTCATATTTTAGCACATTTTGAAATAGAAGCCCTTTACTATCAACCTCAGAGCAAAATCCAAAGTCACGAGGCACACCTTATAACCGCAGGCCCAGGAACACATGGTGACATTAACACCAGCCGGTTTGCCTGGTTCGCAAATAAAATGTGAATGTTCCGTGGGTACTCACAAAAGCCTTACAAAGTACTTTAAAAGCCACAATGATATGACAACAATAAGGAAGCTGATGTTTTCGGCGGCAGACAGAATATAAGTGCCGAGGCAACAAACAGTGACTTGTCCTTGACCGTCGTCCTACCCAATTGGCAACAAAAGGAAAATCAACGATTGCATTTTTTCCTACTTCAACTCAGATTGGCTTGTGCCACAAGATATTGGAGCATGAGCCATGTGTTTTGTTTGCATTTCCAAATCAAGAATCATTTTCCATGATAAAGTATATCAACAAGTGCAGCTGGCAACACAAAAACATGAGGTATCATTATTTTTAGCTACTGTCGTGATTTTAAGAACATGTTTCAAGATACTTCAAGGGGGATTTAAACTTGAGACAAGGGTCATTTAAACTTCTAGCGTAGTTAAAGGATGAGGTCGTGAGGGAAAGGCCGGCTTGTAAATATAAGTGACACGCTGTTGTCTGAAAACAGAATTAATTTCTGTGTATATTTCACTTTTGTTTAAGTGCTACTATTAATGAGTGAGGCACATTAATGAATGGGAAGATGTATTATGTAGGACTAGATGTTATTATCCTTATATTTTGGCTCCGATGAGGCTCTGTGGGATGTTCAAATAAGTGATGGCAACCTATGGGTTATCAATTGGGCTTCCTTCCATCATCAAGTTTTCGCTGATAGGCCTGCGACACCCTGGAGAGGGTTCAGCAGTGAATCCCAGCGTCCCAGGTTCACCCCCTCGGGGGCATCAATTCTTCTGAAGGCCCAATTGGGGTCTTTCCTCTTTATTCACAGCCCCTGGCTGGCCTTTTCCACCGCCTTGGTGAGATCTATGATTGCCTGCTGATGGGCCTTCCCTTGGACTCCCATCTCTCTGAGTAGCCTGGATGTTGAGGAGGCTATAAACCCTCTGCAGCCAACTTCCACCGCTCTGCTCTGCAGCCTTGCCGTTGCACTTCGGCCGCAAGACCTGCATACCTCAGCCGCTTCCGCTCATACGCCTTCTCGACTGCCCCCTCCCAGGGCACTGCGAGCTCCATGATGTAGACGAGCTTGAGAGAGGCAGACCAAAGCACTAGATTTGGTCGTAGGTTTGTGGTTGCAATCTCAACTGGAAAACAGAGGTTCTTGTCCAGGTCTGACAGCAGTTTCCAGTCTCGTTCAGTCGGTGTGGCCGGTTTGACTCTCCCCCTCCCGAACAAACAGCCTTGGTTGCCAGTTGGCTGACAATGGAGGGAAGGCGTTCACCCTCATCCGCTGGGTCTCCAGAACACCAGCAAGACATTTCAGCACTTACTGCAGGGTGTAATGGCCTTGAGTAAGGCTGGTCTAGCAACCAACCAGGATGTGCTTCAGTGTTGCGGGACTTGTGCATAACAGATGAGATTAAATTCAAGACTCTAACGTATCACTCCATGTTACATTTGGAGACTCAGATGACGAAATAATTAAAATAATTGGGAAATAAAAAATCAGAGTGGTAACGGCATATTTTTTTTAATATTGCACTTAAAATACAATGATTTTGTCATTTTCTTTTACTTTTAGCCCTACTGAGCCTTTTGGGGCTGGTCATCCAGTTACAGGGTAAGTGTGCTTTAATGGATCATTAGAGCCATACTTTGCAAACAAGCCAGTCATTATGCTTGCCCCTCATGGCTGCTTGTAGGCATAGTAGATCCATGTCCACAGACGCACACAAGAATCTTTAAAATTGAGCGACATATGCAATTACGAGGGCACCAAAATATATTCTGGCTAAGTCTGAAACGAGAACACCGGCGGGTTATATTTGTTCGCATCCTTTTAGCAGTGACAGAAATTCAGACTACTTCCAACCACTTGAACGAGTACTCCCTCTTGCATACTAAATGGGGCAAACTTGAACTGGGGATTGCTCAGCGAAGGACAATTGGTTCTCAGCAGTGAGAGCGTAAAGGCAGTCTTTGGAGGGTCAAAACCAACTGTGATCACTGATGAGATGAAAAAGGCAGAGTGGCAAAATGATGAGTACAGAGGGGCAGAGAAAAGTTGACTCAAGGAGCCAAAACCTCTGAAGTCTAAAGAACAAAAAGCAGGAATTAACTGAGAAAAGTCTGCACACCATTATGTCAAAGAAAACATTTTCAATATGTTCAGTTGAAAAGTTACATTTGTAGGAAAAACTCACAAGTTTAGTCCTACCCTTCTACTCCTCTGTAGAGACATCGTATTATGATATAGCACGCATGATGCTCTTTCGTGGTGAACAGTGTCGTGTAAGTGCCAATATCCTTTGGAATTATGGTGAAAAATATCAAACTTTTTTGGACCATAACATGTTGTCCTGCACATGTTAGGGAGAGTGGCATGACTGGTTAGCACCTGACCTTTGGATGTTCTCTGCATGCCTGTGTGGGTTTTCTCCGGTTTCCTCTTGCATCCCAAAAACACGCATGGTAGCTTAAATGAAGACTCTAATTTGCTCGTAGATGTGAGTGCAAATGGTATTTTTACTATATGTGCCCTGCGATGAACTGGTGTAGAGTTCAGAGTTTACCTTGCCTGCAGTTAGCTGGGATAGGTTCCAGCACTTCCACGATCCTCGTGAGGATAAGTGGTATGGAAAATGGATGGATAGGTATAAGGAGAGTTTGCTATTATCGCTAGCTACAAAGATGTTTTATTAACTGTGTTGTACCGTACAGGTTAAAGGCCACAGTAGTGGGAAATGTTCTGAAATGGATTATGTTAGTCTCATCTTTTTATAATATCAAACTCTGTTTTTTTAACAGGGGTTTGTAGATTTTCGAGATCCACTAATGTTTGGTCTCTGGAATTCTACTTCAGAAAATGTGTCAGTGAGTAAATTGTTCTGCACTTTACCCACTATACCATACCATAATGAGGCAAATTTGCTTTCTAACCACACCCCCACAAGTTTCTAGCACCAATCAATTCAGGATACAGACTCATTGGCGTACTGCACACCACTGCTACACAAACATTTGTCAGAGAGATGATAAGGTGAACCGTCTGTAGTCGCAAAGCTCATGAATCACACATGGTCATCATGATAATAAAAGCTGGACCATTTGTCTCGCAGTGTATGGGGAGGTATGAGGGCGGGCTCAAAAAACTGCTAGCACATGTTTTAGCGTGTACGTAAACTACAAAATGATGGCGGTCATGAACCAGGGAGGAAAAATTGCATTTTATATTTTTAAGCAGATGAAGCTTATATTGCCCCACTTACTAACAGTGCAGCGAGGTCATTACAAGATGTTCACACTCACAGTGACACATCAAAGTTAAAATTATCGCAACACAGGAAACAAAATAGCATAAAAAGCAAATAAAACAAATAAAAGAACGACTGAAGAAGTAACACAAAACATGCGCTTTAAACACTCTTTACATCATCCCAACATGTTGGAAGTGCTGCAAAGCATGCTGGGAGGATGTAAATAGTGTACAAAGTAAATAACTGTCATGAACCAATGGTGCGGGGCTGGACCCAAATGCAGGACTCCGAGACGAGGGCATGATGATAGGCATAGTTTTATTTAATGCTGAGGTCATACACGGTGTAAGCACGCCGAGAAGGGAGAGGCACAACAACGCTCGGCTATAAGCAAAATCCAAAAACACGAAGCGAGGTTTGATGAGTAGGAGGCAAACTTGGAAACATGAATTAAGATGGGACTAAACTATGGTGGCACAGAATCACTGTGATGAGGATAGCTCACACTACACTTACTCTTGGTGGTGGAGATCCCTGCTGGCAGTGAATGCAACTCACTAACTCAAGGCAACGAACTAGCAAATGCCAGTGACAAAATTCCAACTTAAAGGTCAAGTGTCATCCCTATAAACATTCTAAAATAGATATTGTAAAGAAAATGCATATAACATTATTCACTTCAATGTCTATACGAAAAAATAAATATGAGCAGAGAGCGCGTCATCCATGCGCAAAGTTGGGGAAGTGTCATTCGAAGACATCCAAGTGGTCGTCATATTGGCTGCATCCCTGTCCGTGACGTCACCCCGGACATTCGCCATTTAAAACACGCTGTTGCCCCGACAGTGAGAGACGAACATGCCCCTTCTGACATAAAAGCTCTTTTCGAAGCAGAGAACATCTCGAGTGAAGTTACCGGAGCAATATTATCCTATTGTTTCGAGCAATATTCAGATGATATGCGATCACGGCCAAACCGCCTCCCTGTCCGCTCCACTTGTGTGGTGGAAATGAGACATCGCGGCCCGGGGCCGCGACGAGCCAATCCGTCCGACAATCCGGCTGCAATGAACAACACCGCCAAGCCGGGGTGCTCTTCAGCATTGTTGTCGCACCCAGCTGAGTGCGCCATTGTTGGCCGTGTTGTTCAGAGCCGTCGCCGTCCGTGAGCCCGACACGCGGCCTTCACCGAAGCTGTGACTGGCGTATGCGCCGCCTCGGCCAGGGTGGCTCATTTTCGTGGCCGAGCTGGACTGCTTTATGGCGTTGTCGTTGCACGCGGCTGAGTCCGACGCCATCCAACGCGCACATCGGCACATTTAGCACGCCAGTCATACGTACACAGATCTTTTGTTATGTTATGAGAGACCGATTACGTGGTCTACCCCAAACTATCATTTTTTTTTAGTAGCCGTGTACACACCTACCTGTTATTTGGAACCCATGAAGCTTTCATCCTTTGCACTCATCCAATCAATTTTTTACGACGAACCGGGTCTCTTGCAAACTTATGAAGGGTAAATCCATCCTCTCGAGTGTTCAAGCAATATCCAGCAATGCAACACGATGGAACAACGAGCTACCTTCCCTCGAATAGAAACAAACGAGTCCACTTGAGGGGCGGTCCTGCCATGTACGTCACTTTCTTCTTCTTCTCGAAAACAAATACCTGGAGAGGATTTCCATGGCGGGAGTTACATAAAGCTGTATTCGTCAAAATCATGTTTTGTGGTGGAAAAAAAAATGCATGGGTCCATGTCGGCTGCTGTTTTTTCATTAATAACATATTAAAAATAATGCATTTCATGACAGTGGCCCCTTAAATACTTGGTCTATTCACAGTGCCTCATGTGAAACAACTGTGACTGTTGACAGTTGTCAGAGATGAGACTGCCCAAAGCTCTGGGCAGGTCATGCCCTTCTTGGCCATGGTCCATTCTTACTCAATAACAAGGATACACTATTTAAAAAAATAAAAATAAATGTTTCCTTTAAGTTTCCAGTAGTTGTACTGAGGTGTATAATGCATTATGCATTAATGCAGCAGTCCATATTATGTTTTTCACATCCCGAGCAAGAAAAAGTACTATATAGTCTGTAATCCCCTGAATACTATTTTGATTATCATGATATAAGTGGGGTGGAGTGGTTGGAGACCGGTTTGACAGTCTGCCTCGTAGTTCTGAGGACCAGGGTTCAAGTCCCGGCCCTGCCAGTGTGGAGTTTGCATGTTCTCCCCGTGCCTGGGTGGGATTTCTCCGGGCACTCCGGTTTCCACCCACATCCCAAAAAACATGCAACATTAATTGGGATCTCTGAATTGCCTGTAAGTGTGATTGTGAGTTTGATTCATTGTATCTATGTGCCCTGTGATTGGCTGGCAACCAGTTCCGGGGGGGGGGGGGTACACCCTCTGGTTTGATAATCGCTGGGATGTTCTCTGTCACTCCCACGACCCCTGTGAGGATAAGCGGCTCAGAAATGGATGGATAATATACGTGGCACCCACAATGGACCTTTCCTGCATGTGCTCAATCCATTAATAATCATCAAATACTAATTCCCGAACGTGAGAAACTGTTGGTTTAACAGCTGAATAATGAGACCCCATGAGGGGGAAGTTGACAATAGCCTCCCAAAAATTGAATGTGAAAGAACTCTCTTGGAAGTAAACTAGCGTCCATTAATTTGTCTATAAGCCACATGTCTAAGGGGATGATGTGCAGGAATTGGAAGATTGCTGTTTGGACTCCAAGTTCCCCCACGGACTTGCTCAAATATCATTGAGGAAGGTACTGAACTTTCCGTTGATCCTGCTGCTGTGTTGTCGCCACTGAGGGACTAATAAGGGATTGTCTTGCCTCTTCATAGTCATCTCTATTCATCGCTGCCAAATGATAAATGACTCTACGGGCACTAGCCACATGCATTGTAGTTGTGAGTAATGGGCATTTAAACTAATCCTTGAGGATTCTGTTGACTATGTGGATTTTATTGTTCATTATTTGAAGAAATTGATACCGAATGGAGAGTACTACTTGGCTGCAAAGAGGAGCAATATCATCAACTGACAGAATTTAACATAAAAGATAGCTAAGTTGTTTTAACAGTGTTTACATTTGCAGGCAGGACTGACAATGTATACCTCGTACATTTTGCTATGCTCACAGAACTTAATGTGTCATGTATCTTTAATAATTAGGAGGTTCGTAAAGCCTGAAGTACAACTGTCTTTCCATTCATCAATCCTTCTACCCATCGGTTTCCTTAGCCGCTTATCCTCACAAGGGGAGTGCTGGAGCTCATCCCAGCTGTCATTGGACAGGGCAGAGTACACCCTGAACTGGTTGCCAGCCAATCGCCGGGCTCATGGAGACAGACAACACCCTCACTCACAATCACACTTATGGGCAATTTAGAGTGTCCAATTAATGTAGCATGTTTTTGGGATGGGCGGCACGGTGGATCAGCTGGAAAAGCATTGGCCTCACAGTTCTGAGGTCCCGGGTTCTATCCCGGACCCGCCTGTGTGGAGTTTGCATGTTCTCACCATGCACTCCGGTTTCCTCCCACATCCCAAAAACATCCAACATTAATTGGACACTCTAAATTGCCCATAGGTGTGATTGTGAGTGCGGCTGTTTGTCTCACTGTGCCCTGCGATTGGCTGGCAACCAATTCAGGGTGTACCCCACCTCCTGCCCGTTGACAGCTGGGATAGGCTCCAGTACTCCCTGCAAGCCTCGTGAGGATAAGCGGTGATGGATGATGTTTTCAGGATGTGGGCGGAAACCGGAGCGCCCAGAGAAAACCCATGCAGGCACGGGGAGAGCATGCAAACTCCACACAGGTAGGTCTGGGATTGAACCCGGGACCTCAGAACTGTGAGGTCAACGCTTTCCAGCTGCACCACCATGCCGCCGAACTGTCTTTCCATTTATTATTATTTGTTTTTAAATTACATGGAGACCGTTCGTTTTAAAACAAATTATGGAAACAAAGATGATGTGGAAAAACCACACGTTCCCTAATTTTGCCATCTTAATGAAACAATGATTTACATCTTGAGTGCACTAATATTAGCTAATCCCCCAAAAAATTACAATTAAACCACAAAGTGACTGCTCATTTTCCCCATAACCAATCAAGTAGATTTTTACAAATCTCTATTTGTAAAGACTAAAACATGTAGTTTCCCATTCATTTTATATCTTTTTCCTGAAGCAATGTTGGAAAGTTGCCGGTTTTAAAAAGGGACTAAACTTCACAAGAACTACCTAGCCATACTTGACTGATAATTTTTAACAGTCGATCACGATAAAGGACACCTTTCACACTAGATGTAGTCATCTGATCCAATTTAGCAATGTTCATGACATTTCGTGCACATTCTGCACCCTCTGATAAAGAGCGTCTTAAGTGCCGATAACCACTGACAATTTCAAAAGAAAAGGGCAATATTTCTTATCTTGTAATACTGCTGTGCAAACCAAGCAAGCAATGTTCAGTCATCTTTTTTTTTTTTTTTTAAATTGGATATTGATTGCTCAGAAGATAAAGTACAAATTAATGACATTTCTGCCATTTGATGAAAAGAGGTGTTAGGTCAGGTGAGCTAAAACTTTAT
Organism: Syngnathoides biaculeatus; assembly: GCF_019802595.1. Classification (NCBI taxonomy): domain Eukaryota; kingdom Metazoa; phylum Chordata; class Actinopteri; order Syngnathiformes; family Syngnathidae; genus Syngnathoides; species Syngnathoides biaculeatus. The sequence continues at coordinate 27,249,807 of NC_084647.1, read as the reverse complement.
GACCACAGTACAGGCTTCACTGTGTAATGAAATATATTTTCTAATATGCAGTTAATCTGTGCGGTGGACAGTAAATTATTGCAACAATTGCCATGTAAATCTAGGCTTTCAAGCCTCCTGGCGGCTTTTAATTATGATCTTCTCATGGAGCGCAGTGTGGGAGGGAAAGAGGTAGCTCAAGGTAGCCTTAGCAAATGTCATGTAGAGTTGTTCAGATGAAGGAACGAAAATCCTGCAACCGGACAACAATGGAGCACTGTTCATGCACTGCGAGATCACAGAAACCTTATCATAGCATTTATCTTGCCGCAGCGTGCTGTCATTAATACATTAGCTTGGTTTCTTAGCTCATAATAGCCGCATACATCAAAACAAATCTGGCTGGACTCCTGGAGGGTGCTAGAAACAAATGGCAGGTTTTATTCTATTATTCACCATTATTCATAGCTTAGGCTTTGACCTGGAACAGTAACAGCCTATTTGTGAGGTACAGACCTTCTGCCCAGATTAATATTTAGATGGTTTGAGTCTAAAATTGCATAAATATTTCAGACACTGACATATGTTAGGAATCTGAAACAGTCCCTTCCAGGAAGCTATTCATGGCCCAGCCTGCAGAGTTACAATACTCTGAAAATGTCCAAACCCTATTAATCACCACAAATCCACAAGCTTTGAGCTATTGTCATAATTGGATGAAGTAGTTGGAGAAAATGGTTCCATGTTCCAGGACTGGTGTCCCAAAAGATACATTGAAAATCTAAACTACTCCCCTTTTGAAGTTCTGCAATCCCCATGGAGTCTAATGCGTCTTCTGAGCATTCTCAGACACGCCTTGATGCACTTCTGGGAGGATTCTTCCTGGATTCACTGCAGCGCTCTCGTCATGGTCATATTGACGTTGTCCACGTTGTATTCTGTCTCATTGTCTGATGTTGACTGATAGAACTGTGATTTGGGCTCATCTCACCAAAGCTGTGATTTTCACATTGATCTTCAACATCAATCTTGGATGCACAAAATGTCTTTTTGACTTCAAAGAGTAAACATGACAACAAAGTCAAAATGACAAGTCCATAATGGATATACAAACGATGTCACTGACACGATTTACAAGTTTTTCGGGATACGAGTCATTGTTCGGCTACTTTATTTGTTCTGATTTGGAAGCGGAAACTTAAGATACGAGTGCTGGACGACGGCAGCAAACTCAACTCACCTCACAACAAGCGACAGTTTGGCAGAACCCTAATTCAAAAGACTCTCCTTCATTTGGTCTGTCAACTATATTGTGCTGCCCCCCAATGGCCATGGCAGGCACACCAGAAAGAGCAGAACAATGAACTGAATTGAAGCATAAATCATGCTGCACAAACTATTTAGTTCTTTACAATATATTTCATTGTTTTAACAAAATGTGTTTTTTTTTTTTTATATGATCTACAACAGTGATTCCCAAAGAGTGTGCCGGGGTACATTATTGTGCCGTGAGCGCTCGTCAGGTGTACCATGGGAAGTAAAAAACAAAAAAAAAAAAAACAAAAAAAAACATTTATTTGCAAGAAATAATGTATCTTGACTCATCTATTTATGGCAGTGTGGCACAATGACAGACAGAATAAAAAATCCTCTTCTATTAGATGGCAGGAAGTACAGACAGGAATTAATTTTTCCGTCTTTGGTGACATTTACTTTTGTTGGTGTGTCGTGGGATTTTTCAATTGTAAAATATGTGCCTTGGCCCTATAAAGGTTGGAAATCACTGAACTACAGTATCGTAGAATCCTATTTACCTCATAAAAACCTGCTAAAAAACTTTTATTTGGTATTTTAGGGAGGCAGAAGCTAAAGGCATTTCAATGGGACAAGATCATTTAAGATACAAGTGATTTGAGTTACAAGCATGATCATGTAACATCGATCCGTCCATCCACTTTATCCCTTATCACTTCTAAGGGAAATTTAAAGTCTTCAATTAACACCCGAAGCTGGGTTGAAACCCAATCCTCAGAACTGTGAGGCACATGCGCTAACCAGTTGGTCACGGTGCCGATGGTCATGGGACAATTAAATCCAGATCTCAACTCACCATGATACATTATTCATGCATTCATTTTCTTAGCCGCTTATCGTCACAAGGGTCACGGGAGCGCTGGAGCCTATCCCAGCTGTCAATGACCAGGAGGCTGGGTACACCCTGAACTGGTTGCCAGCCAACCGCAGGGCACATTGAGACAAACAGCTGCACTCACAGTCACACCAAGGTGCAATTTAGAGTGTCCAATTAATGTTGCATGTTTTTGGGATGTGCGAGGAAACCGGAGTGCCCGGAGAAAACCCACGCATGCACTGGGAGAGCATGCAAACTCCACACAGGGAAGGCTGGGATTGAACACGAGTCCTCAGCACTGTGAGGGCAACACTTTCCAGCAGCTCCACCGTGCCTCTCACGATACATTAATACAAAAAAATTATATTTCAGGCCAGTAGTTTGTGCACAAATGCTTTTGTACACCACCTGCTTGTACAACCACCAAAGCAGTGTAGTAATTATAAACTTAGCTTGAGAGACATAACCGTGTCAAACGAGCAACACCAACACTGCTGACCCTAATCCAAGATATTGATGAATTCATCATGACAGAATCACGGCAAAGTCTTCTTTTCCCCCCAGAAATACACTTCTGCCTCCTTAACTATTTGTTTGCATTCATCGGTACTGCTGCATTTTCTTCAGGTCAGCAGGCTGTTGGCAAAGTCTTTCAGAACCAGCATAAAAAAGTAACAGACTGTTCAATCAGAAGTAAAAAAACTGAAAAACTTTTCTGAAATAATTCGAGAGTTACTGAAGTCTGATAAGTTTCATCAATTCAAAAGGAGAATATAGGAGGAAACCTCAATGTATTAGTCATCCCAATAGGGAACTAACTGCTCATTTGTACATCCATCCATTATCCGAGCCGCTTATCCTCACAGGGGCCACAGGAGTAATGGAGGAGGAGTAGGGCCAATCCCAGCTATATTTGGGCAGGAGGCGGGGTACACCCTGAACTGGTTGTCAGCCAACCGTGGGGCAGATTTCACACTCACAATCACACCAAAGGTCAATTTAGAGTCTCAAATTAATGCTTTTTTTGGGGTGTCCGCAGAAAAGCCACATAGGCATATGGAGAACATCCAAACTCCACACAGGTGGGGCCGGGATTTGAGAACGGTGAGGCTAACATTCTGACCAGTCTACTATTTGTACATTGAACTTTTAGTTTCTGGCTTTTTAATATAACAGAATAAGAGTCCCATCAGACTGAATAATAGAGTAAATGGTGTGGGCAATTGTGTAGCTTTAATAAAATATTAACAATGCTAAAGAGGAAGTGAACTATCACCACATGGATGTTCTGGTAATTAACAGAGGAATACAGAGGTTTGAACATTTTAGTGGCGCTTAATTTCGAACAGCATAATTAGTGTTAAGTAGTGCTTATGGGCCCATGTGTAAAAACACAGACATGCTGCCAGGGTAAATGTGTGAATGGACTACTAAACCGAAACAATTTTAACAATTTAATTAAATGGTGTTATATACATTTCACACAATGCTGTTTGAATGGTCAATAAATTAATTCCTGTGGTGGAAGATGACTTGACAAATGAAGCGAAATTGGATCATACAAAGGATCATAAGCACTGATGCACTTACACAGTGGTGGTACACTATTGTCAACATGTGTTCCACAAACAATACAACCAGATGGTCAAATCGTATCATTTTATGGTAGAGACAATAAATGTACAAGGTTTCCCCAACTAGTGGCAGAGAAACATTTATATCTTTAACTTCAACACATTCTTGGCATTAAGAGGCCTTTATTGGCCTTTACAAGATACTTAAATAAGGGGTGGTGTTAAAACAGTGTTGTTTGTTCATTGGTCGAAATAGGGTTAACACTATTCAAATTCATAGACAAATGCGGGACTTTTTAGGATTAATGGTAAGGTATAGGTGAGTTATTGTTAAGGCTAAGTGATAGAGCCTGAAAAATATATACAGGGTGTCCCATAAGTCTCCATGCATAGGAGACAATACCTTCCATACATATAAGGTTCTAACATGTATTTATATTTTTCAGATAACCCAAAGAATGCATTTGAATAAAGAGCAAAGAATTGAAAGCATCCTGATGCCCAGTTCAGCGGGCAGTCGGAAGGTTGCAAGCGCATTTAACAGAAAACATGGGATGAGTGTCACACAGACAACACTGTGCCAAAACTTACTGTCAAATTTTTAAAAAAAAAAAAAGGGTAGTGTTTTGGATCGTGCAAGATGTGGTCAAAGATGTACCGTCACCATATTATAGAATCAATAAAACATGCTATCAATAAAAAAGACTTTATGTCAAGAAACTGCTATTTTTTTCTATGTATGGAGACTTATGACACAACCTGTAGGAAAAAAAAAAAAAACAATTTCTTAATCATTTTGAATGAGTGCTTGGACTCCCGCCCTAAACTTTGTGACTGAATTGGTAAGAAAGTACGATGGCACATTTTTACTGACTCAGCTGCTCTGTCTCTGTACACAAAAGTTTTTCTTTTTACTTTAAAATGGCTTACATTAGCTAGAATCCCTTGCTGTACTTTGGCCATAAGTGGAATCCCGGGTCTGTGTTGTGCTCATCTGTGCCACAAATTCTCACTAGCCTGCTGGATACATAGCGGTTCTCTTCATCCATCATGCAGCTGTGTTGGATGAATTTTCTCCAGTTCAGCATCCTGCAATTGCCCTCTCCAGCAATGGCAGGTTTTTGGCTTCCTTTCCATGTTATCTGTGTTGCTCATCAGAGCAATGCAAATACTATGTTGCGTCAATGGAGAGTTTTTTTTTTTTTTCATCAACTTCATGGAGATCTCTTTGAAGCTACAATGTGTACATATGCAAAAGCAATGGCCGTTGAGTAAAAATGGCAGCGGCCTTAAAGTACTCAAGTTGCAGCATTGTAACTCTTGTCAGACTAAAGTAACAAGTATGGTGTTCTTTGATTTGTCCGAATGCACAAATTATGATTTGTTTTTGTTTTACTTGGGGGCTTTGCAACTCAATTAAAATCACCACTCTTTGGTTCATAGCTATACGTTGAACACTTCTATAATTCCCCTGGTAAAATTCCGGACACTACAATTCCATAAAAGTTCCAAAAACTAGCTAGTAAGAGGTAACTGTAGTATTAAATCTATTCCAATTGGGTCAGAGCTGGATTTCAAAAGAGTAGACATGACATTATTGCTTTTTTCTATTTAATTTCACGTATCATTTGACTGACATGATTCCATCGGCATTTGAAAGTTTAGCTTTTACACTTTTTGTTAGCATGTCACTCCCTAGTCCATAGCTCACCAATAGGAGCTGTGTTGTGAAATTACTTAAAAAGGTAGTAACAGGAATTCCACAGCATGGAATATCAAGAACAGATGTCGGTTTGAGAAAATTTTGTCAGTGTGTCACGGTTAGAATTTTGAAGCTGGGGAAGGCAAGGCAAAATCGTGGAGGACACAAGTGCAACGAAGCAAGGGAGAATTTCTGAAGTTTCAAAAAATAAAAAAATGTCCTAACCAACGGAAAATAAGTGTTGTGGAAAAGTATAAATACCAAATTGTCCAAAGTATAAATTCAAAGTCAGAAACACGAGGGAACAAAGAAAATAAGACATGACTGGTGATATACTTCAACATGACACTGACACAAACAAACAATGAACTGACGAGAACTGAAAGAAACCAGGGACATAAATACACACAGTGAGAGAGTGGGGAACACCTGAACAAGACACGAGTGGCCGGACTGAGTTGATTGCTCAACACATGGTAGGAGGTTCACAAGAACAAGAACTAAATGATCACATAAGGCTTGTACATAGAGCACGGGAAAACATGAAACAAAACTAAAACCAAAACTTAGAACATGACACACTGAGATGGGCATCTTTTAAAGGAGCGTCGAACTTCCAGTGGGGACAAAACAACTATTTACCATTTTGCAATGCTTTTCAAATGTCAATTTTAAAAAAACTGGGAAGCTGAAGCTGTCAAATTGTGATAGCCTCACGTCTGTCTGGATGAAACCTGAAATGCGTATGTCCAAGTAAAACCTGGGGGAGGGGTGCGAACAAAGACAACGACAAATTGACCATGACGGAGGCGTACTTTCGGTGTTCCAAGCCCGAGAATGAACTGGGACTCATCCAATTTACCAGATGCATGGCGGAGATTCAAGCAACATGCCGAACTCATGTTCACAGGACCGCTTAAAAACCGAGCTGAAGATGAAAAATGCAGTTCTACCTGCTGTGGATCGGAGTTAAAAGGACAGGATGTCGACAATATGTAGACACTGACCGGAGACAAAGATATGTTGGTATGAAGAAAGATTTTATGGTAAATGAGCGTTGTGCTATTGGTAGAGAAGAAATGACTCATGCATATAAAACAGGTTATGTCAAGTTCTGAGAGGTACAAATTCCCAGTGGTGGCAGTACTGTACTGAGTAGATTTTTAAGATGCTTGTATGGAGATGCATCTTTTGTACGTTTTTCTAGTTAAAATAATTATATACAGTATAATTGAACATTTTGTTTTTACCATTGTACTTAAGTACATGTACTTCTACTTGAGTATAGAGCTACATTCGGGTAAAATCAAACTGTAATCTATCTCTTTTTGTTCTCTGGAACAAAAGTCACATGTACTGTATGTTCCAAAGCTGTAAAGGTGAGAGTAATCAGCTAGTTATTAGCCAGTGCACTGTTCCCTCAGTGTATGATGGCATACATGTTCCTTGTGGCAACGTGACCTATAAAATTATGCAAAACTGACTCATTATAACACCCTCAGTGGATACTTTCTGTTCTGTAAGTGAGAATGTGACAGTGACCTTTTCCTCTTAGAGAAGAGCGACCAAATGACTAAAGCATGCCTGATGACTACAAGAGAACTCGATGCCGCTACAAGACCTCGTTTCTATTAGGGAGACAAGGCTAATTCACACCGAATCTTAGAATTGGTCATATTAGCACTGGCAATAGTTTGCTTTTGTTGTCATATTAACCCTAGTAATAGAAAATAGTGTTGACTTTGGGGCCTTTCATTTATACTCATGAGGTTTGTTCTGTACAGTGTTTACTTGACATAAAGAGTGAGAATTCAGCACTTACAGTGTACATCTGTCTATTAGTTACGATACTTATGGTCTTTAAAGGTCTCGTGCAATCCTATAAACATTCTAAAATAGATATTGTAATGAAAAATACATATAAGATTATTCACTTCAATCTCTACACGAAAAAATAAATATGAGCAGAGAGCGAGTCATCCATGCGCAAAGTTGCAGAAGTATCATTCGACAACCAAGTGGTCTCCATATTGGCTGCATTTACTGTCTGTGACGTCACCCCGGACATTCGCCATTGAAAACACGTTATGGCCCCTACTGTAGGACACGCCCCATCAGACACGGAAGCTCTTTTCGAATATCTCACAACCGAGTGAAGTGTACGGGGCAATATTACCCTATTGTTTTGAGCCGTATTTAGATGACATATGGATCATGGCCAAACCACCTCCCCGCCCTATCCACCTCTGCGCAGCGGTGATAAATGCCCACTTCTGCGGACACCCCAGCCAACAAGGCCCGTGGCAGAGTCGGCCTTGTCAACAAGCTGCTGCATGGAAGCCTTCCGATGGGCACATCGACACATTTAGCAACCCTGATCAATGGATTACGCCCCCCCACCCAACTATTGTTGTTTTTTAGTAGCTGTATACACACCTACCTGTTATTCGGAACCCACGAAGCTCTCGTCCTCTGCACCCGTGCAATCCATTTTTCACAACGAACAGGGTCTCTTTCAAACTTATGAAGGGTAATTCCATTCTCCCGAGTGTTCAAGCAATGTCCAGCAATGCAACGAGCCGGCATTTTGGCTGACACGAAGGAACAACGAGCTACCTTCCAGCAGGTAAAACCAATAGAAACAAACGAGTCCACTTGAGGGTGGTCCTGCCATGTACATCACTTCCTGCTTCTTCTCAAAAACAAATCCCTCGAGAGGATTTTCATGGCAGGAGTTACAAAACCCTGTATACGTGAAAATCATGTTTGTGGTGAAAAAACGCATGGGTCCATGTCGGCTGCAGTTTTTTCATTAATAACATACTAAAAATCATGCAGCCGACATAGACCCATACGTTTTTTTTCATTAATAACATACTAAAAATCATGCATTTCATGACAGTGGCACTTTAAGGTTGACACTTAAACTGCTTTAAGATTTTAGCAAAACTCACAACTTGTAAGAGGCATTTGTTACCCAAGTGGTGTCAAACTTATGTTTGTTGTGGGTTTTCTGTCAGAGGGTGTTATGACTTAGGAACCATATCAATGTAGGCCTTTTCACATTATTACATAATGCACAAATAATTAATGGATGACTACTTTTGAAATCGACTCCTTATTTCAAATTGTTTTTGTAAATTGTGGATGTTGTGTCCTCTGCGCCAAAGAGCAAAAGAACAATCCAGACAGTTCTGGACGCAAAGTTCAAAAGCCAGCAGCGGTCATGGTATAGGGCTGTCTTCGTGCCAATGTTGGTACAGAAAGAACTCGAGGTCAGTGGAAATGGTTTGCTTTCACATGGTGTTTGAAATTAGAAGGCTGGCCAGATCCCAGCTTGAGTCTGATAACAGTCAACTTGGCCTAATTATTGGATCGGACTCGGTTTCGGTTGATACTTCGAATAAACTGATTGAACTCACGGCAAAAAAAAAAGCTGATTGGGTAATCCTTGCTCTTGAAATAGTGCAATGTGACACGCACTGTCTGTTGGCATGGTCACACACATATTTATGTTAATAAATCGTGACGCATGACCCCGTCACATGTGGTGCAATGTCAATTTGCCTGATATAAATACTGTGGCGGTGTTTAGACATGCACTCAAAGTGCGTTAGTATGCAGCGAGAAATTCACAACGTTGCAACTGGACACAAACTTGTGATTTTTGCTCTCTGCACTGAATAAAGTCAAGATAGATGTGGATGTGACAAAAATTTGGCTTTGAGCCTGCCACATATACACAATTTTTTTTCCACTATGATTACCATGGTGTACAAGTAACAAAAGCCAAAGTCTCCATCTCAAGAAATTTGAGTATGTAAAAAGAACAATCAAAATAATTTTTAAACCGGTCCTCTGAAAAGTTGTCCATTTGAATCTGAATAACGCAGGAATTTCTGAACTGAACTCGAAGAGTATTTTCTTTGTTATTCAAATTTACTGAGGAACAACTGGATCTATGTATATGTACTGTATGTATGTATTTATTGTTTTCTTCATACATACAGTATATTCTCTGACTGAAATGTGTGGCTAGATATTTTTAGATGTATTCATTCATCTGTATTATTATCCGTGTGTGCTATCTATTTGATTGCCTAAAACCTCAATACAGTATCTGGCGTATTCTATTCTTTTCCGTTTATTTTCACAACAGAGGACAACAATTACGGTGAAGGTAATTTAAATTAATTTACAAAGGAGTGATGTAATTGATATATCAGAGTCTTCTTCTTTTCCTTTCGGCTTGTCCCGTTAGGGGTCGCCACAGCGTGTCATCTTTTGCCATCTTAGCCTATCTCCTGCATCTTCCTCTCGAACCCCAACTGCCCTCATGTCTTCCCTCACCACATCCATAAACCTTCTCTTTGGTCTTCCTCTCGCCCTTTTGCCTGGGAGCTCCATCCTCAGCATCCTTCTACCAATATACTCACTCTCTCGCCTCTGAACATGTCCAAACCATCGAAGTCTGCTCTCTCGAATCTTGTCTCCAAAACATCCAGCTTTGGCTGTCCCTCTAATGAGCTCATTTCTAATCCTATCCAACCTGGTCACTCCGAGCGAGAACCTCAACATCTTCATTTCTGCCACCTCCAGTTCAGATTCCTGTTGTTTCTTCAGTGCCACCGTCTCTAATCCGTACATCATGGCCGGCCTCACCACTGTTTTGTAAACTTTGCCCTTCATCCTAGCAGACACTCTTCTGTCACATAACACACCAGACACCTTTCGCCAGCTGTTCCAACCTGCTTGGACCCGTTTCTTCACTTCCTGACCACACTCTCCATTGCTCTGTATTGTTGACCCCAGTATTTGAAGTCGTCCACCCTCGCTATCTCTTCTCCCTGTAGCCTCACTCTTCCCCCTCTACTTTTCTCATTCACGCACATATATTCTGTTTTACTTCGGCTAATCTTCATTCCTCTCCTTTCCAGTGAATGTCTCCATCTTTCCAATTGTTCCTCTGCGTGCTCCCTGCTTTCACTGCATATGACAATATCATCTGCGAACATCATGGTCCAAGGGGATTCAAGTCTAACCTCATCTGTCAGCCTATCCATTACCACTGCAAACAGGAAGGGGCTCAGAGCTGATCCCTGATGCAGTCCCACCTCCACCTTAAATTCCTCTGTCACACCTAAGGCACACCTCATCATTGTTCTGCTGCCATCATACATGTCCTGTACTATTTTAACATACTTCTCTGCCACACCAGACTTACGCATGCAGTACCACAGTTCCTCTCTTGGTACTCTGTCATAGGCTTTCTCTAGATCCACAAAGACACAATGTAGCTCCTTCTGACCTTCTCTGTACTTTTCCACGAGCATCCTCAAGGCAAATAATGCATCTGTGGTACTCTTTCTAGGCATGAAACCATACTGTTGCTCGCAGATACTTACTTCTGTCCTGAGTCTAGCCTCCACTACTCTTTCCCATAACTTCATTGTGTGGCTCATCAACTTTATTCCTCTATAGTTCCCACAGCTCTGAACATCCCCTTTGTTCTTAAAAATGGGAACTAGAACACTTTTCCTCCATTCTTCAGGCATCTTTTCGCCCGCTAGTATTCTGTTGAATAAGTTGGTCAAAAACTCCACAGCCATCTCTCCAAATTGCTTCCATACCTCTACCGGTATGTCATCAGGACCAACTGCCTTTCCATTTTTCATCCTTTGTAGTGCCTTTCTGACTTCCCCCTTAGTAATCATTTCCACTTCCTGGTCCTTCACTCTTGCCTCTTCAACTCTTCCTTCTCTCTCATTTTCTTCATTCATCAACTTCTCAAAGTATTCTTTCCATCTATTTAGTACACTACCGGCACCAGTCAACACATTTCCATCTCTATCCTTAATCACCCTTACCTGCTGCACATCCTTCCCATCTCTATCCCTCTGTCTGGCCAACCTGTGAGATCCTTTTCTCCTTCTTTCGTGTCCAACCTGGTGTACATGTCTTCATATGCCTCTTGTTTAGCCTTTGCCACCTCTACCTTTGCCCTACGTCGCATCTCGATGTACTCCTTTCGCCTCTCCTCAGTCCTCTCAGTATCCCACTTCTTCTTCGCTAATCTCTTTCCTTGTATGACTCCCTGTATTTTGGGGTTCCACCACCAAGTCTCCTTCTCCCCTTTCCTACCAGATGACACACCAAGTACTCTCCTGCCTGTCTCTCTGATCACCTTGGCTGTCGTCGTCCAGTCTTCCGGGAGCTTCGGTTGTCCATCGAGAGCCTGTCTCACCTCTTTCCGGAAGGCCGCACGACATTCTTCCTTTCTCAGCTTCCACCACATGGTTCTCTGCTCTACCTTTGTCTTCTTAATCTTCCTACCCACCACCAGAATCATCCTACATACTACCATCCTATGCTGTCGAGCTACACTCTCCCCTACCACTACTTTACAGTCAGTAACCTCCTTCAGATTACATCGTCTGCACAAATATAATCTACCTGCGTGGTTCTACCTCCGTTCTTGTAGGTCACTATATGTTCCTCCCTCTTCTGGAAATAAGTGTTCACTACAGCCATCTCCATCCTTTTTGCAAAGTCCACCACCATCTGCCCTTCAAAGTTCCTTTCCTGGATGCCGTACTTACCCATCACTTCTTCATCGCCCCTGTTTCCTTTACCAATATGTCCATTACAATCTGCACCAATCACAACTCTCTCGCTGTCTGGGATGCTCAGAACTACTTCATCTAGTTCCTTCCAGAATTTCTCTTTCAACTCTAGGTCACATCCTACCTGTGGTGCATAGCCGCTACCACATTATACATAACACCCTCAATTTCAAATTTTAGTCTCATCACTCGATCTGATACTCTTTTTACCTCCAAGACATTCTTAGCCAGCTCTTCCTTTAAAATAACCCCTACTCCATTTCTCTTCCCATCTACTCCGTGGTAGAATAATTTAAACCCTGCTCCCAAACTTCTAGCCTTACTACCTTTCCACCTGCTCTCTTGGATGCACAGAATATCAACCTTTCTCCTAATCATCATGTCAACCAACTCCTGTGCTTTTCCTGTCATAGTCCCAACATTCAAAGTCCCTACACTCAGTTGTAGGCTCTGTGCATTCCTCTTTTTCTTCTGACGCTGGATCCGGTTTCCTCCTCTTCTTTGTCTTCGACCCACAGTAGCTGAATTTCCACCGACGCCCTGTAGGTTAGCAGTGCCGGGGGCGGGCGTTGTTAACCCGGGCCACGACCGATCCGGTATGGATTCTTTAGATGAACGCTCATATTTGTTTGGCACAGTTTTTACGCCGGATGCCCTTCCTGACGCAACCCTCTGCATTTATCCGGGCTTGGGACCGGCCTACAGATTGCACTGGTTTGTGCCCCCATAGGGCTGCATTTAATTGATATATCAGAGTAAATTATAGTATTGTAACAATTTATGGATGAGCTCATTTCCATCAGCGCCAGGGCAAGGAACATCCATAATGCAAAAAAAAAAAAAGTTTGTATTACAAATGGGAGACAAGCAGATACTTATGCACACTTACACGTACAATGTTGTTTATAGTCTGCGTATCTTTTGTCCCCTCCTACATAGCCCATTACCTTTTCTATTTCTCAGCTGATTGAGTCTCTCCTATGAGTCTTAACTGGGCCATATGAACTTGAAATACAGTAAGCAGCGGAGGGGAGGGAATTAATTAAATCGCAATCATTATCACAGTCACAACGAGTGCACTCTGAAGCTGTTTGAATGGAAAAGTGCTTCAAGGGTTCAAGTAGTTCAAGGTTGATAGTTTTTTTTGTTTATGCTCCCAATATTTTCCAAATATTCAGAAGGAAATTCTCCCATATAATAATCATGCGGAATTTAATTTTCTATCTACTAGATAATATTTTTCATCAAGGCCAAAGCCTGAGAAAGGCAGAGTCGAGGACATGCAGTGTATGAAGACAAAGATGGAGTGTGGAATGGCTGCAAGGAAAAGATGAAAAGACAAGAATACCACAGGCCCACACAACCCTGAAGAAGAAAAAGAAAAAAAAATCTCATCTCAGGTAAAAAAAAATGCGGAAAAAAAATCATGCAAGCCTATAATAGTGCTGCTCTTCAGTGATAAAATACTTAGAAATAATTAGAAGTACATTGTATGTTGTGCTTAGAGCGCCAACTGGATAAGAAAAATGCATGGAGGGCATGCCAGTGTTGTGACAAAAAAATAATAGGGATTAACTTTGATAACAGCCTCAGCATAACAGAAAACATTTCATAATTAACACAAAATAGCCTGTAGTTCTGACATGAAAATGAGGGTCAAAAAATAAGAAAAACATTAGCCATCTGGCTGTACTATTGGGAAATAAACAAAAATGTATGAGAAAAATGACAGTGTTATAAAAGTTAAAAAAAAAAAATCTAAAGTTTTAAATTAGAACTGAAAAAAGATTTTGAGATTACAAGAGCTCATTTAAGAACATTAACATTTTTGTTATTGACTACACCGTAGTTACAGTTTATCTCTTATGACTGTGAAACCATCGAAATCTTTAATTGTACCATCATATTATTTAATCTGCACAACAAATATGATATATAACTTTTGAATTCAAAACTCGAGGACGATTGTTTGCTGAGGTATTGTTAGAGTCATTGTTATTATGAACTCTTATTAAGTGTTACATATGACAAACAAATGTTAAAAAGAATGTTTAGATTATAGTAAAAGTCATGGAAGCTGGTGGAAATATTTGCTCTCACGGGCCACAAAATAATGTGGTCGGCCAGATTTGGCCCCAGGGTCTTGAGTTCCACACCATGATTAGATATAAAATATGTTTACAGTTATGGCGGGTTGCAGGTAGTAGCTTTATCCATACAAATTCACGCAACAAAACAATAAAGTTATTTTTCTTTTCAGCATTTTCTTCTGAGATTCGAACAATGGCTGAAAGGATGAGCCTGACAAAATGTAACCTAAGAATTTCTTTTATAGACCTGGGACTTTTTTCTGCATTCCATTCCATTTTCCAAGCTGCTTATTCTCACAAGGGGTTACAGCCTCGCAGGAGCGCTGGAGTTTATCCCACACACATTTATTTCCAAAGGAAGTACTAGATTCAACAAAGGATGTTGAAAAGATTAATGCGAAGAAAGAATACACACACAAAGTAAACAGACTTCATTTCTCACGAGTAAGTATAGATGGCATCAATAATGTAAAGGTAGATTGTTTTAAGGATTTGCTTTTTACACACTTACATGCCGTACACAACCTTAAAACTTTGTAAACCGGGACAGTCGAAAACCAAGGACTCACCCGTATTTGTTGAGCATTTACAGTAGAGTACAGTATGCAGATATGGATAAGAACGTTCAATTGATTGAATGTTTTCATTGACAAGCTTACACCACAGCAACTGCAGATGTGAAACGCAACAAAGTCAATCTGTGGAAGATTGTGTTGTTGGAGAATGCACTGTATGATGCCCGAGTGGAAAAGTTTTTAATTAGCTTGCATGACGAACCTGTGCGAGGTAACTACGTATTTTTGTCGCGGTGAAAACAACAATACAGAGTCGCATTGTTGTGCTCAGCTAACCTTCAAATGACATTAGGGGTCCCATCAACATATGACGAGTCACTGGCAACCTGATGTGATTTATTCAATCCCGCCGAGTAGCTTGGGCGGTGGGGAACAAATCACTTAGATGGAAGCCACGGAGCACAGACTGAGTGCCGGTGGGACTGAAAATGTGTCTGCCTGCAGAAGCGTGTGTCCTTTTATCATTCTTTGTTCCTACCATCCATCAGCTTGGGTACAACAAGCCTGCGTGTGTTTGTGTGCATGACTCCCATGTCTATGCTATATTAAGTTGCTGGTGAGGCTGCATGATGTCGGCTATTCAGCTGCAACAATGCTGTAAAAGGCAACCCTTCAAAGCTTGATGCTTTTTTTTCTCCACTTTCACTGCTTCTACATGGAGCATGTTTTTGTTTGTTTGTTTGTTTTTATCGCTAACCACACAAAGACCCAGTGGTTCAAGTCTATGGCGGTCTTTCTAATTCAGGGTTATCATCAGGGCTCCCACAGAAAATTATTATTATTATTATTTCACAAAGTCGGTCTGAAAATCATTTATTTTAGTCATTTCGTATAAATAACATTTTATCTATCTGTCAACGGCGCATCCTGAGAAGCAGAAGAATTTAGAAGGTAACATCATAGAGCTGTGTGTCCACGTTTTGTGACATTTTTGTTTGGTAGTGTGCCATGAGACTTTTTTTTTTCTATTTTTTACATCAATGTGAAATATGTTCCTTGGTTAAATAAAGGTTAGGAAACACTGGTGTGTGGTATATATCACATACAGTATATTAAAAGGCACTGTTTGAAGGAGTTTATTAGGCAGAAAGGAATGAAACTGGCTGTTTTTGTTACACAACCAAACAAAGAAATATATACATTTGGAAAGAATCTGTCACATTAAAAGACTTTGCAAAATGACATTTTTGTAATGTTCAAAGTAGTTTGTATGTTACGCATTACAATTTTTCTTTATTTTATTAACTTTAGGTGCTCTGTCCAAGTTGAGCACTTTTATCTCTGATTTATTCTCATTAAGTTGCCATCTTGCTACTGTTCATCATTGGTTACAGCTATGTGTTATATTTGAATATGTGTACAGTTGACTAGACCTAAGTGGTTTTACAGATATGAGCCTATGCTTGGCTAGTTTATTTATTTATTTTTTTTTTGCTTTGATTTGCGAGCACAGGCATGAGATATGAGCAGTGTATGGTACCAGTGAACAGAACACAATTCACATCAGAGAAAGCAGCAGCTGGGCAGATCAACAGACCTTCACTACTGTACAAATATCCATCCATAAATTTTTCTTAGCCGCTTATCCTCACAAGGGTCACAGGACCTCTGGAGCCTACCCGAGCTATCAATGGGCAGGAGGCACAGTACACCCTGAACTGGTTGCCAGACAATTGCAGGGCACGTAGATGCAAACAGCCACAGTCACAATCACATCTAGGGGCATTTTTGAATGTCCAATAAGGACATGTTTTGGGATGTGGGAGGAAACCGGTGTGAGGAAACCCACACAGGCATGGGGAAAACATGCAAACTCCACACAGGCAGGGCAAGGATTGAACCCGGGTCCTCAGAACTGTGAGGCGAATGCTTTACAGCTGCTCCACCATGCTGCCCTGTTCAATTATTTTAATTGTATTTTTTTTTTTCACTCTGCAGTGTTATTTTTCCTCATTAGAATACACAGGCATTTTTGTTGCCTTTTTTGGAGAAGGCTTTATTGAATTTAATTCATATCACAAAGCACTACTGCATTTTGGTATACATTGTCAACTGATGAGAAATGTATTGAGAGAAATAAGGTAATTACTTACGGGCCTATCGTAGATGCATAACAAAAGCATGACTATCGGTTGAAATACATTTGATGAGCACTGTTTTGGTCGCCTGTGAGGTAATGCCTTCCTTTCGTTACCTGCAATGTTGCCAAGGAGATGGAGGCAGAGCCACCTAGACAATTTGCTCTTGGGACTATTTGAGGGTGGCTCATGCTGGAAGACGGTGGAAGAGTGTTAGTTGTGCTGTCAATTTTATTTCCTGACATAATCAAGTCTGCTGTTTTGTTCTTGTTGTCTTGCTGTTTCTGGTGCTACTTAAAGTTTGTGTAAGCACTGCTGTGTTGTTTCAATATTATACATTTGTTTTACCAGAAGTAGTTGAATTACTTTTGTGTAGTGACGGTGAGATGAAGCTATTCATGAGGTGTTGTAGGACTTCAGCCACTGGTATGAGTATTGGTTCAATTCTTGGTGCACATGAAGCCACAGTACCGGCCATGTGAATAATCATAGGGAGCTCCATCTTAACCACAAGTAATATGGTACATTTTTGTGTTTTTGGCTCCGGTGAATGACGATGTGTTGCAAAACAACGTTTGAATCATTTCCCGAGATGAAATGGATAGTAAATTTCTTTTTTAATTTAATCTGTGTGTAAAATGTTCATCACTGACATGGCACGGTTATATAATGTTCTACTGTCACTTTTGGAAAAGGGCACAGGCTTAAGCAGGCAGAGGACTTGAAGCGCTTATTCGGAATTAATGGTTTATGAACACTTTTAGTTTTAACTGAGTGAATTTACAAGAATTGGGCTACAGTAATTTTTTTTTCTCCTAGTCAGGATTTATTATACCCTAACCTACTTTCTTGGAACACAAATACTCCACCTTTGAATAAAATGAGCAAGGGTGGATAAACATACCCAATTAATAATCCTGAACTCATTAGTCACAGTATTTACCTAGGGTAGTCCTGCCTGAGGTTTGAACTCACGTGACCACCATTCCACACACAGAGTTGAGTGCACCTACCGCTTGGCTATTTCCAGCCTGTTTCCAAGGATTCCAAGGAGTGACGTATGGCACCGCATAAGCTGTTATG